>NC_058408.1:10504331-10606213 GCF_002201575.2 Neomonachus schauinslandi | reverse complement strand
ATGGGGGGGGGCGGGGGGTGGTGGTGGATGAATGAGGCCTTCCAGATAAGTTCAGCCAGTCTGGGGAGGCTATGAGGTCATTTGTTGCGATGCCTAACTGCCTAAGCATTTGTTTATTTGTTCCTTTGTTTGTTTGTTTGGGTTTCCTAATGCCTGACAATCAGGAAATTTTACAACTTCTCAGCCTCCCAGGATGGTATCTGTGTAAGCTCAGCTCATCTAATATCCAGTCTGGAAGTTCTTGATTGTCTGCAACTTGACCTCTGGGCATGGCCCTGAGATATGTACATTTGAGGGTCCCATGGGAGTTTCTGGGCCAAGTCCTGTTCATCCATCAAGCCTAAAAAGGATTCAATCGTTCGTTCTGGATTGGGAGGGCCATTCTCCTAATTGATTTAGGATATTCAATGGTGTTTGCGGTTACTGGATATTATAGGGGCTCATTCTCCACTAATCTATAGCTCAGGGACAGGCATCTTCAAGACAGAGAAGCAGCTTGGTGTGTTCCCGCAGCAGCATTCCTTGTCTCCGCTGAACCCACTTTCCCTCCCTGCCAAGTGGGCCTGGCCTCGTGAAGCCCTTGCATGGTAGCAGGAAATACCCTACCCTAGGCAGACCCAAAGGAGTCAATTTTTGGTGGAAGCTGGCCTCAGCAGAGGTCAACTGCCTCCGACAGGCGAGGAAATTGCTGACTGTCCAGGTGCTTCCGGGTGCTTGTGGGTCAGGACAGTCACTCTTAGGACTTAAAGACGCTAAGACCCAGACAGCGGGCTCTAAGGTCACTGCAGCTCAGCTGGTAGCTTCTCCATTTTGATAAGCATTATGGGGTGTCTTTTTTGTAGGTTTTCTCACCTGATGAGCTTCAGGCAATCCAAACCACCCATGTGATGCCCTCTCTTAGCTGCAGAGTACCAAGGGGTGGCAGACACAGCACCCCCTGGAGCACTTTGTCATAGCAATTTGCAACCACATAGACCCATCTGAAGCCACTGGTGTGGGCAGCAAAGAGGCACACACATAGAGGCATCTCTGAGAGCTCCAAAGCTCTCCAGATTGCCAAGGACAGTTATAATAAGAGAGGCTGCATTTCTCCAAACCTGGGTGCTAGATAGGTGTCATCTTCTCACCCTACGTGGTTATGCAAGTCCTATGGCTGGTAAGAACCTGGAGGGATAGGCAAGGTCCAACTTATCCTGAAGCCGGTGACGTTTGGAGGTCACTTCTAGGAGCAATGTCAAATCTATGTTCTCAAGACATCTCTCTAGGCTCTAGGGAGTTCTTCACTCATGTGATTAAAAGACCACAGAAAGCTCTGATAAAGTATAGACACCCTCATTGTAATGAATGTGCTCGTACACATACACAGTTTACATGTGGTTCGGAGGGTTCACAGTCACCTGAAGTCTATTTATAATCTCTGGAGTGGTCCAAATACGGAAGGAGAAGAGCCCCTGTAAGCTCTGCCTTCCCCCCTTGCTCACCTGTTGCCTGTTTTTTGTCTTAGGTACTTATTTGGATTGAATTCTTCTTCCTTTTTTTAAAGATTTTATTTATTTATTTGAGAGAGAGAGCATGAGAGGGGTGAGGGTCAGAGGGAGAAGCAGACTCCCTGCTGAGCAGGGAGCCCGACGCGGGACTCGATCCCGGGACTCCAGGATCATGACCTGAGCCGAAGGCAGTCGCTTAACCAACTGAGCCATCCAGGCGCCCTGGATTGAATTCTTCTTATACACCTGCCATCTGACAAAAAATACTTCCAGCCTCTTCTGCTATTCCAGGAACAAAAGATTTCATCTTTTATTGGAGTCCTGGAACCATGTCATTTAAAATACCTCTAGCAAGAATGTGGGGCTGGGGGTAGAGAGATGCTGGTTCTTGTTTTTCAACTCCATCTGCTTCCTGGCAATTGTCTCCCCATTAGGTGGAAATGTGTTAGCACCTCTGTTTAATGCTCTCCTCAAAGACGCATAGCCTGGGACTTCCTTTGTCAAAAATATGCCATAAAAATGTCCATATGTGTATGTCAACAATTCAGCTTCCAAGAAGTCCACTTTATATGAACTGAATTGTAGTTCAGAGTAAAATTCTAATATAATTATATTTTGCTCTGCCTTCTTCAGTAAATACTTTTGAATTTAAAAGAGATATTTAGAAAAGCGTTGTGAGGGGTGCCTGGGTGGCTCAGTCGGTTAAGCGTCTGCCTTCGGCTCAGGTCCTGATCCCAGGGTCCTGGGATCGAGCCCCACATCCGGCTCCTGGCTCAGCGGGAAGCCTGCTTCTCCCTCTCCCTCTGCCTCTCCCCCTGTTCATGCACTCTCTCTCTCTGTATCTCTGTGTCTCAAATGAATAAATTAAAAAAAAAAAAAAAAGAAAAAGAAAAGCGTTGTGAGACCTTCGGAAAGAAAGTGCCATTTATATGCAGCAGCACATTACAATTATAATAACAATTATGTTGCTGCTATTCCATCATGATTCTGACATTGTCCCTTCTACCACTTATACCCAGCAATTTTCTCCCTGCCATCCCAAACAAGGAAAGACAGCTTTAAGTTAGCTAAAGACAGAAAAATAGATCTTTGGGGTGCTGCCTGCCATGACAGCTTTATGAGGTAGAGGATAGCTTTTGAATATTATCTCACATAAATACACTGACCGGCTCACACCAGCTCACGAAAGCCGATTTTTGAATATTCTGGAGTTTTGTTACCTGACAACTGTTTTAGATGACAGAAACCAATGGGATAAAAATGTTCTGATTTCTTCCTGAGTTCTTACTATAAGGAAGACATAGAACTGGATGCTATTGGGCAAGCCAAATACCTCTTTGCCTCACACAAACACATAGTCTGAACGGACTACCGGAGGGGCTTCGGGTCTCCCCAACGGTATAACCTTGATGAGCCCTTGTCATACCTTGGGCCACTACAAGATATACATGAAGCAACTATCTGTTGAATGAACAAATACATGGATAAGTGTTAAGGCCCAGTGCTTCCTAGCTTGGGAAGATCAATTTCATGAGAATTCCGGCCGCTTGTGTCCAGATTAGGAGAAAGGAAATGTCTCTGTGATGACCCTTTGGGAACCGAGATCAATAGTTGTGTTTTCTTCTCTTCTTTTGGCCTTTGCCTCTGCCTGTCTAGCTTCTCTTAATTGGTTACAATGTAAGTCATGTAAAATATTGCTCAATGTATATCTCACCTCCTTCGTCATAGATTCATTGGCCGTATAGGTGTGGCTTTATTTCTGGACTCTCTATACCACATGATTTCACTATATATGGAATCTAAAAAACAAAACAAATGAACACACAAACAAAAAACAAATAGACTCTTCAATACAGAGAAGAGTCTGGTGGTTGCCAGAGGGGAGGGGTGAGTGGGGAGATGAGGGAAATAGATAAAGGAGATTAAGAGGTGCAAACTTTTATTTACAAAATAAAGAAGTCATGGCGATGAAAAGTACAGCATAGAGAATATAGTCAATAATATTCTAACATTGTATGCTGACTACACTTACTGTGGTGAGCCTTGAGTAATGTATAGAATTGTCCAATCATGGATGTCTGGATGGCTCAGTCAGTTAAGTGTTAAGTTAAGAACTGTGACTCTTTGCCTGAGGACTTTCCCTGGTCACTCTGCCTGCCCCCTAAGACTAGAAGTGCCAGGGAACTGATGCTTCCTCCCTTACGTAATTAACCTTCATCTAAATTCCCCAGCTCTTTCACCCCTTGGGAGAATAATTCTGAGTTTCATGTTCTACACTGGAATTAAGCTCCAGTTGTTCACAGTGGTAACTGTTGATAACTTATTCTTCATTGTCTTCTTTCCCTATCCCGTGTCAATTCCCCTCTCCCTTACTGGCCTTAGCAGAGATCACCTGCTCAACTACTTGTTCTGGAATTCATCCTCAGGGTCTACTTCTGAGTAAACCAAAGATAAAACAGAGACTATTTCCCAGGTCCCACAGTTGGTGAATAAGAATCCAAGCACCAAGGCACAAAGGCTAAAAACTCACGCTGTGTGCACCCAACTGGGGCATCCATTCTCCCAGTGGTGAGGGATCATTCCAAGTTCTGATACAAGGCCAGTAGTTTGGTCACTAATCCTTTAGACATTGTCTAATAGCACATAGAGATACAACAGATCTGTTGATTTTTTTACCCTTGAGGAACGTTCAGGTTTGTCTTTGTAATATACCAAGCCAAAGGGAGGAAAAGGCAGTTCCGAGAATTAGCCATGAGTTATGGAGTATAAAATGCCTCTCAAACCAGTCACTTCAAAAATCTATTATGTTGTAGAAGTCTGATCTGGATAAAATAAGAAGATGGGTGATTTGGTTCTTAGGAAACGGACCACTCCTATTGGAACAAGATGCATAAGCAACATAAAATAGATATAACTCCTCTGGTGTCCTTTATCTCCATTCCTCGGGGCTTGTGTTTCAAGGATGGAAAAAGATAATCTTTGGGTCAAGAGTAGAGTTCACATGTTATTCTTGAACTACAACACTAGTGATGGATTACAGATGGCTACAAATTCTTTGCCATTTTTGTCATTGAGAGGTGGAGTATAATATCCCTCTCCTTGAATCTGAGCTTCTATTAGTGATTCAGTTGATAACAGGACTTCTGAGTCTAGGTGATTTAGAAGTTTTGCAGCTTTCCTCCAGGCTTCTTGAAAAAGAGCTGCCATGTTTTCAGGAAGCCCAAGCATCCCCATGGAGAGGCCATTGTGAAGAGGAGCCAAGATATCCAGTGGACAACCATGGTTGAGATCCAAGCCAAATAAAAAAAGTACTTGAGCAAGACATCTTGGAAGCAGATTCTCCAGTCCCAGATGACATTTCTTATCCTGATGAGTTTATCAGAGATGAACGGTCTCTGTTGAACCTAACTGAATTTCACATTAATGAATAAAAAAAAATATTGTTATTGTTTTAAGTCACTGAGTTTTGGAGTTCTTTGTTATACAGCAATAAGCTACACGCCAAAGTAGTAAACAAAAAGCAATATTGCACTCCCAAAGAGATTGTGGAGATTAGGGCCGCCAACAAGGACTAAAAAAAGATGGAAGGATGGTGATTTTTGCTATGTCCCCATTTATTTCTCATATTTGCCCTATGCAGAAACAGATGAATTTTAAAGAATGGTAGTGGGTTTTTAAGATCTCAATCAGGTGTTGGCTCCAATTAAAGCCACTATTCCACATGTGGTTTTATTGATGGAAGAAATCAACATAGCTCCTGGCACAAGGTAAGTGATACTGATCTGACAGATGTTTATTTCCCTATACTTGTTAATAAAGACCAGGAGTTGGCAAATTACAGCCCATGGGTAAAATCCGGGCTACAGTGTTTTTTGTAAATAAGATTTTATTAGAACACAGCTATATTCATTTATGTATGCATTGTCTCTGGCCCTTTTGTGCTACAATAAGAGTTGAATAGTTATGGCAGAAATGATATGCCCTCAAAAGCCTAAAATATCTATTTTAAATGAAATAAAAATGTTTGTTAACCCCTGGTAAAGACCATCAGAAGCAATTTGCTTTCAGCTGGCATGGTCAGTAATATGTTCTCACTGTCCCAGCTCAGAGCTAGTGTAATTCTGCAGTAACTGTAACTGTAATATGCCATAATCTAGTCCACAGGGGCCTAAATGACTATCCATTCCACAAGACATCATGCAGGTACATTACATTAATGATATCATGCTGACTATACCTGGTGATGAGGATGAAGTAACTATTCTAGATATGTTGTTAAGATACTTATATACCAGAGGGCAAGAAATCCCACAAAATTCGGAGGCATACACCCAATGAAATTTCTAGAGGTCTAGTGTTTTGGAGTGTGCCAAGGTATTGCTTCAATATGAAGGAGAAGTTGCTGCACCTGACTCCTTCTAGCACTAAGAAAAAGGCACAATGTCTAATGGTCTTTTTTGGATTTTGGAGGAAACATATACCTCATTGGGCATGCTAGTCCAATCCATTTACAAGTGCCATTAAAATTAATTGTGAGTGGGGTAGAGAACAAGAAAAGTCTCTGCAGTAGTTCAAGGCTGTCATGTAAGCCGCTCTTCTATCTAGATCCAGTATATTCCACCGTGCTGGAGGTGTGTGTGTTAGACAGGGATCCTGTATAGAGCTACTCACCTGTTACGTAAATCATAGAGCACACATTTAGGATCTTAGAGCCAAACTGTGACAGTTTCTTCAGAAAAACTCTTCTTCTTTTGAATAGCAGTTTGAAACTGGAAGCTTGATCATGGACCATCAAGTTATAATGCAACCCGAACTAACCATGAAAAACTGTTGTCAACCCACCAAACCTCTAAGTTGGGCATGAATAACAACATTTCACTATCAAGTAGATGTGGAATCTATGAGATCGGGTAGAAGAAGTTGAATGAGCCAGTGATCCAGATCCCTAAGTTCTCTAATGCTGGAACTCACACTCATGGCCTCATGGGATGTTCTCTGTGACCAGTGGACTCAAAGGAAAAGATTTGACTTTGTTTATGGAAAGTTTTGCATGATATCATGGTATCATCCCAAAGTGAATGGCTATATCACTACAATCACACTCTGGGGTGGCCCAGGAAGATAGTGATGAAGGAGAATTTCCCCAGTGGGCAGAACTTCTAGCAGTGCCCCTGGTTGATCATTGCATCTGAAAGGAAAGATCGCCAGAGGTATGAATCTACATTGCTTCATGGGCAGTGGCTAATGGTTTAGATGGATGATCAGGGACTTGGAAGAAACATGACTGGAACATTGGTGATAAGAAAGTCTGGGGAAGAAGTAAATGGATGGAACTCTCTCAGTGGACACAGAATGTCCCATGTAAATACTCAGCAAAGCTCAAGCTCAGCATAGAAGGATCTTGATAATTGTCAAGGTGACACATTCTGTGGACCTCTGTCAGGTCCCTTTCTTTAGTCACTGTCTTTGACCAATGGGATAATGAACAAAACAGGCTGGCAGAGATGGAGAGTATGTGTGGGCTCAGCAACATGAATCTCTACTCACCATGGCTGATCTGGCTATAGTCACTGCTGAGTAACCAACCCCTCTGAAAGCAGAACCCCACGCTGAGCCCCTGAAATAGCACCATTTCTATGGAATCAGCCAGCCTCTGATGGTAAGTTAATTACATTGGACCACTTCTGTCATGGAAGGGGAACTCTTTTGTTCTCACTCCATAGAAATTTACTCTTCATACAGATTTGCCTTCCTGGCCTGCAATGCTTTTGCCAAAATCAGTGTCTGTGTACTTACAGAATTCTTATGTCTTTATTCACCATCATGGTATTTCATAATGCTTCACTTCTGGCCAAGGAACTTATTTTACAGCAAATGAAGTGTGGCAACAAGCTCATGCTCATGGAATTCACTAGTCTTACCATGTTATCCATCACTCTGAAGCAGTAGAATAGTCCTTTTGACAATTCAGTTACTGTGCTATGTGAGTAAAGACACTCTTTGGAATAGAGGTAATGTCCCTGCAAGGTGCAGCAAATTCTCTAAATCGTCAACCAATATATGTTGCTGTTTCTCCCTTACCCAGGATTGTGGGTCCCAAAATCAAGGGATAGAAATGGGAAAAGCTCCTCTCACCATTACCCCTCATGATCCACTTGCAAAATTTGTTATGCCTGCCCTGCAACTTTGGGTTTGGCTGGTCTAGAAGGCTCAGTTCCCAAGGGACAGATTTTCTGCTAGAAGATCCAGCAATAGCTCCATTAAACTGAAAGTTGATACTGCATGCTGGCCACCTCGGGGTTCTCATGCTAAAGAATCAACAAACAGACATGGGGTTACTGAGCTGGCTGGGGTAATTACGGCCATTGGGGAGAAATTGGATTACTACTAGACTATAGGAGTAAGAAGTGTATCTGGATGAAGGGCATCTTTTATGCTCTCATGTCCAGCAACAAAAGTAAATGGAAACCAACCCAATGAGGCAGGACTGCCAAAACTCAGATCCTTCAAAGGTGAAGATATAGGTCACCCCAACAGGCAAGGAACCATGCCCAGGTACTTGCTGAGGACAAAGGGTGGGTGGAATGGGTAGTGAAAGAAGGCAGTTATAAATATCAGCTATGACCATATGATCAGTTGTAGAAAGTAGGGTGGTAAGAGTTATAAATATAATACTATAAATATTTCTTGCTTTTATAAAAATATATTTGATTATATATTAACTAATTCTTTTTTTCTCCTCTAGCTACCAACTAAAATAAAATGTGGTAAAGGTAGTTATCTTTTCTTTTAGTTTCATGGGGCTGCCATAACAAAGTCCCACAAACTGGGCGGCTTAAAATAACAGAAATTTATTCTCTTAGAGTCTGGAGCCTAGAAGTCCAAAATCAAGGTTATCAGTAGAGTTAGCTCCATTTGGAAGCTCTGAGGGACAATCTGTTCCAAGCCTGTCTCTTAGTTTCTGGTGCAACCCAGCAACCTTTGGTGTTCCTTCGTTTGAGATGTATCTCTCCAATCTCTACCACCCTCATCATGTGGCATTCGTTCCTTTGTGTGTATCCAAATTTCCCTCTTTTTATGAGGACAGCAGTAATTGGATTAGCCTAATCCAATATGACCTCTTTAAGAATTTGATTACATCTGCAAAGACCCTATTTCCATATAAGATCACATTTACAAAGGGCCTGGGGTTTAAAATTTCAAAAGCACATGTTTTGGGCAAACATAATTCAATCTATGATATCCTTATATCTCAGTATTTAAATTATAGGATATCAAAGACAGAGTGGATCTCAACCAGAAGAGGAATGAACTTCACCCAGAGATGGATTAAGTCACAACACATGGGGTTACGTATCCTCTTTTGGAGACAGGGTTAGCGTGTGTTCAAGTGTAGAAGTGACAGTTGCCTCTTATTAGAGAGAAACATCATTTTCTAATGTCTTTGCCTGGAAGTTATGTACGGTTAAAAGAAGTGTAGGTGGATGCCAAGGTGGCAAGGATGGGGTATGGTGGTTTCATACAGTATCAATTTAGCTAAATCAGAAACTGCATTTCCCTTTCATGTTTCACACTGGGTTAAGGTTAGCCTTAAGAGAAACTTGCATGAGATTTGGGAGGCGGAAGTGAAGCAGCGGCCCCTATGCTCTGAAAAGGGCACCAGGCAATACTGCAGCCAGCACACAGTTTCACGGATCTGGGGACTCACCTGGGCTTAGGGCAGCAGCTGTGATTGCTGCATTACTCCTCCTTCAGTTTCACAAGTCCTGTACCAGGTATGTGTTCCACACCAGACCCTTCTCCAAAGTCACTCACATCATTGAGATTGGTAAAAGGCAAATGTGGGTTCTAGATCTTCCTCCAGATTCCACTTTCCATGCAACACACACCTTGATACATGTGTCTTCCACCAGACATTGACAAAAGGTTGTCACAGAAAGGAAATCAGGAACCATGGAAAGCACTGGCGTTCAGTCTACCACCTCCATAGGGGCAGGAAGTCTTCTTTTATCTAAATACTTCATTCCTGCGCATTCTTCTGGGGGCCAGTGCTCACATTTTCTGCTCACATCCACATATAATGACTGCCTCTGATTAGAGCTTGAAGCCAAAAGTCAACCCATATTTCCTGAGATTGGATATTATATGTTTGGGGACTAAAACATAAAGATAATATGCCTTGGTTTATCTACAAAAGCCTGCTCACAAGCAAGGTGAAAGCCATATTGCTTATCTCTATTCAGTGTGGCTCGCCAGACATTTCACCATCCAGAAGATCTAGTTAGAGCAATTTATCAGTGCTCTATCTTAATCAACTTCTGAAGTGTGACTCAGGTCCTGGTTCTTTGTTCTAATATAGCTTTTCATCTTTGTTTTACTGTAGCCTCCAATTCTCTCTTTCTCATACTGTATTACCTTTTCAGAAGGTCATCTTTCCTCATTTATTGTCAACGTGTCATTGCTGGGTTATGTATATTTCTTCTTTCCTATTTTCCCTTGTACATTTCTCCACTTGTCAGCTTTCCTGCCCCACCTCCCGCCCGCTTGTCCTGATCCAAAAGCAGCTAGCACAAGCTCTTCAATGAAACGTGAGCACCATATCCTGGTTAATATGCACTGATTGGAAAAGTATTAACTGTTGAAATAAATGTATAGACAGGAGCTGGAGCTGTTGTTCTGTTCAACTTAAGGTAACAGTGCCATCTGTCTCTGCTGAATCTGTATATAACAGACTTACTCTATTGAATCATTAAATTCACTCAGCATGAAACCACCATTGCCGGATGCTGAGAATGATGTATGCATCGGTCGGTCAGAGACTGCTTCCTCAGGAAGACGACACTCAAAATTATTTCCCAGTTAGTCGAGGCACCTAGCGAGGCCCAGAAACCTGGGGAGTCTGGTTTTTGGAGGAATAGCTTGGTTAATCCATTTTATTTTCATGAAGTGGTTCACATTCCTCATGAAGAAACAGAGGCTAAGTGACTCAAAACAGATTAGCAAAAAAGACCGGAGTCTCTCTCAGAATTCTTGGTATGTGGGTTGGCAGGATTCCTGTCTGCCCTAGGACAGTCTTTCTCTCAAATTCAAGTTCAAAAAGCATAAATCATTTCCATGTAAAGAACAGAAACTGTACTGATTCCTCTCCTTGTTTTGTTAAAAAAAAAAATTTAAGAAAGGAAACAAAACGAAATGAAAGGGAAAAAAAAAGGCTTACATTACACTCTATCAGAAATTTAACATTTGGATTTAGAATAAACAAAAAGAAATGCCTAGTAAATCACCATGTATTTTAAATCACTAATCATATAACAACTTGACTTCTTAAACATGCTCTAGCACCAAGGAAATTGTTAATCTGAAGAACAGAAAACACCGTAAGAGAAATTTACTTTTCACCTGATTAACTCTTTGTCGTAAAAATAATTCAAACAGCTCTCAGTTAATTCCTGTTAAGTTTGGTTTTCACTTTTCTTTTTCACTTCTAGTAGAAAAGCTATTTAAAAAAAATAAATGTCAAAAAAATACTATGTTATAGCAGTTCTAAGCAATGTTCACAAAAATAGGTCAAACGTAGTCATCTAGAACTGGACATGCCCGAACTCTTCAATTCTGTTACTCACTCCAGGCAAATTTCAGTTTGCTGTGAATCTTCCCCTTGGTCAAGTCCCTCTAGACATATATTTTAATAAAACATAGAAAACATTGAGATCATGTTCTTCCCCTACCCCCATGCCCTCTTTTCCATGCATTGGGAACCCATGGAACACCAGCTATGTATTAACCAAGTGTGGTAAGAAAGCTGTACTCATGATGCTGAGTTCAATTTGCTGCTTTGCACTCTCCGTGGTTAATGTTACCAAAAGATGTCAAGTGAGAAAGTGGCAAGGGGAGTGGCAAGGGGGCAGGGGAGGAACCGTCAAGAATCCTAAATGGCAGATGGTCACAAATATTTATCAGACAGCCACTGGAAAGGTCACAGAATTCTAACCAATCAATCTGGCAGTGACCTGTGATCAGAGCTCAAAGGCTGGGGCAGAAACCCCCTCATCCTTCTAAGGTGACTTCACCTGAGGTTTTCCCTCTGCAGAAAATTGCATTTGCAGAAGAGGGTAGAGTGCTGTGAGAACAGAGGGGATGATGACTGGGCAGGTTGATAACCGGAGCTCTTTGGTTTCCTTGCTCATTCTCTCTGAATAGCGCTGAGAACAGAAAATATTTTCCCTTCCTCATCTCTCTTTCCCCCATAAAAATACGTGTGTATTTCCACGTATGTTACATGTACAAGTTACCAGAGGTAAAAGACGCTGGAACCTGACTTGAGGAAAAGAGGAGGAAAAAAGACACATCCCAAAATGAGTTTCATTTATATAATGAAAATAAATTTTTACACAATCAACAGAAACACATCAAGTTGGTTTTTTTTTTTTCTGCGAAAAATATTTTTAAATAAATTTTTGTCTTTTTTTTTTTTTTTTTACAGTCTGATATACATATGTAACAAGGTTTATGGCACTGTAACCAGAATCAAATCAAAAAAAAAAAATTAAAGGAAAAAGGTGGGAAGGAAAGTAATTGATTTTTATTGAATTCCTTTCGATCTCCAAGCTGGCAAATTCGCACTATTTGCCTATTATTCGGCTGCCAGCTCTAACTTGTTTGCACACTCAAAACACCGTATTATTGCACAAGAAGCCAGTGAAGGCATATGGTATAATGGTCAGTTCCTCGCTATTTCAAAAAAAAATCTCTTAAACCCAGAGAGGGGGGAAAATAATCCCGAGTATGAAACACACAAAATCAACAGTATCTTTTGTCTCTTTAAAGAATGTGAAGGGTTCTTAGACCACTTAAGCTGCCCTGATTTTCTCTTTGCACCAGTGAGTACAACAGGGCTTGGTTTGGTTGGGTTTTTGTTTCCTGTGTGGACGGCCCAGGCAGCTCTTGGGCCTTCGTGATTCAATGTCTTTTCTGTCTCTTACTTTTGGTTCTTTTTAATTTGTGTAAGTTGTAGTATCTTCGGTCTATGAACCTGCACAGACTATTTAATCATAAACTCTACAAATAGCTTAAAAGGAAAAGGGGAAGAAACAAGTTTTATTATATTTTTATTGGCTTAAAAAAATTACTCCTTTAGCCTCCCTGCTTTATCAGTTCATGGGAAGGAAATCTCAACGGCATCAAAAGATAAATTCTTCTCACACTTGTGAAAAATAAGAAGTTTTTAAACAAGTTTTGTTTCCATTCACAAACTTTACCCCCATCTAAAAAAAAGAAGAAGAAGAAGAAAGAAAGAAAAAGGAAAAAAAGAAAGAATCCATCCTTCTTTCTCTTCGTCTCTTAATGGAGACGAGTAATCCTTTCCATCCAGACTTTTGTCAGACGACCGTTTCCACGCCCATCAGCTTTGGTGTAAGGATTCGTGGTGTCACACCGTTGTTCAGGTCTTCCTCAAACTCCAGTAATTGCCCCATGAAGTTAAGATTTGGGGAAATAATTGGTCGTTTGCCTTTGACAAATTTATAAGCATCAGTCATGGTCATCCGAGTGTGCTTCATCAAGTACGCAATGACGATGGTGGCAGAACGGGACACCCCCGCCTGGCAATGGATGAGAAGCCCTTTCCCACACTGGTGAGCTTCCTCTGGGAAAAGGGAGAAAGCCAAGAGGTGCAGGAAGGAAGAAAGAGATGGAAAAAGAGAGATTAGCTTTTATCCAGACTTGACAATGTTATATTTTGCAGAGAGAGAAAAATAAATAAATTCAAATGGCTTTAAATCTAAGTATAATTTACTAGTTAATTGTGTAGACCTATGGTTGCAACCTCCAGAACTGGCTAAAAGCAATATTAGCATGAATAAGAATTTCCATTTCTCCATTTAAAGAGGGGACTAGGGGAAGGAATCATTCATAGTAACAGTTCACTTCAACTTATTGCAGCCAACACAGTTAACTGGCCTGTTAAGCAAGCCACTGATTAAGTAGACCCTTTTGATAAAGGATGTTAATTCCAATCACTAGGTTGTGTAGCTTATCACAACTAGTGTTGTGAACAATGTCTCTCCCAGCTGTGATAGAGAAAAAACCATTTCTTTCTTTACATTACAGAATTGCTCTGTACAGGAACTGGTATTAGATGGATTAAGGATTTCAGTCTTACTAAACTCTGAGGTTAAAGAAACAAAACCCAACGAGAAAGTTGCTATGTTCAGCTTCATACCAGAATAGCCTATTATTGCAAATGTAGCTAAAGACTTGCAGTTATCAGGCACAAGGCATGCAGCTGAAAGAAGCAATACTTTATAAGTTTTCGGATACATTAGAAGCTCAGGGGCGTGGCTTTTGGGCACTGCCTAAATGGATTCTTAATGACACTTCTAGACTAAAAGGCGTCCCAAAGAAAGAATCCCTGAAGGAATATCAAGTAGATGAAGGGTACGGCAGGGGAGTAAGGAGGAGTGATCTAACTTAAACCACTTTTTTTTTTTTTTTTAGTTTATTTATTTATTTAAGTAATCTCTACACCCAATGTAGGGCTCGAGCTCACGACCCAGAGATTAAGCGTTGCATGCTCTTCCAACTGAGCCAGCCAGGTGCCCCTAACTTAAACGAGTTCTATTGGCTACCCACCAGTGGATGGAGAAAAGAAACATCATGCAAAATTCCATCTTAAAAATCTATGAATTAAGCTTATTTCTCATAGATAAAAGTATCTGAAGAAAGTATTTCCCTTTTGCAATTTCTTCTCTTCAGCACACACTATTTACTGACCTCCACACCAAGACTGGGAGGCATGGTGATAGGAAGATGAGCTGCAAAGTGCTAGGTTTGACCATTGGTTCCACTACACGCTAAATGAGTAACCAGGTCTGAGTCCCCTAACTCCCCAGAGCTTCACCGCCCTGTCTACATAATGGGAGTGATACTCACTAACAAGGCTCAGGGAATATGGGACTAATATCATCCAATTCAGGAATAAATAAACTGGCATAGTTAAACCCTAAACATACACTCTGCTTAGTTTATATTAGACTCTCTGTAAATGGCATTATGGTTACAAAAACTGCTGCTTCCCCTAAAGCTAGACCATACTATTTCAGTTTATCTAATGATATAACAACGAAAATAACATTGTGCCTATGCAGGCTATGATGCCGAATTGTTCTTCAGGTTAAATGCTATTTGTTACTTGTTTTGTTTTCCTTCTAAAAAAATCAGATAAGCCTGAATAACCTATAAGGAATGCAGGTGCCTTGCTTGAAATCCTGTTGGGACAAGCATGCCTGATGCTACTCATTAAATGGAAAACAATCTCTTAACTTCCCCCAGCTGGGATTAAGTCAGATAAAATTGCAGTCATAACATCATATATCAACCAGAAAGTTCCTCATCTACTTGGTGACAAATGTTTCTTCCTCGGGGCTCAAGGTTTAATTCAAATATTATTAATAAAGAATCTAAGGTGTCTTTGCATCCACAAATGTTGCCATTCCGGAACTAACAGAGCATTGGGAACATTGCCCCAGCATATTGTAGAAAGGCCCCTATCTCGGAGTCAAGAGCCTTGCATTCTGCTCCCTTCTGACACTAAAATTCTTACAATCTTGGAGAAGTCACTTTATTTTTCTGAGTTCAGTGACCACCCAGACTTTCCTTCCAGACTGAGTAGTCCATGGTCCTGCACCGAAGGCACAATTAGCAAGGAAAACAGCTGGGTGACGTGAGCAGAACTGCCAACTCTACAGCAAATCTACCAGACCCAAGCCCTTTTTTCTGATAAAGGATTACCAAACATGAATGCATTCTTCCTGGGACCTTGGCCAGTAACAACCTGCTACAATATCTAGGAAAAGTACTGGATCACCTTTTTGTGGTAATGAAGGTTGTTGTCACTTGAAAAAAAAAATTGTTTTGCGTCTACTAGGTACCTGGTGTTCCCCCCAAATAATAATTTGAGCCTTAAAACAGTTCGGGGCTAAAGAAGCAGCAAAAGTTAAAGTTAGGATTAGGGTTAGGCTGGCAGTTACTTCCTTCTGGAGATTAGAGTCTGCTGTTGTTAGAGTTCCCTTCCCTAGGAACTACTCAGGCTACACAACCTGATCTTTCCTACTTTAGCGAGTTTGGAGCAAGTCCTATGAAATCTAGTGCCATCTCACTAACGCTCATATTCACACCCTTCTGCTACCCAGTGTTTAAGAACTGAGACAAAGCAAGTAGAAGGGAAAAACAACTCAGCCCTCTGCTCCTGTCTCCTCTTCACTGATGTGACTGACATGTAAAGGTGTTCACGACAGCACTGTTTTACTGAAAAACATTCTTCAGAAGCAGCCTTTCAGCAAATGCCACCTTTGCCTCAACCTCGTGTAAAGTAGCTATACTGATTGGAAGTAAGAGACAGTTAAACCTGCAGATTAATTTAGCCCAACATAAGGGAGGCATGGGTGAGTTTGGAGATGGTGTCATCTTCCCTGTATTTTATCTCTCGCAAGGTCCGACAGACATGGTAGACCAGATAGCCACAGCAGCAGCCGCTCTGGCCTCCATTGCCCTCTTCTTGATTATTTCTTTTGAAATTCTGGGACAAAACATATCCATGCTCTTCCCTAACACCTTTTCATCGAGAACTAGAAGGATGTGGATTTCCCCACCACACGGCATCACTGTTTCTTTACACCCATCCCAGCGGCTCCCATGCATTTGTTCAACAGGCTGTGACTTAGAAGAACACTTTGGCAGCACCAGGTGGCAGAGCCTGAAAACACCTCAGAGCAGCTTTTCTGCAATGCAGCCATAAACCTTGGGCTTGATATCAAAGCAAAAGCCAGAGAGGAAAGGAAGGTGGAAGACCAGAAGTCCCCTTGGGAGATAGTTACCGATGAACTCAAATGCCTCTTCAAAGTATTGCCGCAGGTTCTGCTTGTTACTGTCAGTAGCCGGCAGCCTCTTGTAGTTGAACAGGCCTTTCTCATAGTGGTAGAGGGGCAGGTGAGTGGTGACATTGATGACGTAGCCGATGTTCAGCCGCTGCATCGTGTCCAGGTCCTGAGCATCCTGCTCATTGCCAAGGAACAGGAAGGGCAAGATGGGCGTCAGCTCTGCATTCTCGATGTCAGGGGTGGTAGGGATGGACTGAGGTAGCATGCTCGAGGCTGCAGATGCGCCGCTCCCCACCTCTCGGCATTCTTGGAGCTGGAGGGAGTTGTCACAGAGGTTTTCATGGTTCTGCTTAAAACTGCTGAGTCCACCTGGAGCAAACACACAGAAAGTGACAATGACCATCCCTAGAACTTCAGAGCTGGCAGAAAAGGCCACTGTCCCCAGAGACATAAGTGTGCATTCCTGCAGGTGCATGTATTTAAAAATAATATCAGAACAAAAATGCAAGGCCATTTGGAGATCCAGGACAAGTTTCAGAGGATCTCACTGCATGCGGTACTTTGGCAATGTGGCTCTTTACGCAAACCGTGGCATGTTCCCCTGGAAAGAGTTCATTTGCAGCACCAGGCAATTTACCAGCAGCAGATTTGATCTGCCTCAAAGAGCCATATGCTCAGTGGCCTACATAGAACCTCGTACTTTGGGAGCCACGGAAAGCATGGTCGACCTCCTCGGGCACTGTAGGCATGTCTTGCACTCTTCCATAAGCTGACCTCACCCAGAAAGACAAGTTTGCTCCCAATACACAAGAGCGGCTATGGACAGGGACCTTGGAAGACCCAGATTACCTTGGCTATAGTCCCAATAACACAACTTCTTGGCTCTGTGACTTAAGCAAGTTAATTTCTCTCTCTGTGCTTTTGGTTACCCATCTGTAAAATTAGGGTAATAGCATCTACTTTTAGTGTGGTTGGGAGTCTGGACTGAATGAATACAGGCAAGGTGTGCAAACCTCCCCATCAACAAGGGCAGCATCATTTTGGGGAATATAGCTTAAGAAAGTGATCTAACCAAAGATATCCAGCTAGATGTACAAAGAGGTTTACTACAGCATTATCTATTTTACAGAAAAGGCCAAGGACAAAAACAAATTTTAAAAAAGGAAAAGTTATTATATTCATCCAATGGACTATTAGGAAGCCATTAAAAGTTGTGAAAGGAATATGGAAACAAAGAAAATATTTCTATATTTAATGTTAAATGAAACAAAGCCAACTCAGAAACATTCACCATACATGTGATCAAAAACTAAAGGACCATGCAAAAAAGAGCACTTGTTTAAGGTAGGAAATTTATGGATCACAGTTTATTGTTTAAATTTTTCCTTTAATATTTATTAGATGTATCACACACATGCATAAGCCCAAAGGATTATCAGGAGTGTCAAATGACACAATGTACATATAAGGGCCAGGAAATCTGAGTTGATACTATTCCCACCAAGTGGGCTCTATTTCTCATATTACCCTGGCCTTCCTTTTCAAAGGAGGGGGAAGTTAGAGACTTCTTATAAGCTGAAAGCCTCCAGAACACATTTATGCCCTCTGATAGACGTGCTACATCTGTCCTGATAGTTTTAGGAGGTAAGGCCAGAAAACAGAAAGCGTGGACAGAATACGATTGTGTTGAAATAAAGACAGGAAGTCTATCTGTCCACTAGTTTCTGAACGTAACATATGCCTTTCCCCATTTCAAGTCTCATCTTTGGCATCTACAGCAGAAAGCTCCAGACTATAACCTAGACCAAGTCTCAGGGCTGTGCTCCCCCAGTACACAGCCAGCTAGGCATGACAACTGGGCAAGTCATATTTTCATTAAGGTCCAGCGGTGACACAAAGATCATTCAAAGAGGGTAATATTATGGTCACTCACTGCATTCATCAGTAAGTGTCAAAACGTACCTTTGCTTTTTGAAAAGAAAAACAGGAACTATAAATTCATTTTAATGGATTCTAGAATTAAACTCTGCCTTTACATATTACTAGTTTACTCTGCTATGAAATCATGATTAAAACGTTTGTATGGGCCCTAAGAGATTATTTTTAAAGCAGACAGAAGAAATGGAAAACGAGAAAGACTTCAGTAGTGACTACTTTCTAAAAAAAATTGAAATTACCCACCATCACCATTACAAACTCCACGAAAGAGACTTTAAAGAGTTATTTTTAAATCCGCTCAGCTTTGCCTCCATAAAATCCAAGTAAACAATTCACACTGATTTTGTGATGGGACCCTAATTCACTTTTTTTTTTCCTTAAGAAAAAGGCAGTGGTTACACTTTTTCATATAAGATGAGAGGAAAGAACAACAAAATAAATTCAAAAGAAGTCTCTAACGGGTTGGCGGGGGGGGGGACTTTTGTCTGTTCTTATTTAGGGTACTCAAGCTGTAATTTGTCTTAAAAGCAGCTAGTTTAAAAAAAAAATGCATGCCAAAAAAACCCCACACACAGAAAAAGGCAGCATACAGCTTTTTAAAATTCTGTCTCTACACCTCCTTTCCCCATGACATCAGCTGGAGGCTCCCCACCTGCCCAGTTGCCATAGCAGTTACACAAAGACATACAATGACATCAGTTGGCATGATATCAGCTCTTTGAGTACAAACAATACAAGAAGAACTACTTTGTTTAAGGCCTTTGGTGCAACTGTGTTCTGGGGAACCAATGATGTAATGCTAACAGGTGGCATGGGCCTTCCATTTGCCTAATGGGGGGAAAAAAAACCATGGGGGAGGGGAGACGGGAACTTGAGACAGACAGACACAGAATGCTCCGAATCCCAGGGGGTGCTCATGTGCAAAACTACATGTACATTGTATGTTTAGGCCATGTAGGAACTCTGCTCACAGAATATTTGGAGATGGAGAGGATGGAAAAGGAAATATTACAACTCAAATACATGAGTTGGACAAGGAAATTCTCCTTGAGGGGCATGAAGAAACAGTCTCCTGTTCACTTGCCAGTCTGCTGACCAGCGTAGGCATCAGTTCTCACTAAGGGTCGGGCAAATCCACACACAGCAGCCACACAACTCTCCCAGGATGGAGCTTCAAGCAAAATCGACTGGTTGAATCTCACAATGGTGGTTTTTTAGAGAGATGTCTGCAGGGAAGATGGTTTTCTTCTCTTGGGGGATTGGAATTAGAAGCTGGGGAAGGAGGGGTGCGCACACTAAGGCTAATATGCTTTTCTCTTCCAACCACCTTCCCCCCACCCTAACCCACTAGAGGCTAAACTGTCTGATCACTTAATGAGGAGCTTTGATTATGTCCTGTTCCTTATTATTACATAAGAACATTCTAACAGGATAACTAACAAGTGAGGTAGAGACAAAGTAGCTGGTGATTAAGAACCCATGTTAGAGGCAGACAGACCCAGGCTGCAATGTTGATTCTGCCCCATAAGAGCTGTGAGTCCTGGTGCAAATCATCGTCCTTCACTAAGCTTCGGTTTACGGATCTGTAAAGTGGGCATAATGTCACCTACCCATAGAGTTGTGGTGTGGGCAGCCTATGTAAACGTGTTGATATATAACCAGGCATTTGATAAACAATGTCTTCTTACTCCGCTATCAGCACCGTCCTTGTCCTCATCTCCCTTTGATCCGTCCACACTGCAGTCCGTGAGAACCCTAAGTGCTATGCAGTGGTTCTCAGGCCAGATGGCTTGGGTCTGAGTCCCAGCCCTGGCGACACCAGCTACCAGACCCTGAGTAAAATTTCTTACCTCCTGGTTCCTCAGTTTCCCCAGATATAAAACAGGGACAATAATCGTACCTACCTCACGCTCCCGTTTTGAGGATTAGACTGGTTAGTAAAAATAAAGTATTTTGAAACAACATCTGTCCATGGTACGCACTTTCTTGTTTTCATTACTTCAGAAAACTGCTCTTTTAAAGATCTAAAAAAAAAATTTCTTTTGCTTAATATAAAGACTCTAAATGATCAGTAAGCTAATATTCCAGAGTTTTTACTTTTTATTTTATTTTATTTTATTATGTTATGTTAATCACCATACATTCGTTTTACTTTTTTTTTTTTTTTTTTTAAAGATTTTATTTATTTATTTGACAGAGAGCGACATAGCGAGAGCAGGAACACAAGCAGGGGGAGGGGGAGAGGGAGAAGCGGGCTTCCTGCTGAGCAGGGAGCCTGATGCTGAGCAGGGAGAGTGATGCAGGGCTCGATCCCAGGACCCCGGGACCATGACCCGAGCCGAAGGCAGACGCTCAACGACTGAGCCACCCAGGCGCCCATTCGTTTTACTTTTAACATTTTATTTAAAAAGAGCCAGGGACCAACGTACCTGAGCAGTTTTAACATTTAAATAATATATTTTTATCATAAAGAAAGCCACAGCTCCCTATCCTTCCCTAAACAAATAGATCTGATTTCATTTGTTTGCTCTCGCTTCCCCAATAAAAACTGCATATTTTTTGAATTCCTGTGTGGTTGTTTTTTGTTGTTGTTGTTGTTTTGGTTTGGGGGGGATTTTTTTGTTTGTTTGTCTTTTCCAGAAGAGGAGTATGTTTTAAATAAAATGGCTCTTGGCCCAACCCTCCTCCCATGTCCTCGTCCCCACCAGGCTGAGCCATCTTCTTACGCACACGACTGCCTGCAGTCACAGTGCAAATATTTTCAAGGCATGAGCAACATTGCTGGGGGCAAACATTTCCAACCTTATCTCAAAACTAGGTTCTCTGCCAAAATGAGCATGGTCAGCACTTTGATTCTGAATGGGAACAACAAAGAAGATTCCACCCCTAAAGAAAAATATGTAGAAATATAAGTCCCAGTTTCTTCCAACAGCACGGCAACAGACCCACTGAAGCAATGGAGTCTAGTTTTAGTGGGAAACTCTTTGTAGATCGGTTTCAGCTCCTGCTGCCTTTGTGGCAGTTTTGCAGTCCCAGAAACAGCAGAGCCTTCTGTAATGTGATTCAGAAGCAGCGCTCTGGGTGGCAAAGGAAAGAACCATGTCCAAATACGGAATCCGTAAGCAAGAGATTTCCATATTCTGGAGATGGGCAGCATGGTCGCACACAAGTTTTTCGGTTTCATGCGAAGCTGGAAAGTGAGCACTCTCCAGAAATGTCAGGAAAACTCTCACTGAAGGCCAGCAAATGGAATGAACCCCCAAAGAGAGGTAGAGGGGATGAAAATGCAACTCTCTCTACCAACTTGCTGCGAGCATACTGATCACCCCTTTTTGTTGTCTACTTTCTCTTAGTGGGTGACTAGACTTTTATTTTTTTTAATTTTTTAAAAAAGATTATTTATTTTAGAGAAAGAGAGAGTGCAAGCAAGGGGAGGGGCAGAGAGAGAAAGAGAGAGAGAATCTCCAGCAGACTCCGTGCTGAGCACGGAGCCTGATGTGGGGCTCAATCTCACAACCCTGGGATCATGACCTCAGCTGAAATCAAGAGTTAGACGCTCAACCAACTGAGCTTGGGTGAACAGTCTTTTAAAGTAAAACAAGGGGCGCCTGGGTGGCTCAGCTGGTTAAGCGACTGCCTTCGGCTCAGGTCATGATCCTGGAGTCCCGGGATCGAGTCCTGCATCGGGCTCCCTGCTCGGCAGGGAGTCTGCTTCTCCCTCTGACCCTCCTCCCTCTCATGCTCTCTGTCTCTCATTCTCTCTCTCTCAAATAAATAAATAAAATCTTTAAAAAAAAAATAAAGTAAAACAATACTGGGGCGCCTGGGTGGCTCGGTTGTTAAGCATCTGCCTCCAGCTCAGGTCATGATCCCAGAGTCCTGGGATCGAGCCCTGCATGGGGCTCCCTGCTCAGCGGGGAGTCTGCTTCTCCGTCTCCCACTCCCCCTGCTTGTGGTCCCTCTCTTGCTGTGTCTCTCACTGTCAAATAAATAAAATCTTTTTAAAAAATTTTAAAAATGATAATAAAAAAATAAAGTAAAACAGTACTTTGATGATAGTGGCTAAGAACACAGACTCTGGAGTCACAGACGGCTTAGTTTTAAAATCCTGGCTGCCATCACTAACTAGATGTGCTACCTTGGGCAAATTATTTATTATCCCTGCCCCTCTGTTTCCACACCCACATTATGTAGTTAACCCCAGTATCTAACTCCTAGGCCTCTTAACATGGATAAAATGCTACATGAGTTAGATATTATTACTACCAAGGGGAGAGATACTGGTGTAAAATGGGCCCTAGAGGATTCTATTTTGTGGGTCCTCCATGGAAACTGCAGTGCATCAAAGCAGACTCTCAAGATTCTATATACATAAGGATTCTTGTGGAAGAAACAAAGCCTGGATAAACTGGAGGGGACGCCCTGACTCCTGTGCTGAAATGCTCAAAGACGGGGTCATGGTGACGTCATACTTTTCAAGGCAGAAAACCACCCACCTTCACAGGAGAAATATTTGGGATAGTAGCTAAATCCATACAGGATACTGTTCCTGCTTGCTTTACATGGAATTGTCTTTATAGTCCACAGAATATATTTTATAGTAGGAATGATTTCAAGTTCAGTGCCAGGTGGTATCCCCTAAACTGTCTTATGATCCTGTCCCCAGGCAACATGTGGGGCGGCTATATTAAAGAGAGAGGATGAGTCAAGTGAGAGCGCTGCATCAGTAGGTATAGGAAGAAACAAAGGGATTAAGAAACACTTTTATTACCCAAGGAAGAGAGAGATTTGAGAGGCTGGGTCCAGCCGTTCGGTCAGTGGGATCATGAGTCAGCGATGAGTCTCCCTGCGATCCCTACACTCATGTCATTTCATCGTTTACATGTGAAATGTCCAATGTGTGAAAAGACATAAGCAAAGAGATATTGTTAAGCTCAATCTTAACAACATCAGGATCTTGAATCCAACCAAGCACGTATTGATGATTTGGGCAAATAGTGTTAATGTTCCAGGAAGATATATCTATGTTGCCTCGTGGGGTTTGTTGTTGTTGTTGTTGTTGTTTTTAAATTCTCTGGTCTCTTTGATAGGAGATACAAGTTATCTACAGATATATTAAAGCCAACTCTAGAAGGTAGTCTATGATATACAAGGCAGCAGGGCGAAAGCTTGGCCTTGGTTCAGAATAGTGGCTCAGCCACAAGCCAGCAGTGTGGCCTTCTGAAAGTTATTGGGTGTTTCCGGACTACTTTTCCTTAAGTATAAAATGGGAATACGACTACTCAAGTCTCTTGTAATGATTCAGTGAAACTACTGGTAAAATATCCATCCTGGTATCTTTAAGAAGGTATTCAAACCCCGTAGCTATTTGGATAAGAATTGTCCATGGGGCCACAAAGATAAGGAGCACCCTGGGTGGTCAGGTGCAGGAGGATGACTGTGCTCTGGAGCAGTCAGAGTTGGGGGCTGAGCTTGAAGGAAGGTACAGTTGGTTCAGAGACATGAAGAAAAGAACATCTGCTAGCACCAGTCCTGAGCAAGGGAAGGAGAGCCAAAGCAGAGGCCACAGGGCACGCTGCCCTGTGGTCATATGAATATGACCTTTGCTCTTGTAAAGGTCATATTCAGTGCTGTTGGGCCCCCTAATGCAAGAGGAAATGGCACACAGAATGGGGGCTAGGTCTGGTGGTTGGTGGTCTCCCCTGGAAACTCCCTTATATTTAGTTGTTCATGTTCTAAGATTTCAAGAGAGGGAAGATACATAGGGTGATCAACTACACATAAATGCATTCCTGGCAAATTTTCTGGAGATACGTATATACACAACACACACACACACACACACACACACACATATTTCTAGAAATTTTAGAAATAGAAATATAGAAAAATTGTGTGTGTGTGTGTGTGTGTGTGTGTGTGTGTGTGTGTAACTTTTCTATACCTATAATTCCCCAATTAGTTGAGATGTTCAAAATTTTGCTCGGGTCACTGTATAAAATCTTAGTTTAAGCATCTGTAATATGTACACACGCAACGTCGCTTCACAGCTAAAACTGCACTTTCAATATTTACTCATTTTTTTTGTATTTTTCTTCCTATGTATATCTAAATTAATAGCTTTAATAGAACTTTGGTTCTTGGAGAGCAGGAACAGTCTTATTTAAATCCCTCAGTACACGGGGCTTTGCCAAATGTCACAGGAAGACAGGTGGTTTGTTGATATGTTGGAGACCAACAACTGCAGGGAAGAGATATTGACATAGATGATCAATCCCTTTTTGGAAATAATTTACAAACATTAAAAGATAAAGTAAAAGGATCTCTCTAGTGCCTACTTTACCTAGCGACAAATCATAGGTAGAAAGTATTTCAGGAATGCCCCTCACAGGGGTGCTGGGTGGCTCAGTTGGTTAAGCATCTGCCTTCAGCTCAGGTCATGGTCCTGAAGTCTCGGGTTCAAGCCCCACATCGGGGGGGGGGGGGGGTCCCTGCTCAGCAGGGAGTCTGCTTCTCCCTCTGACCCTCCCCCTTCTTGTGCTCTCTTTTGTGCACGCTTTCTCTCTCTCTCAAATAAATAAATAAAATCTTAAAAAAAAAAAAAAAGAATGCCCTCACAAAACTGTCTTCCTATAACAGACTATAGGTCACTCTTTTTCTTATCCTTGATATTACTTAATCTAACCAAGTGATATTTAGTTATGTTTCAAAGAAAATTCCTGAAAAGTTTATACTAGAATTTTCTCACATTTTGAGTTAATAATAAAGTCCTTTCATTGGATTTTCTGCTGGACAGAAATAGCAATTTAGACCTCTGACGCTTACCCCAAATAAACATTGCTTGTCTAGTCATTGTAACTCAAGTAACTTACTTATTTGTGTATCCTTCAGATTACAACCCATTGCTCCCACCACAATGTGGTAGATTAATAAAATCCAGCATTCTGGAAATAAGCTAATACCTGACCATAATGTATACTGAGAACTAAAATCAACTCATGCTCTTTCCCAGTCTTTGTACAATTTGCAATGAGCACTCAGCTTCATTTTTGTCTCTCTATATTTCTACAGCTATTTTCAATCATTAACTTTTTGGGTGCCCTTCTTTCTTATGTTTTAAAATACACTGCTTCCTTCTTTGATTGATAAAAGTCTTGGCAGTGTCCTCAATGGAAAGAATTTTTTTTATAAATCCCTGCCTAAATAGTTACCTCAAAAAGGTAAACCGAATCAGAAAGAACCAACAACTGAGGAACAGTGATTTTAAAAAGTGGAAAACGAAGCTCTGGTCACACACCTTCCCATAAACGCTGATCCTGGCACATTTCTGTCCAAATTGCAAAGATTCTCCCTCTGTCCCCACCACCCCACACACCTCCCAGCTCAGAAGTTGCCTCCCCGGACATCCAAGAGCCCTCATTGCAGAATAGGTCAGCGCAGCCCCCACCCCGGCCATTACCTCTCAGCCTACTGCTGGAGCTCCACTGAACTAAAAAAGCACTTTGTCCCACGAAGGGAGGTACACTTGTAATGCCCCTCCTCCTGTCACCCCAACATTAAGGCTTTCATGGGTAACCAGGGTTTAGGATACCCCAAGTTTAATTTGGGCGTGTTGGAAGAACACAGCTGGATGGTTGGCGAGGATTCTTCACAAGGATGTAAATACAGCCTGTTTCTTTAAATCTGTGACCTCATGTATTTACATTAGAACAGAAAGCAGGGCCAGAAGCAACAGCTGATGACAGTCATGTAATTTTCCACAAAGACAACAATCAAACAGCTACGTGTTATTTTAATGAGCAGATGACTTTTCTGTAAGTGGGATTCGAACTGTAAGATTTCAGAGTTCCCACAGCCCCAGGGGCCCCCTCAGGTTTTTGCAGGAGTCAATGGGACTTGAAGGGAGAGCACCCTTTGGCCCCTCTTCTCCATAGCCAGCTCCCCTTTGCTCCCTCTCCCTGCCTCCCCCTGCCTCCCTCAGAAACCCTACAGGAGAATAAGGGAAGGAAACAAGAAAGAGAGGGGAGATTCTACCTGAAACAGGTGTGATGCTTGGCCTACCAATGAATCCGCAGATTATTTTTGAAACCTATTTTTAAAGAATCCAGGGTAGGGGTTGGAAAAGAGGTCAGGCCCCTTCTCCAGCCTGCCCCCTACATAGTGAGGTCCTGTTAATGCAGAGAACCCCATCTTGACACCCACTCTCCCCATTTTGTCAGGAAGGTTTCCAGAAAAACCACCTGGAAGGCAGCGGTGAGCATCATTGACTCCTGGGAGTCAGCCCCTCTGCCTGAGAGGCTGGGACAAGCCTCCCCCTCACCCTTGAGCCTGGCTGGGCTGGGCAGAGCCAGAGCCGCTGTCCCTGCTGGGTCTGGTTGCCCCCTTCAGCCTCCCTCTCTGTCCGAAGCCCTGCCTGTGGAATCTCATTTTCGCAGGGAGTCCACCTGCCTCTGGAATGAGCTTCCCTCCCACTACCAAAAATGCCAGTAAAAGCAAGAGAATGTAATTCTTTTCTTTTCACGATGGGGCTTTGGGATTCAATCGTGTGAATGGCTTCCCACGAAGAAGAAGGGTGCCTCTCAAAATACAGGCTGGGTGTGTAGAGGGAAAAGAACGGGGGACCGGAGGGAGTTCCAGCCCCATGTCCCTGGAAACCTGCAAGTTCGGATTTCCCTCTCGTTCCTCCAACCCTCCATGTCTAAACCGTCCCAAAGTCTCCGCGCAGACCCACCAGCTCCCAGGGAGAAAGGCACACCAGAAACACTCAGCTCAAGCCTCTGGGCTCTCTTAACAAACACACCAGAGGTATCAGCGTATGTTTCCCCTTTATAATCGCTTTTATCTAAGAACAAGCCCACCCAAGCTTCTTGGGATTTGAGTGACGTGCTGAAGATGCCCCTTCCCTCTCTCCCTCCCCACAGGTCAGGGTCCAGTGGGAGGAGATGGATGATAAACATATAAACACACAGAGAAAAAGGTAATGATTAATTATGATAAGGGCCATGAGGTGTCCTCCAGTTCCTGGGTGCTGCGAGAGGGAACTAATTAGATGTGGTTCAGGGAGAGGCTCCCTGGGGATGAGAAGGGACTGGCTGGTTTGGGAAAGGGGTAGAGGGCAGAGGGAACCACACTGTTGGCAAGGGCAGGACACCCGCCCCACGTTTGAAGCCTAATGAGCAGGCAGGGAGAGGGAGTGACCAGCAGAGGTCAAAGAACCTTGCAGAGGGTCTCTTAGGGACATGAAGCAGTGGGGATTTTATTCTAAGTTCAGCAGGAAGCTCTTGAATGTTCAGAAGTCTGTAATAGGGGATTACTATGTGTTTGAAAAGAAAAAAGGGGCTCAAGAGAGAAAGGGGAAAAAAATTAATTTACCAGATGGTGCGATTTACCTCTACTCCAAAACCTGGGCAAAAATCACTCCGTTTCTTTCCCAAAATACATCTTTTGTACCTGCTACAGACTGAACTATGTCCCCCACCCCACGCCCCCAAATTCACATGTTGAAGCCCGACACCCCCCCCAACTCCAAAATGTGGTGGTATTTGGAGATGGGGGCCTTTGAGAGATCATCAGGTTTAGATGAGGTCATGGGGGTGGAGGGAGTCCTCATGACGAGATTAGTGCCCAGAGAGCTTGGCAACTGTCCACCATCGAGGACACAGTGAGAAGGTGAGTGTGTGCAAACCAGGAAGAGGACTCTCACCAGAACCTGACCATCCTGGCCCCCAGATTTCAGACTTCCAGCCTCTAGAACCGGGAGAAAATAAACTTCTGTTGTTTAAGTGACCCAGTCCATGGTATTTTGCAGACTAAAACAGTACCACTTTTCATCACCAATATAGCTTACTTGTTAAAAATACAAATTATAATTCCTACTTTCAAAGAACCACACCCAAGCCTATGGATTGCCTGAGAACCTGGCCCCTGGGAGCCAAACCAAGTCGGTACCATATCTTAAAATCAAGCCAGAAACATTCCAAGGTCAGGATGAGGATGCTGCCTATAGGGCCAGCATGGCCATTACAAGCAAGTCCATGGAAACTTCCAGAACCTTAGTTCCTTGAGCCAGCTGCAAGCGGAGAAGCCCACTCCTTTCCCAAAGACACCTACATCATTCGTTATACACTCTTGTGGGTCAGCACTGACCCATGCCCTCCCCACAGCACCTCTCTGGGCTGAAGAACATTTTTTTTGGACAATTTCTGTGTATCTGGGAGGCTACTCTCTACCACTTTAGGGCTCCACCTTCTCTGTTCGCTAAGAAACCCAATCCCGGTTAATCCATCAAGGCGGATTAAGGGAGGGGAAAAAAATCCATGAGATCATACTGGAAAGCTGCAGAGGGAAGAATGTTAAACAGGAGGAGAGTGCTATAAAACACAAAGCCATATTTTTCCCAAGAGCTCAACCAGATACTCTCCATTATTGTTTAATTCTCTGAAAAGAGGGAAAACATTCTTTGCTTTTCAGTGCAGAAGTTTAAATAATGAAGCATTGCTAAACAAACAAACCGAGGAAAGCCCAGTGAAGCTATTCATTAAACAACCCCACTGAACGAAAAGGAGCCTGGCTGCTAACAGCCCGGCTCCCCCGAGGACCGACATTTGTCTTAGACCCCAAATTAAACACATCACAACTTCACAGCAAAAGTATGTTTTCCAATGGGATTTAAGTAGGGTCCAATTAAATAAATCTCTAGAAATATCAAGAGCAAGCCTCAAGGGAGAGCATATTTCTACCGTGAAACATTCTCATTGGAAATTACATTCACAAAAGGTCATCTAGAAACATCCATGGCAAGAGGAGGGGAGGAAAGGCGGGAAGCAAGGCAAAGTGACACACACAAAGCCTGGGTGGTTTCATGACCATCGTGGATGGCAGCGCCAGGCCAACAATCCTGGGTGCAGCTCAGCTTGCTTTGAATGAAAGCCCCGTGTCCAAACAAACAGCTTTTATGATGATGTGTTTTAATAGGCTCTGGAGGTCAAAGGCTGTAGCTTAGGGAATTCAGGAAGTGGTCGGGGAAAAGATCAAGTGTCAACATCGAAATTTGAATTGTTTTACAGAACCCATGTTTTCAGTTCACGAAAAGCATAGCAACAAGTTCCTCAAGTCACCGAGCTGAATTCTATATTTGGCAAGAATAACGAAGCAAGCCTGAGCATTTAACGATCAACAGCCAGAAAGAGCAGGCGTGAGCTCCACTTACAACGGACTCCACCCAGCCCGCCCGTGCCCCACGGTCAGACCGCGGAGTGAAGGCTGAGCTTGGAAGGGTGGGCCGGAAGCCAGGGGAGGCCTTGGAGCACAGAGACATGAGGTCACACCAGGTCAAAAGCTAGCAGGTCCCCACATTTGTGGACCACTTTCTGAAATCAAGGGGAAAATCACCAAGAGACCAGTGCATCTCTGAGGAGGGGGGCTGGGATGATATACCATGGAGATGGACTTGAGGCTAAGTGGAAGGCCAGCCAAGTCATGGTCAGTTCAACCTGGGACATGTGTGGTGAAGAGCTGGCCTGAGATGCACCCCACATCTGGCACCGTCACACCGCCCAGCCACGTCCCCTTGAAGGCCATGCCAATGCTCCACATTGCTCAGGGTGACAGAAGTCTCAATGGGCCAGCACTCGAAACACAGTCCTTCTTTCCACACTCAAGGGATCCCGGGACCTCTGCTGCCACTTCTATGAAATCGGGAGTTTGGAGAATCTACACCTCAAATGTTAGCACTCGGTAACTTCAACACAGCTTCAATAAACCAGCTATGGATGGACAGTGGCAAGAACGAGAGAGAAGCTGTCTTACGGTGGCGAGGCCTGGGTGCTCTGCCTCCCACTTCAGGGGCCCCAGCACTTGCTTCTCTCTCTTCCTGGAACCGTCTTCCCCTCGTTCCTCACATAGGTGGTTCAGACCTCAGATCAGATGTGGTCTCCTCATGAGGGTCTTCCCGATGCCCAATTTACAGCGAACCTCTCTGGTCGCTCTTTTGTTTTATATCATCAAGTCTCAAAGTTCTATTGTCCTCGGGGCACTTACCACAATCTGAAATTACTTGTTATTTCTTCCCTTGTGTATTGTGATTATTAAAATGGCGAGCCTCACGACCCACCCCCACCCAAGAATGTCGATATGCTGTTTGTCTTTGAGGAAATGGAGCCTAACAGCTCACTGTGCTGGGGCCTGAGTGGGCTCCACGACTTTCTAGCTGTGGGATCTTGGCCAGGCTGCTTAACCCTCTTGTACCCTAGTTTCCTCATTTGTAAAATGGGATGAATAATAATGCCAACAAGCAACAACAGAGTTTTGCAAGAATTGAATGAGCTAATGCTGGTAGTTATTAACGGAAATTATAAAGGTATTTACTGTCTGGCACCCGGAGCAATACCCAATTTGTATAGGTGTTCATGAAATATTTCTAGATTATGTGACCTTTGGAATGAGATGGGGAAAGGCCAGTTAGTTGACAAGCACCTATTATGTGTGGTTCAGCATAATGTTATGGATTTGAGAGAACAAAAAAATTTAATTGTATATATGTATATATATTCTCTGAAAATAAATCTGAGACAGAGAAGGAAGGATGAAGGAACATTAGAGGAAACTTAAAAAAAGGACCGGCAGAAATCTTTTAAGAACCTACTGAGGGGGCACCTAGGTGGCTCAGTCAGTGAAGCATCTGCCTTCTGCTCAGGTCATGATCTTAGGTCCTGGGATCGAGCCCCACGTCAGGCTCCCTGCTCAGCGGGGATTCTGCTTCTTCCTCTCCCTCTGCCCTTCCCCCTGCATGTGCTCTCTCTCTCTCTCTCTCTCTCTAATAAATAAAAAAATCTTCAAAAATTTTTAAAATAGATTTTTTTAATTTAAAAAAAAAAAAAAGAACGTACTGAAGAGCAACCTGACACAACACCATCCAGCTGTGACTCGTGGAAGGCAGGTTCAGGGCCCGACAGGTGAGGTCAGCATGAGGACACAGAGATCCCGGCACTCTCTGGCTGGGAAGGAGGGCCAGCAAGGCTCCCAGAGAAGCAGCAGCCTACAGGAGGACGGGGCCTTGCGTGTGATAAGTAGCTATGACTTGGGAGGGCTGGAGCCAGAGACAATGTACACCTGGTGGCTTCCGACACTTTATCCCCTCCCCAGACCTCCCCCCTTGGACATTCTAGATGAGTGATGAGAAGGGGAGATGAATGGAAAGCAGCCATAAGGGAGAAACAAAGGCTCAGGAGGGACGCCAGCCCTGAGGGATATCAGGGACAGTGTGAGGAGCCCCCAGTTCAGTTCCACACACATTTACTAAGCACTGAATATGGGCTGGGGGCTCAGGACTGAGCGTACAAATCTCAACAAGCTCTGTTCAGCCCTCTCTGAGCTCACCAGCCCTCCCATCTGGGCATGGTGAGCAGGAACAGATAGATGACTCAGGAAGAGCATCTTCACCATCCCAGGGGCTGTTTCTTCTACCTCTGGTTGAAAGGACACAACGCTGGATCTAAAAATCAAGAATTCTGGGTTCCTCTTACCCCTCTCATTAACCATGCCCCTTTGGGCAAGTTACTTAATCTTAAGATCACTTTAAAGCATGATCATATCATCAGAGCTTTTTCTTCAAACACAGGAGCTTCCTCTTCCCTAAAAAAAGGGCTGTCACAACCCTTGCTCTCTCACGGGAGTAACATTATGGGTGTTCTTGAAAGGCAGACAAGGGGCCTCAGGACCTCTGGTCCCCCGGAAGGGGAGAGGCTCAGGGACCGGGAGTGAGAATGGAATGCCTAGCTTTCTGTACCTCTTTAGTTGTTTCTGATGATCCAACTTCCCTCTTAGAAACTAGGACTAACTGACACTCCTCAATCACTGAGAGTGGCAGGGAGAGCTGCCCAAGGGTTAACTGTTCTCTACCTTGAAAATGACCAGCTCTGAAGAGCAAGTCTGGCATAGGGACAGGATGAAGAGTACCCAGGGCTGGCCCAAGTTAGAGAGAAATCAAGTCATCCTGGGCACTTCAAAAGACCTCTTTTATACCTCTAGAACCCTTTTTGTTTTACTCCTAGCTTTCACTGGTAAAGGAATCTTCTCTCACAGTCACTACAGAGTTTAGCTTTGTCTTTTCTTAGAAATGTGCCTTTGAGGGCCACCCCAAGATGCCCTTGCAGGACTCCACTTTCTAGGAGCTGGTGACCTAAGAGGCCTTGAAGGACCAAGGGCCAGCCAGGCCTGAGTAGGAACAAAAGGGTAATGGTTAGTAGGACCACAGGCAAGAGACCATGTCTATTTTCAGCAGGGAAGGAGAAACCAAACAAAAATAAATGAAGCACACAGGGTCGTGGCTTAAAACTCCAAACGAAAGCCTCCAAAGAAAAGACAGTTGATTTGAACACAATGTTTATGAGATGTAATGGAACCACAAAAGTATGATTCTAGAGGCTCCTGGGTGGCTCAGTCGGTTAAGAGTCTGCCTTTGGCTCAGGTCATGATCCTGGAGTCCTGGGATCGAGTCCCGCGTTGGGCTCCCTGCTCAGCAGGGAGTCTGCTTCTCCCTCTGCCCCTCACCCTGCTCATGCTCTCTCTCTCTCTCTCTCGATCTCAAATAAATAAATAAAATCTTTAAAAAAAAAAAGTATGGTTCCAGACAATGAAAACTATTAAAAAAATAACCTACAAAAATACTCCTTACTCATAGCATCACCCTATATCAGTTTCCTATAAAGAACTCTATCCCAAATCAATATTTAAAAATCTCTGGTATCAAGGAGGTGCTGGTATGTCATACATGTATGTCACCACCATCATGTGGTGCTGTCTGGGGAACAAAGACACAGAGGCGACCCTAAGAGTTGCAGGCTAGAGGACACTGACTATGGTAGTGTCAGAGACTTCCCCATCTCCAGGCTGAACCTAGTGGTCAAAAGCTTTGACTAGTGGTTAATGACTCAAAGGCTGAGTCATTTTACATGTCTAGAATGGAACTAGCCACTGTCACCCATGATATGGGGTCAGGGAAACAAGCAAGTGAAGCTACAGTCCTTCACTTTCCCAATGACCGTGCCCCTAAAATATATATTCAGATGAAAGGGGTGTCCTCTTGTAAGGCTGCAGTACAATCCTGACCCTAACAACACAGAGTCAGCACAGACTCCACAAGTTAAGGCCACAGTCCCCAACAAAATGGTCCTCACTTCAGATGCCAGCCCCAAGTTCAGGAGTCCCAGGCCATCCACACTTCTGACCAGTGGGCTAAAAGTCTGGGATTCCCACACCCCTCAGGTTGGATAATTCACTACAATGACTTATAAAACTCAGGAAAATGCTGTACTTACTTTTACAGTTTTCTTATAAAGGATACAAATCAGAACCAGCCAAATGAGGAGACACAGCGAGCAAGGTCTGGGAGGGTCATAACACGGAGCTTCCATGCCCCAAGGACCCCATCACCCTCCCAGCACATCAACATGTTCATTAATCAGGAAGCTGAGCTGAGCGCTTGTGTTCAGAGTTTTTACTGGGGTTTCATCACATTGGCATGATTGACTGAACCATTTGGTCATGTGACTGAACTCAATTTCCAGCCCTTCTTTCTTACCAGGAGGAGGTCTGGCTAATAACAAAGCTCCCATCTTCTAATCACATTGTTTGTCTTCCTGATGGCCCACCCTTATTCTGAATCATCTCATTAGCATAAGCTATCTCATTAGCATAAGCCATCTCATTAGCATAAGCTCAGGGGTGATTAGAGGTTATGACCAGGAACCAAGGACAAAAGCCAGACAAATTCTCTATCATATAGTTCAGCGGTGGGGAAGAGTGTGGGCTCCAGATTCAGATGGCTCTGAGTTTGGCTTTCTGCTATGTGACTCTGGGCAATTTACTGAACCTCTCTCAGCTTCAGTGTCCTCATCTAAAAAGTAGCTCTGGATAATAATACTGTTATTACTATATAGAGATCAGCACCATTCAACAGAAATATAATGCTAGCTACTGTGTAACAAAATATTTTCCTAGTAGGCTGCATTTATAAAAGTAAAATGCAACTGATAAAATTAACATTAATAATATATTTTACTTACCTCAACGTGCCCCAAAAAGTATCATTTCAACATGCAATCAATGTTAAAACATTTTTTTAGAGAGACAGAGAGAGAGAGAGGTAGGGGTGGGGCAGAGGGAGAGGGAGAGAGAGAACCTTAAGCAGGCTCCACATGCCCAGCACGGACGCCAACACAGGGCTCGATCTCACAATCCTGAGATCATTCATGACCCTGAGCCAAAATCAAGAGTCAGACACTTAATCAACTGAGCCACCCAGGTGCCCCAATGTTAAAACAATTATTAACGAAATATTTTACATTCTTCTTTTACACAAAGTCTTTGAAATCTGTTGTAGTGTCAGAGACTTCCCCATCTCCAGGCTGAACCTAGCGGTCTTTTTTACACATGCGACACGTCTCCATTCGGACTAGCCCCACTTCAAAGGCTCAGGAGCCACATGTGACTCCTGGCTACCATATTGGATAGCACAGATAGAGATCATAGCTGTTGTTATTTCCAGTAAATGAGTAACAGCTCAGTGCCATACCATCCCCATTTAAAAATGTGAACTGATATATGTATGTGCACAGGCTCACACACAGGTAGAGGCAAATGGCAAATGACCAAAACCCAAGATGCTCTAAGCCACACTATGTCGGTCAGCTCCACAGAACATGAAATAGCCCCTCTCTTCTCAGGAAAAGAAGCACTTCAACTTGGAGTAGAGAGGCTCTTGCATAGATAATCCATAGCGTGCTTTTTTATTCCTATGCTCCCGCATCTCCCCGACACACGTTTCAAATGGGCAAAATCAAGTGAGTGTGGGCAGTAGCTTTCAATGGGAAAAGATTCCCCAAAGCGTGGTGCAGCCAGATGAGGATGTGCAAGGAGCTGTGAATGGCGGGGGGGGGGGGGGGGGGAACATACAGAGGTGTTTAGGCTCCTTGAGTCACTGAGGAGCTCCTCCTCACCATGGGCCACCTCCCAGAGTCACTGCCCTGCCACCAGCTAAGTATACCAAACCAGTCACCCCACCCTTCACTCCCTGGAAAAAGTTCTGCACCGTAAATCCAGAAGAATGTCACTAGTAGGGGACGGATTTCAAGGCAATTATTTAAGCAGCTTTGTAGCATCTGATTCTCAGGTCCCAAAACATCCTCAAGGGCTTTTGTTTTGTTTTGTTTTTGTTTTTGTTTTAAACAATGCAGATATTAATATGAGAGCTCTGTCTCTTTTAAGGGCGGCACACCACATTCAGCTGTGGGTCCCAACTTTTGTAAGGGAGAGCTGCCCAACACCCCGCATTCATCCAATTCATTCAAATCTCACTGGAGTTGGGGTGGGTGGTACCAGCCACCCTCAAGGTAGGAATAAAGAGATCCACCTAATAAGGGCAGACGAATGCATTTTTACATAATATGCAAGATTAATTAAAATAAATGCAATCCAATTCACATACCTTATCAAGGAAGACAAGCTAATTATCTGTCAGAGAATTAGCTCCTATTTAAAGGGCATTTTACCTCAATTTGGCAAAAAGAACTAATGGGAATTTCTCTCCATTCTGATGTGTTCTTTCGACTGCATTTGCTTAAACACTCAGACGACTTCAACACTGCCCTAAAATCCCAGGGTCTGAGAAGGGGGGAAGAGGGAGGAGCGCAGAAACACATATTACTCAGCATCTCACAAAGTCTAACTCTTTGTGCTGTTATTGTAATGATGTCCCTTTTAGAGTGTCTTATCAGCAGCATGAAACTGGGGGTGACTCATATTTATGAAACGAGGTGGTGTTGGCCCTGCCAGATCGTCCACTTCCACAATGGCTTCCGTTTCTTAAAGTGCTGACTGGCGCCTCCACACTGCCTCGCTCTGTCCACCAAAGCAGAAGCCCAAGATTTACAACACACGGCTTATTCGGGGACGTGTGCTACACACACAGTTGAGATGCGTGTGCAGACCTACGATCGAGGACAAAAACTTCCCTAAAAATCGGTAACTTTGCTGGGTAGTTGGTTCTCATATTCTGGAGAGAAAAGCAGGAATGCACAATATAAAGCCAAGGTAACTGGCCCTAGCCTCCGTTCTTCAAGGTTCCAGGGTGGCGGAGGTGAAGAAGATTCCAGACAAGGGAGTCCCTCAAGAGGTTTCTCTTATAAGACCAAAAAACTTGGAAATAATCTTAATGTCGATAGGCAGATTAGTTAAGTAAAATGTGAAGAATCCATAAAATAAGACATGTTATAACATTAAAAGAAAATCTGCTGGTGATGAGGGAAGCAAAACTACGTGCAATATAAAGTGAAAATGAATTTCAGTTTCCATATGAGAAACTCTGCAAAATATGCACATATATGGGTAAAGAATGAAGAGAATATGTAAAAATGAAACTAGGCCAGGCAGGGGGATGAGTATATCATCTGTTTTCTCCTTTCTAAAATTTTCTTGATAGTCCAACAATGGGTATATAATTGAGTCTTTGCTGAGTCTTACTTTTTGAGATTTCCTTACAGAGAAACAGTCTATAATTTTCCAGTATGGCACTGATTCAGAAAAAATCATGATGTACTTATCTATCCACCCCATTGGGTTTTTCCAAACCTTTAAACCAAAATCTACCAAGCATTAAGGAGTTGTTTCTATTTATATTGTACCAGGGGCAATGTTGATTCATTTTTCTGAATTACATCACTCATATAACCCCTGGACATAAATAGACAATGATGAATTATTCTTGCAGCTATTTCATATTATAATTATGGGACATTTTTAATAAATGCTAGTCGTTAGGTGTCTGGCAGTGTCCAAAGCACTTGTACACGTGTTATCTAATTTAATCCTCAATTAATTCCACCAGGAAAGTATCCTTACCCTCCCCATTTCATGGATAAGAAAACCAAGGCACACCAAATTTAATGCACTCAAGTTCATGCTTCTACTAAGCAGCAAAGTCAGAATTCAAACTCAGCAGTCTGGCTCTGGAATCTGTGTGGTTAACCTCCCTATTATACTTGGTGTGCTAGGAGAGATTTGAATTCTGAAGAAGAATGACGACAAACACAAATCAGCAGACCGATTCACTGAGAAATCACATACTAAGCTCACTACAAAGGGAAAGGGAACGAAAACATGGAATAATCTGGCCAAACACACGGACCCCCAAGATTCTCTTAATAACAACTCGGATACAAACCAAAGGATTACGCTCCCACTGGGGTTAAAACAAATTACCGAACCGAAAGTGAGGAAACATGGATCCTATGCTAGTTCTGCTACCAGCTACTTAGATGCTCTTGGGTAAGTCATCAGTGTTCACATCTGTAAAATGGGACAGTTGGAACAAATGCTCAATAATTCTGCCTGAATGAATGCTGCTTCTGGCCCAGGTTCCCTGGGGTCTGTTCTGCCAGCCTTCAAGGGTATCAGCTAGGCTTTTTCTAGGGTTCATCCCTGCCATACTCCCTGATGATCTGAGCTGTACTTGTAGGCTTAGGCTGTAGAAGGGAAGAAGAAAGATAAGAAAGGAGAAGGAAGCAGAAGAGAAAAATAATAAAAAGCAAATAGTTCAATAAGATCTCTGTTCACTCATCCCAGAGAATTAACTTTCTCAAAGGATAATGATAACCCTACTAGAAATTCCTTCCTCATACAATTCGGGGGTGGGGGGGTTCTACAGTTAATGTTATTATCCACACTAATAGAATGGATAATGAATATAAAGCAATCAAATACCTTTGAGTATTAGAGTCTTGGGGATGTCGTCATATATCATCTCATACCGTACATCATATCACATATTCCATCATACATTCTTCTTATTCACTATATCTAACTTTGTACCTATCTTTCTTCTGGCTCATCTAATTCCCCCTCTAGAAAGTGAATATATTAATATGAACAGAAGGAACATCACCCCCATATCCATAGGCTACTAGAAGAATGCATCTGAAGGTTCTCTACATTGAAAATGCACCCAGCAGAAGCATAACAGTGCTGGACCCAGGCTCTAACAGCTGAATGACCTTGGACAAGGACCTGGACCTCTCTGAGTCTCAGTCACTCCCGTATAAGCTAGAGTGTTATCATGAGATATAAAGCTTTGAGCACTGAGTCTGGTATATAATAAACATTTCATAAATGTTAGAGATAATTATTGCAGTTTTCAAAGTTTCTTTATTCAATCTGTTACTCCTTAAAAGCCTCTGCCATCACCAAAGTTTGAAGTTTCCAAAAGCTGAGATATAATTCAGAGCAAGGTCACAGGGAAGACAGCTCTTCTCTGAAAACACAGAGTGGGCCAATTTTCTTAGCGGTGCCATTAAATTGAGGGTATACAAGAAAACAGAGGGAAGGGGGGAGTAATATAACTTAGGGCACCTCAGAGATAAAGCACAGTTAAAGCAACCATAAGGAATGAGATCTATAGCTCACTCATCAATAAGCATGCAGCCAGCTTGGAAGGAACCTAGGCCTCAACATCCTAAGAACTGGGGTTCCATTCTTGTTTACCAACTCACTAGTTAATAACATGGGAGAAAATGCTGAATCTGTTCCTCAAACTCTGCATCTGTAAAACCAGGGATCTACAACATCTCTCACGAAGCTGCGCTGGGAACAAAATAAGACACAGATAGGACTGCCCGATGCCCAACTTGCCAAACTATCTGGGAAATAATTTTTTTAATTTCAGGGATGATAGGTTGGCCAGACCCAGAGCAGTTATATGTGATTAAATAGGGTTCTGCTGTCAGATTAAATTATCACTTCATGAGAACCATAAAACCCTTCTTATAAAGTCTTATCATAATAATATGCTGTTTTAATAAGACTAGAAATACAAGACCCAAGAAAATGCCCCCTATCCCTCCAAGGAAACCCCCCCCTTCCCTACTTAGAAGTCTGTGTCTAGACTTATTATTTTAAGAAGGAAGCAGACACTCCAGGAGCTAATGACAATAATGCACTGTCTTGAACATTAGAACCCAGGACTCAAGTCCAGGACCTGGAAGGTCCTGTCACTGTACCCCCCCAGGGGATCCTCCCCCCTCCCCCTGTGCTGCTCCTTCTATTCTACTGCCCCCCCCCGCCACTCCCCCCTCTTGGTTTTCTTTTCACTTGCCAGTAGCAACAGCTGGTAATGTTTAGCCCAGTGGTTGTGGACCTTGGGGCCGTGATTCAAACTATGTGGGGTGATTCCCTCCATAGAATAACTGTAAAGGAAACTGGAGAGCGACGCTCTGCCAGAAAGTGCTGACTGCCTCGTCACCTGCAGACACCAGCTAAGATCGGCTGAGCTCACTCATAACCCAAGAGGTTTATACGCCTCAAAGGGGGCACCAGCCGGGCGCGACCCCTGGATCAGGTAGTTTTATCTATTTACCTGGTTGAGAAACTGGGCAACAGATGCCCAACGGGGGTCCCATCTGGGGGGCGAGACAAAGAAAATGAAACCCTTTGGTGGAGCCCCAAGGAAGTTTGGCCTTGTTTTGTTTTCCATGAAATTCGAGTCTTAGAAGGAGAAAATAAGATGAGGAGGCCTTCACTGAAAGTAAAACCTTAAAGGCTTCCTGTTGGTGATCTTCCACTTTGCCAGAGGCAGGGCTAGGGGTAACAGCCTTTATCTTCCATGAAAGTACGGGCTGCACCACTCATTTCCTGATCCAAGAGCAGAGGCTCAAGGTTCCTTTTCCTTTCAGTTACACATAAAATAGGGGTCTTGCTGGGGTAGAGGAGTGGAATGTATATATGTATGTATATGTATATGTGTATATATATATGTCCCCACACCTTTTAAGTAGTAATAGATGAAACAGGCATAAACTAAAAAAAAAAAAAAGGATGTTACTCAATCTTCCTCTTGGCTTATGGATGAAAACATCTCAGAGTCAAAGGCTTCATAATTAGAAAATACACATCAACGTCAAATAAAAGGTGTATTTCTAAATGTACGGTAAAATTCAGGCTGTGATTCATACTCATCACTTTCTCTTCCCTCCAATTTTTCTGAATTAGTAAGGTTATACAATATGAGTATAGCAGAATAGATAGTATATGCAAATGTAGCCAATGGAACTTTGCCCAAGAGGGACCCACATGGTTCAGGGGAAATAACACAGGCTTTGAGACGACAGACTTGTGTTTTTATCCCGGCCCTGTCTCCTGGAGTGGTTTTTAATTGTACTTGCAAACTTTTTTTTTTCTTTTTCTTGAGCAGGCGAAAACCTTGTCTTTGAAATATCATGGACAATGCTTGTTTGCTTAGCATGCCCTCTTTTCATAAATAGCATGCAGGAAAAAATAAACACCAGCCGTGTTCCTATCAGCAACATGTCCAAAGTTAGTGAGGTCCAAATTACAAAGTTCCACTCTAATGCACAGAGAGGGCCTGCCAGCCTTGAGCTTCTAAGGCAGAGAGAGAATGTATATTCCCTTTTCCATTAAAAACCAACAATTTTAAAAAAAAAAATCATTTCTCTTTGGATCAAGTCTTTGGAAAGAAATTCTGTTGGCCCATGAAGATGTTCTTTTTAGAAAAAGCCAGACTTTATCTTGCAAGGGAAAAAGAAAGGAAGGCCAAATGCCTCACAAACACGTACTTCCCAGGAGAATGACACCCCTGAAGATGAACGGCTCCCTGAACAAGGTTGTGTAGGACAAGAGGATGAAAAATATAGGTACATGACCTCCAAGGTAGAAAGATCTGGAATACTGGCCTGGTCTGTATCTACTCTCATTCTAGCATTTAGATTATAAGGGTCCTGGGGGCCTGAAAACTAGGCACCAGCATGCAGAAGGCATTCAGTAGTATTTGTTGAACAAATGAATGAATCTCCTCCACCCACAGGCTGTACCTCCATGGAGACCAACATACCAAAGAGTCCCTAGAAACCTGAGATACTTTGGTACAAGGGTGCATTTTGATGCGTGTTTTCCAGCTCATTCTTAAACCATTAAGTTCCCCAGAAGATGAGTTTAAATTGATGTTAATAATTGTCCTAAATTTCTGGGACCCAGGCAAATATCAGGACCATGAGCTGCTGGTTTCAAAAGAGCTTAGACTTAGGTCCCTAGAGTTCTAGACTGAAATCTCAAAATTCAACAAAAAGGGTATCAATACTAAAAATGATTAATTAAATATATTATTTCATATTTGTATGCTATACATTAGATAACTGTTATCATTAGATAATAACACACACACACACACACACACACACACTCTCTATCAACCTGGCAAGACCTATTTTAGCACTAAGGACCGAGACTCTAAAATTAATCATGCATGTGACCTTGGGCAAGTTAAATCTCTCCAGGCCCATTTCAGTAACTGCATAATGAGAAAACTGGATTAGATCAATGGTTCTCAAACTTTGTTGCACATCAGAATCACCGGGGAAGCTTTTAAAACTCTTGATGCACAGGCTGTACCCCCAGACCAATTTAATCAGAATTTCCAGAGGTGGGAATTGATCATCATAGGTTTTAAATCGCCCCAGCGGATTCCAGTGACAACTTTGCAGGGACAACTTTGGGGATGAGGGGGCCTCTAAAGTTCCTTCCTATACTAAAAACTGGGATGCTTGAGTTCAAAGAACGTGAGACCTCCCATGGGATCAGAATTTCTATCCCTAATGTGGAGTGTATCCTTGTCCACCTACTTGAAGTCAACTGCCTAGGCCCTGCAAACTGATGCATTTTTATGCCCAAACTGCTCCCCCAGGCTGGGGCAGGGAGCCTGAGTGCTGCCAACACTGAGTCTAAGGAAGCAGCGTTGCCTTGGCTTCCGGTCAAAGGCTCACTCCTAGCTTCTGAGGGTGTATGCCACAGGCTTTGCAGAGTTTCTCTGCTCCCGTGATTTTGTCAAACCTCCCTGCCCTTATTCTCCTTTTTCTAATCTAAAATCATTATCTACTGCTGCCAGGAAAGGAGTTTCTTGAACTTGTCCTTGACAAGCCAGATGGTTAACTTAACTGATTTGAATTGGCAAAGACAAGTGGTTGATATTAACATGCTCCCATAGTACTATGCTTAGAACAACTTGCCATCCTCCCCGCTGACCAATGTCCAACCTAAGAGGATCTGAAAGGGCACAGGGGTAGGGGAACAGGGCCCAGTGGCTGCTTTATTGAGAGCTGTCTATGTACCAGGCGCCTGATTTCCGTTGTCTCAGTCCATCCTGTGATGTTTGAATTATCCCTCTTTTACAGTGGAGAAACAAGTGGGGCTCTGGGAGGTGACCTGAGCTCCCCAAGGACACCTACAGTTGGTCAATAGAAAAGCCTAGATTTGAATTCAAGTGTAAGTGGGCTAAACTCCACTTTGCTGAGCACACAGTGAATGAGGAACAGATAAAACAAGGACAGGGATGGGGGAGAGAGCGCACTTACTTCTTTCCACTTACATTTTAATTAGGAAGCAGGATAGTATAACCAAAAGCTCAGAGTACAGGCCACTGTGAACCAGTTCAGAGAAAAGGATCGGGTCTCACTTACAGAAATGAGCAGCCCTTCCCACGGTTCCCTCCTTTTTCCTTCACACGCCATCTCATCACAACTCAAAGCTTCGAGAACTTGTGAAAATGAAGCACACTCCCCCCTCCTTCTACCTGCCCTTTTATAGTCAGACTACAATCCTTATTCCAAAAATAAATCAGCCTGATGAGAGGCCAGAAAAAGCGAAGCTTAATAGTTTTCTACTTTCATTATTGAATTATGGGACACTAGTTGGACAGACTTACCATCACATTTTTACAAATTCCCCTACAAATAAATAATTCTAGGATATGCCCAAATAACTCTGGCCTCTTGACCCAACATGTTTTTATAATTACTTGGCACTCCAACCGTATGCTACTTAAATTAGGGAACAGTCACCAAGTTATTTTTAGGCCATGGCAACACACACACACAGACACACACACACACACACACACACTGCTATACCTAGCTTGCTACTTATACTCCTTTGGAAGAGGAGCCCAGATTGCCTTTTTATTGGTGCCATCATTTCTGCTCAACCAGTGGTAATAATAATATGAAGCTACATTTAGTGCGCGCTCACCACATATGAAAACCGGTCGAGGCACTTTGGGCCCATGACATCATTCGATTCCTAGACTAACACTGTGACATAACTGTTGTTACATCCTCTTTTATAAATGAGGAAATTAAGGAAGTAAGGGATGAAGCAGTTTGCCCCGGGGCACATGGCTAGTATGAGGGGACCAAGACTAGAATCGGACAGACTGGATCCAAAATCCTGCATGAATTTCCCCACCATTTGCTACAAGGCGAATGTTCGGCATGTTTGGATGTTAAGCAGAGGCTCAGAATAACAACACTAAGTTTGTGATTATAGGACGTATGTCTTTATTTCACATATCTTTAAAAAAGTTCCTCATAACATCCTGCAAGACCAGAGGAAAGCTATTGTTCCCCCACGACAAACAAAGCAGAAATAGACTATTTTCGCGGGGTCTCCGATTATTGAGCATAGCCTTTCCCTTTGTCATCAAACTCAATACTGCCTCTAAGTGTTACTTCAGAATCCTTTGTGATTATGGAAGAATGTGCACTCTGTGTGGTTTACTCCTCAGGAATTAGGATGGAAGGTTTTATAGTCTAAAAATCGAACTCCCTGTGTTATCATATCTTCCGTACGGATCAGCCTCCTGAAGTGATTGTCTCTCCTCTCCTGCTCCCCACTGAACACCGCCCGTGCAGCAGCAGGTCCGTGGGGGGCACTGAATGGGTCAGCAGTCTGTGCTCCGCCAGTGCACAGAGCAAGTACAGGTCCGGGCCCTGACATAGCCACGTGGAAGGGGGGGCTACAGCCCCCCGAGGAGGTGCCCGGAGCCCTCCCACTCCAAGGGAGAGCTGCTTCTCCACAGACCTGAGAGCCAGCTAGTCACAGTGGAAATCGAAGTTTGAAAAACTCTCAAGAGGGGGCACACGATACTGAAGTGTTTAGGGTGAAAATGTGTCTGTACTATCCTACAAAATGTCCGCAGCCTTATTAATTCTAAAACAGTAACTTGAAAGCTGAAACATATTTGAATACATTAAAATGTTGTCTATACTATAAAATATTTCAACAACCAAAAAAGGAAGAGAAAGCCAATCGGGCAAATATAAACAACTGTTTAATCTGGGTGGTAGGTATATGGGTGCTCTTTATACTCTTTTCTACTTTTCTATATATTTGAAAATTCTTATAATAAAAGTTTTAAAGGCATAGAGGTCTTTAAGGAGGAGGCAGGTGGCCGTAGACTATCCTTTCCAACAGAGGTAAATGATAAATTATTTTCCTGAATCCAGCTTTCCTGAAAAGAAAGGGTACCTTATAAACATCAAAACAAAGATGGTAGCTCTCATTATGGGAGGCCCAGAACTGTCGAGCCTTCTTATTCAGTTTGGTTAGAAATCATACTGAAAATCAACTTGGGGTAAAACAGACTGTAATTCTCTCAAAGTCTTTGCAAATCCCTAAATATTTATGCATTTGGATCATTTTCACCAGGAGGAGTAGAAACACTGGTCTGATGCCATTTATTCTTTGGAAGAGGAGAATAAAACATGGATTTAGACATAGGTCACAACAGGGAGGGGACTGTAAATTAGAACAGTAACTTAATCCCAGGGGCTTCTGTGCCTCTGATCAGTTTCTTCCCAACCTGACACAGCATTACTAAAATGGTAACTGAGCAGCCGCTCTACTTGACAGGCAGTACCAAAAATGGAGAACGTGGCACTGAAACAGGGGGGACATAAAACTTGGACAGGGGAGGGTAGCAACTGGTGTTTACAAACATAAACCAGAGAATCAGTTGGGCCAGCCATAAATTACCCGACATTGTACTGAAATCTCTGAAAATATATTAATGAGGCCGTCAAAGTTTCTACCTTAGATTCTAACTATCTTCACCACCATAGCTTCCCTGCAAAAAAAAAAAAAAAAAAAAATCACTCATTCCAAAATGGTACCACTACCACTCTGCTAAAATAAAATCTTGCATCACCCAGGGAGGGGATTAGTATAATAAACCTCAGCAGAGAAGCCAGACCAGAATGGTCTGCTTGATCCACTCAAGAACTTGGGAGAAGTCGCTGGCCATGCCTTCTGAGAGATGCCCACCCCATTCTTCACCTCCATGGTGCTATGGTGTTAACCTTTGGTATACCCAGATGAAGCATAGCTAGGGACGTCCTAATTATGATCGCTCTCCTTTTTTTCCCCATCCTGGTCCTCATTTCAAGCCATTCCCCCAAAAGAGACCAAAATAATAATGACGACAATAATAAATAAATTACCAACCCTTTTGCTCCTAAACTGTCTATTTTCAATCAAATTCCCAGATATTTGAAGAAAAAGCCCCCAAAGCTACAAAGAATCCAACCTCTACCACCAGCGCGTCTTCCAGGTCAACCGCCGCTGTGTCTCACCAACCTGAAAATGACGAGCCCTCACCGCAGCCGCCCGGGGTGCCCAGTGGTGAGGTCAGCAGCATGTCCGGCCCCGCCCCACTGAGGCAATCTTACTTCACTGACACTGAGGAACAAGCCCAGGCTGCCCGGACTTCTCAGCTGCATCCACAGGGGAGGAACCCAACTTTCATCGGTAGCACCCGGGAGATTCATTTCCCAGCGATTGACAGGCCACCCCCAAACACAACAATGTCCGCTGCAAATGAGAGGGTAAGATCTCCAATTCCGCCTAATCACCCTCATGTTCAAGTCCAGGGTCATCTTAATTTGTATTGTTTGATGCCTGTCCTCAAATCATATAGACACAAAAGGTCTGGTTTTTCCTAACATCAACTCAACATGAGCAAAGAGGTGACCTGCCAGACCACGGGCAACCTCCCTCTTTGCTCCCCAAGACAAACCATTACAAATGAGAAATTTGTGGATTGTATTTTCTCATCCGAAAAAGACAAAACCAGCCAACATCATGGTGAGAGAACACTAGCTGGGTAAGCCTACTGGGAATCACTCAAAGTCAACCAAACAAGTACAGAAAACAATAAAATACAGAGCTGCACAGAGGAAATCTGAATGTATCTGTAACCCTAAGAAAAATCATCAACCACAACAAAAATACCCAGGCCCTGCTGAAACTCTCTGGATATGACCTCCATCATGTTCTCCTTCCCACCAGAGCCTACCAACCCTAAGAAAAGTTGTGCCTTTGTGGCAGTTGAGCCTAAGGAGATCAGGAGGGGATGGGATGGGGGGGGAGGGGGGGGGGGAGGGAGGAACTTATCAAAGTAATTCAGAACGATATTTCCAAGAATGCTACTTAACAAAAGGCAGAATGCATCACTGGGAAGACAAGAAGGAGAATGGCAGAGCTGTCACACAAAGACAAAACAACTAACTTGCTCATCCCAATGGCCTGTTGCAGTTTAAATATGCAAGGTGTTCGAAGGAACACAGCAATACCTCCGGTCAACACACTTCAGGAGACTTGGTGGTGATGTGGCCCACAAACTGTGTACCTTAGCTCAAAATAAGAGAAGAAAAGAGAGAAGATGACCATCTCTCACTGCCGTCAAAGGACAGAAGACACCAAAGAGAAAGAGTGGTGTGTAGTGCCCCAAAGGACAATATCTGAGGGCAAAGAGGAGCGAGTCAGATAGATACGAGATGAAGGCTCGCTTGCTGTGTTAGGCAACACTGTGTGGAAGGAGCTCAGAAAACAGTGGGTAATTAATTCTTCCTGCCAGGGCTCAGCAACACTAAAATCAGAGTTATTCTGTATTCAGTGTAAGGGGCCAAGTGACCTACCACCCCATCTTGGGAGGAGCCATGATGCCAGTGGTTGTCAGATGAGGCCAGAAAGAACAACGGGTTGAGGAGTAGTTCATAAAAATGTCTCTGTCCCCTTGGAGCTTTGGCAGAAGAATGGATGTTGTTGGTACACTTACGCTTTTGAGGGGGGCCTTACAGTAAGGATCTCTGCCCTTCTTGAAGGTCACTTTATAAACCATACAAAAGCCAAGCTGGTCAGAGGTGAGAAAGAAGATTTCCCATAAAAAAGCACTGGAACCTGAAGGCTTACTTGTGGTTCACCATAGTTGCTGCTTCCTCCGCTCCATCCACTTTGGTTAAATCTGAGAGACAACAACTTTCCAACTGGTTATTGACTGGAATAGAGCCACCAGACCAGCTAGGACTTGAGATACCATCTGGTGGTAGACAGCCCGTCTAAAAGATGAGAGAATAGTCTCAGAGAGGTGAAATGCTCACATAGTGCGAATGAGAAGCTGCATGGAGACTAGAACCCGGGTCTTCTGGCTTCTGGTTCAGTGTGACTGGTTTTTCTCACCACAGCAAAATAGTTAAGGGCAAAGAAGGGAAGACAAGAAGAAGAAGGTCTATTTTGGTCTCGTGTAGCCAGGGTAAGGAGAATGCTGGGGCTCCTAGGACAAAACCCAAAGTGAACCCAGGCTAACCGGGACTGTGCTTGGGAGGGGAACAGGGGCATTACCTTTCAACACCAGAGGTTCTTTGCCTTCTCTCTTCAGGGACTCGAGGACTATGTGAAGTGGCTGGGAGGGCATCACTCGGCTCGGCTCATTGGTATTCTCATCATAAACTATAATTTCTTTGGAAAAGATCCTCTTGAAAGAGTCCTTGCCTTCCCTACAGGAAATCAAGTCTAAGACAGTGATCTTGCCCTGCTGCAGTCTCCGCCGGCTGATCTTATCGGCACAGTTAATATGGACAGCTCCTTGGATGTGACTCTTGTTGTACTCCATGAAGGGCCTGCAGTCGATGATGACAGGGCCCTGGCTCGGCAGGTGACTCTTGCTGCATTTGGTCATCTTCTTCGCCAAGTCATTGGGGTAGATTATTTTGATGCTGGCTAGCTGCTTGGGGTTCCCTGACACAGCGCTGCCCACCCCACCTGACGGACTTAAAGGGCCTGCATTCTCATTGTTGTTGACCATCTGGTTGGCAGGGCAGGCGGTAGAGGTTCCGATGGCGGCAGTGGCGGCGCCGGCGGCGATGGCTTGGGTTTGGGCCTGATTGTCCTTGTCGTAGGTTGCCACAGTGCAGCAACTAGTGCTGCTGCATCCACAATTCAGGGAGCGGGCAGAGCCGCTGGATGAGGGCATATACGTCAGATTCGCAGCCTTGAGGGATACGACGGTGGTGGCAATGACAGGAGGGTGGCTGTTACTGCCTGGGGCAGCAGAGCCAAGGTAGCTAGAGTCTAAACAAAGGTTGAGATCCTGAGGTCGGACGGGCCTAGACAGTGCCACAACTACCCTGTCGTCTAAAGGAGATGGAGGCATGAGGAGGCTGAAAACTGGCAATTGAAGAAGAACTCAAGACAGTCTGTAAAGAAGGGGAGGGGGAAAGAAAGAATAAAGTCACGTGACACAAAAGGCAGTCTGATCCAAACCCTAGGAAAGGCCTTTGCATCCCTCTGAGTGAAGCTGTCCTAAGGGCCCTTTATCATGCCACTCTCAAAGCCCGAAACTCATTTTTATAGATTCGAAGAGGATGGCGACCTGATGGCACCCACCTATTTGGTGACTAAGTCTAAGGTTCCGCGTATGGTCTACACAAATGTTGATGAACAACCTCCCATTGACCTACATGGAAGTTCAGCCTCGGAGAAGGTACAAGCACCAAGAATCAGAAAAGCTGAAGACGGAAAGGAAGGCTCTTCAGAGGCATCTATTCTAGGCCTCATCTCCTGGGCAGAAGCACAGCGCAACCATCTGAGAAAGACCCACTTTGTCCACCCTTGCATTCTTTCCATTTAATTCCTTCACCCACTGCAAAGGCAACAGAATGACCATGAGCGCTGGCATGGCTCACCGAAATATACAGCAGCTAAATACACATCAGGGGCGGATGGCAACTTTCTGCAAATCAGAATGGAAGTATCCGCCTAAGTGAATCTCTTTAACTAGGAGCTATTCTTGCTTTGCATTCCTTTGAAAAGCACAACATAGTCATATTAAAACCTCCCATGTTTCCTGTTAGTCTCTTGTAAATTAATCTGCATTTTCCCTTTTGTTACAAACGAAAGGTCCTGAAACAAAGCCTCAGGCCAAGGAGCCAGATCTGGTAACCCCCAACCCTGGCAGATTCATCACCCTTTGCTCCTTTGCTGCCCACCTCATCTCCCCCCTTCTCCCCTACCCCCCCACACTCCTGCCTTTAAGGAAAGGACCACTTCAACTCTGCTCCCTCCTTCAGTTCCCTGTTGGCACAGACTGTGCATCCAAGAGCCTCTCTCAATGGGAGGCAGCCACTGTGTATAATATTTCAATCCCCCACAGATAGACCCCCGCCCCTTGAAGAGGATGAATTCCATAGAAAGGACTTCCCAATTAGCCGGTCCCTGTTAAAGGGGGCAGTGAAGTGTTGCCCAGTGGGTCCATCTCCTGTCTCCTGAGGGGACGCCTGCAAAGGAACAGTTCCTTCCTTCCGGTAGGCACAGGGGCACTCTACAACCCAACCCTGCTGGCTCCTCTTCTATTAGACATGCTCAGAGAAACCAAACCCCATGCAAGAGTCACTCACCTAAACGAACTTTAAGAGATGTCTGGGAAAATGTCATCTATCATCAGTCTACACAGGACCGTCACCATTCTCCAACACAGAGCCAAAGTGTCAAAGGCAGAATCCACACACGCACACACACACAGAGACACGCACCCCACACGTCCACAGATCCCCACGGACTCAGGTTTCTCTTACCCACCTTTGGATGGGAGAGAAGGATTCAACCCCTTCCCTCCCTCCCACCCCTTCCCTCCCTCTCACCCCTTCCCTCCCTCCCTTGCGTAGTATTTTTTTGAAGAGCAAGTACTATTCCAGAAGCTATAACTGTTTCCCAGCTGGACCAAGCGGTGAAAGTCTTTGCTATTGTGTGACCAGGTAGGGTATGTCCCAGGATCAACAGCCCATTTCCTTTGCGAGGGACGCATAAGCGTGCTCGCGGAGACACAGGCTGGGACCCCCATCTCCACACGGAGTGCGCGGCTCACACACACACACACACACACACACGCCCGGAGTGTATAAAGAGATCTGCATCCCTGCAGCAGAGGGTCGGACGTATATATTGCCCGTGAAAGCATCCAGACTGGCCCAGAAAACCTCCCAGAGAAACACTAAGCTATCCCCGCTCCCTTGCTAGTCGTCCTTCCACCTCTAGGCAGTGGCTGGAAAGAAAATTAAGTCGTTAGAGAATGTTACTTCCCCACTCTTGGGCGCTTATCCCCCTTCGCAACATAGCACACTAACAAGCCCCTGGCATTTAAAACTGCCGCAAAGCATCCCAACAAACCTCATTTTCTTCTTCTCCCCAAATCCAAGTAAACGCACAGGGCAGCGTGAGCCAACAGCCGGAACCCTTTAACCTCACCTGCTGTGGCTCCCCGTGAGCATCGCATCACACACACACACACACACACACACTCACACTCACACCGCCTTACACTCCCACGCTCTCAGGAGTAGCCGCGGTGACTTCCACTTACTTCATAAATAAGTGTAGCCCTCCACCATCTGGCGCTCCGCTTCAGCTAAGGATTCGCCCATTCAGCCCCCATTCACTTGGCTTCATTGATCTCCAGCAGCAACATAGTTACTTTCTCTTTTGCTACACTGTAAATGTAAGGTTCTGAGGGGGCGGGCCGGCTGCCGACCGACGGCACGTTGGGCCAATAGGAATCCGGAGAAAGCTGACCGCTACCTCACAGGGGCCCGCGGCCAATGGACAGCCGGGGGGGAGGAGCCGGGGGCGTGGCCTCGTCTCTTTAAGGAGGGTTTATCCGACGCCGCTCCGGGTCCTCAGCGTTATAACACGGGCGGTGATGTCATTGGCAACCAATCAAAAACTTAAAAGGGCCAGCCGGGGCCCGCGCGGAGCAGCTGCTCTCTATTTACATGTAAACCGAACCGGCTGGATGCAGTTAACCCTTTCCGGGGCTGAAGTGTCAATGGGCCGGACTCGCAGCTCGGGCTTAAAACTGGCTCTGTCCCTTTGCCCGGATCCCCTTGCGGCCCCTAGCCCGGGGGCAGATCGCGCTTTCTTTTTCCTCCCTACTCAGGACGGAAGATCAAAAGTGTCGGAGTAACTTTCTAAAGGCAAGAAACTACAATCGCCGTCCCCCGGTGGAGAAACCGGGTTCTCCTAGTCGCTCGAGGTGCTTTGACAAACCCTAGACGTCGCCGAGCCGCCTGCGGTGGGACCGACGTGAGCGAGCAGCCAGGGGCGTCGCTTCCGCACCGGCCCGCGAGCACCGGCCACGCGCTCGGGGCCGGGGCACGGACGCAGCTGGCGAGCCGGCCGGCAGTCCCCGGAAAGCGAGGCTCACCCAGCCAAGCTGCGCCCGGCGTCTTCGAGCCGCCCCGCTCGGCTCCGCGCCGCCGGGAAGCGTCGGCCGCCCGCCCGCAGATGTCGCTGCCCCTCTGGCTGCCCTAGTGCTACCCCGCGCGGCAGTGGCGCGGCGCCCTCTGACTCGCTTGCATTTGCGCCCCGGTCACGCCCCCGCCGTCCCCCGCCCGCTTCCCGGGGCTCGGCCGGGAGCACGAAGGCGGCGCTGCGGAGGGCTGCTCAGAGGCGGCGGCCTGGGTCCAGGCCAGAAGCGGCAGGGAGCGCGCCCACTAGGCCGGGCGTCGCGGGGCTCGCCGTGCGCTCGCCACACCCCCGCGGCCGCGTCTCCGGGCGGGCGCGCAGGGTCCCATCTCCTGGCCTGCCGCCCGCCGTCCCCTCGCCCTCAGCAGCCGCCCTGCCACCCCGCAAGGCCCCAGGCGAGCCGAGGATAGCTAGCCCGGCGCTTCTGGAACACCACCGCTGGAGGAAAGGAGCTGGAGCTGAGTGTAAATAACGAGATCGAGTGTAGCCAGCGGAGCGTCGAGGAGGCGGCGCCGCCCCTCTGGGTTTTCCAGACTTTTTTTTCTTTTCTTTTTTTTGCGGTCCGCTGGGTCGCAGGCCCAGGCATGCGTCCCGAGGAAAAGCGTGGGGGGCGAGGCAGGCCGGCTTGCGCCTGGGCACGAAAATATCAGGGAAACTGCGGGAAAGTTGTCTTGGGGTACGCAGAGGAGTGGAGATGACAAGATGAACTACGGAGAGCCTGCATCAAAGAACCCTCAAGAAATAGAGCTTTTCCTTTTCCCTCTCCTGTCTCAGAGAGCCAGAAGCGAAGGAGTTTAATAATGACAATGGAGTACATTATATTAGGAGCACTATAGAATATTTGGCTATGAGTTTTCTCTCTTACTAGATTGAAGGTGTTTGGAGACATACTTAAGGCTCCAGGCCTATTAAGTAAGCTAAGTGGCAGCGACATATTCATATAATTGCTTTCAGTGCAGATCTAAAATCAGAAGATGCCAAGAGTTGGCCAGCTACACGCTCAAAGAGCTACTAAGAGAAATCCCCTTTGGTTCCTCTGGGGTGGGGGGGGAATATATGTATAATTTTTACATATGTGCATACACATACACAGTCCAGCTTTCACACCCATGTTTCCACGTGCAGTAAATGCAAACAATCATCTTAAAAAGGAAAGGGTTTTGGGTAGCCCCTTCTGCATTCACACACCAACACACATACACATTCATGCCCTTAATGATAACTAATGAGTACTTAGGGCACACCCTTTCTTTGGTCCTTACACCTTGGGGATCAGCAGGTCCTGGCCAAGGAACTGGTTCTGGGTAATTTCATAGAAATCAGAAAAGAAGTTCCCAGAGGGTCTACCCTGGATCTATTTGGAGCTTTAATAGCTTGCCTTTACCTAACCATAGACAATTATTGAAAAATGTTTGCTAATTCAGGGTCAGAAAGTTCTGGTTTTAAGTCCTGATTCTCTCATCTGTAGTGTCTGTTCATCCAGAGTCACTGTGTTTACTTATTAATCTGTAAAATGGTAACACCCCAGCCCAGAAGGAAAAGGGAAAAGTCCTGGTGCGAGTGCTGGGGGCAAGGGGTGGCAGGAGGGGACACCATGATGACTCTGCTAATAAAAGACATTCAGTAAAAAAGCATTGTCCTTGCTTCCAGAAACTAGGTGCCTCTGTTTAAAAGCATTTGTGATCTCTAGATTATGAATTCATTGCTAATGCCTCACAATCTAAACCCAAACAAAGTAGGGATTTATACAATTGCAGAAGAGTTTATAACAGCTTTTCCCACAGACCCAGAAGGGGAATGTCACTTCAAAAACAAATTTAACTCACTTAATGAGATGATTATTTTATTATGGTTTCAAACTAGTGGATTATTATAATTTAGTTGACTAAGAGTCAAAGCCATCCAAGCTGAAAAATTAGGAAAAATGGCAAAATTCCTCATCATTTATCAAACTTGAAACATGGAAGAATTACCAAATCATTAACATATACAAACATGTAATTATTTTTTTAATTAAGCATCTATAAAGGTATAGCTTATGTTCAAATTATAGAGTGTAGAAAACAGATTACACATGGCTATGTTTTTCAGTCGTTACACTTCTGAGCTGCTTTTGTACAAAAAGAGGTGATTTTGTTTCTTTTCTTTCATTTTTTTTTGTCATAAATGTGAAAACACTATCTGAAGTACTGCCCATAGATTTAAATTTGTAATACCAGCCAGCCAATGGCTATGAACCTGATATGTATAGAAATAGCCAGCAACGACTTAATGTTCAATTTTAGTCCCAAAGAAACAACAAAGTATCTTCAGTGTATTTGAGTGTTCTAACATGATTATGCTGAGCCATATCTTTGTTCCAACAAACATCATGAGGAAAATACTGTTTTGGTGGAAAGCACTATGTGTTAAAGCCAAAAGATGAAGATAACTTAGGCCAACATATAAGATATAATATGGATAATGTTGAAAAAATGTATTAATTAAATGGCGTCCTTAATGTGCCCTCAAATGGTTAAGTGTGTGGGATGATGGCAGAAGTTAGGGACCGGTGTGAGAGCTGGGTTTTCAAAATAATCTTCAAGGTCGAGATGGATTCATGGAGGTACTAGAATTAAGGCAGAGAAAGGCTTAAAGAAAACTTAGAAATAATACATCACAAGATAAAGGTGATAGTAAATTACCAAGAAGTGGGGAATGAGCTGAGGGATAGAAAGGTGAGGTGTCCGAGGAGCTGAGGTCATTGAGGCCGGCCTGGGGAATCATCCCGAAGCACTTTCCAGGCCAGAGAAAGGCTGGTGAGAAGGATCCCCTAAAAGAGGTGGCCACTGCTGTGTTTGTGGGGTGTTGAAAACAGAAGCCGGCCCATCTGCTTGTCTCACTATCCACGAGTTTGGACACAGGAGGCCTGCAGATCTTTTTCATTAAAGTCATGGGTAGGTTGAACCTGTGACTCTGGAAAAGGCTCTGAGACATGTGAGGTTCTGTATCTGCGTTTTCCAGGACGGTAGCCGTTTGCCACATGTCAAACTGCTGAACACTTGCAATGTGACAAATACGAATTTAAATGTGATGTAAGTTTAAAATACATGCAGGATTTTGAAAACTTCATGTAAAAAATGTAAAATATCTCAATTATTTTTATGTCCATTACATGTTGAACTGTTTGGATATGTCAGCCTAAATAAAAATTTTTTTAAGATTTTATTTATTTATTCGAGAGAGAGAGAGAGCATGAGCTGGGGAGGGGCAGAGGGAGATGCAGACTCCCTGCTGAGCAGGGAGCCCGATGCGGGGCTCAATCCCAGGACCCTGAGCTCATGACCTAAGCCAAAGGCAGACACTTAACTGACTGAGCCACCCAGGCGCCCCTAAATAAAATATGTTAGTGAAATTAATATTACCTGTTTCTTTTTACCTCTTAGAATATGGCTATTAGGGGGCGCCTGGGTGGCTCAGTCGTTAAGCGTCTGCCTTCGGCTCAGGTCATGATCCCAGGGTCCTGGGATCGAGTCCCACATCGGGTTCCCTCCTTGGCGGGAGGCCTGCTCTCCCTCTCCCACTCCCGCTGCTTGTGTTCCTGCTCTCACTGTCTCTGTCTCTGTCAAATAAAATAAATAAAATCTTTAAAAAAAAAAAAAAGAATATGGCTATTAGGAAATTGGAAGACTTATGCACTTAATGTCTTTTAAAGTGTGGGCAGTGCTGTTCTAGGGCCTATAATCCCTCCTTTGATTTGAGGTCACTTTGGTGCCAAAGGCACCAGAACCACAGAATGTTAGACCCGAAGCGGACTTAGAGCGTATCTAGGCCGGTGGTTTTCAAACTGTGTTAGGATGAGCCGCAGGGAATGGAGACACCAGTGCCAGGGGAAGGGTAAAGCCAGAGCCCCGGCGGTAAGCTGGAGGAGCTCTGAGACCGTGCCCTCACCACCCACCCCCCACCCCCCACCCCCCACTTGAGATGTATTCTTCTGTTCCTCAGACTCCAAAGTAAGATTTCATCTGAAGAAAGAACTCCGGTTGGTGTTTTGTTTTGTTTTGTTTTGTTTTGTTTTGTTTTGTTTTGTTTTGTTTTAATCCCGGCCCATCATTTGACCTGTAAGTCACCTGGAGGCCTAGGGAATGGCAATGACCTGGCCGAAGCCATGCTTGACCTCAGGACTCAACCTCAACTTCATCTCAAGGTCCAGTGTGACCTCTATAGTAGAGGAAGTGACTGACCCGTTGGGGACTAATAAACTCCCTGTCTCAACTAAGGCGACTGGTAACGTTTCCAAGCTCTTCCTCCCCCTCCACTCGTCCCTCCATTTGTGACCTCAGAAATACCTCCTGCTCTTTGTCAAAACAGATTCTGGCTAGGTCCACGTGTGTGGATCATTGACACAAACTTCTTTTCTTATGAAAATACCAAACAGAAAACTCACTGGTGGTTGGTTTCCAGGAACGCGTTGCTCTGGGATGGAGGGTCTATTATTATTATGTGTTGCTACATCAAAGACTTAACATTCTCCCCTTTGCCAGGCTGAGCAATCATCTTCTCATTAGAAAATGCTGTCAGACCCACAGTGGCTCAGCCCCAGCAGGCTGTGACTGAGAGCTGTGAAGGGACCTCCTGGGATGCGAAGACAAGCCCAAGCCTCGGAGGTAAACATGCCCTCTAAGCATTCCTCAAGCCCCTCTGACCTGGGTCAGGTCTAACTTGAAGGAATTAATCTAACATCCGCAGCATCTTTTAGTCCTGGATAGAACGAGCTCCTTCACATGGCCCAGTGTGTCACACTGCGCCTTACTTATCTTTACAAATTAAACAGGGACTGAACCGGCTTTAAAGATCTGGCATTTGGAAAATAAGAATAACGGGTGCGGAGTCTTGTTTCGTCCTGTGCCCAGCACTGCTGCAAGTGATCTACGTGCATTAACTCACTCAAAGTTTCACATCCGCATCGTGGCTATAAGTAAGTACTACTTTTATTAGCCTTAATTGAAAGATGAGGACACAGAAATACAGTCGGGTGAAGAATCTGCCCCGGGTAACACAGCTACAAAACAGCAGAGGCAACATTTGAACCCAGACAATCCGGCGCCAGAACATCTGCTTTTAACCATTATGTGTGATTTAATTCACTCTCTCTGTGATTTTATAAACTTCTATCGTATTTGCCTCCATCTCCAGACTGCCGGCGTAGTTTTAATTGCCTCTTTGTGAGAATTCGCTGTTTTTTCCTCTGCTTTAGCCTGAACTTCTTTGGAGTCCCTTATGTCCTCACATGGACTCTCTCGCTGCTGGATCCTCCACGTTTGGGATGGGATCAAAACCTCCACTTTGTTTCCAGAATCCTCCCAGAATAGCGCTCTAAACTTGGTCAGTGTTTTGGTCGCTGCTGCAGGCAGCAAGGAAAAGCCTAAGACAGCTCCATTACCCAGACCTGGACTAGTCCACGGTCCCATCCCCAAGCCAGGCACTGGGGCTAGTGTGGAGTGGAACATGAGCTCGGGAAGTTCCCGGTGAATGAAGAAACGTGCGGCTGAATGATCGGAGCACGTTTCTTACGCATACCCTTGAACTGTTTTTCCCTAGATGAACACCCTGGCTCGTCTGATGCCTTTGAAGCTACTGATCTGGGCCTTCTGCCATGGGGAAAAGTTAAGGCACCTCTGAGGTCCCTAAATCCAACCCTCTTCTGAATTACTTATACAGATATTAACCAAATGTCTATCCCTACGGAGCCCCATTGTTTGTGCATCCCTTTGTTTGCTTACCATATTCTCCCCCTTCATAGTTTAACTTCAATTTCTTTTTCTCCTGGCTTCTACGGAAATACCAACATCTTTCTCATTACCATCCATCTCATTATGATCCGTATCATACTCAAATTTTGCATCTGTCAGCACTCTGTGCACTGTGATCATCTTCCATGCTCAGGAAAATTTCGCCTTTCGTGTTTGCTGAGTTTTAGCAGAAGGAAGGCATGTTCCTTTTCTCTTTCAACATCTTCCCTTTTGTGGCATTCAAAGGCATCCATTTTCATGTGCTCCCCTCCCAGCCGGGCAGCTCGGCCAGTGTTTATTTTCCAGCATGTGACGGATGCTGATGAATAGATTTTTCAGAAAGAGGCATTTAATGCAGACCTGTGCCTGGAAGCCCGCAAGTTCTTCGTCCTACTGGGAGTGGGTGATGTGCTCTTAAAAACATGCTGTTCCAGTTCTGGACTAGACGGGGAGCAGTGACCTGAGAAGTCCTGTTTCTAGTGTTCTGTGAAGGTGGCCCATGTCCCCCTAGGCACCCAGCTTGGGGGTGGGGGTGTTCAGTATTGCCCCTGATTTATGTGGTGGATAAAGCAACCACTTTAGAATTACATTCTCGGCTTGCAAGCACTAAGAATGCACAAGTGGCAGAAGAGTCCCTTTCTGGGTGAATTGAAGTGTCCGCCATGGGCTGAGTACTGAGCCCACTGGAACACCCGGGCATGTAATAGATGTTCAAATAAACGCAGGTCAGGTCAGGTCGTGTCAATGCAAGATATTCACAAGTAAGAGTAAAATCCCTGTTGAAGTCGACTAGATTTGTAGTTCAAACAGGAATCTTAGAGAAGAAGAAAATGTTATCGATGCCATAAACTTCCAGTTCACAAAAAAGTTTAGAGTTTAAAAAAGATAAATAGATTGGATCAGAAGGTGAACCCACAGAGCTGGTGCTGTGCGTCATTCATCTGCCAACGCATGGAGCTTGGGACAGGTGTACGTAGGGGACACGTTAAGATGTGTAATTCACAGGGAATTCTTAGCCACCCCCAATGCTGCCTTTTGCAATTCTTATTCCTAGGAACCAGGAAAACGGATACTACTTGATAAATTGCTATTCTGAATTTTAAACTGGATTAATAACAACAACCAATCCAATGAAGTGTTTTCTCTATATTCGTCACAGAACAGAAATGCCAGCAGATTCTGATTCCCTTTTCCATGCATCATCCCAATCCTCATGTAATACGTGAGTTCTCGAGAATGTGGATAAAGAAGTTAGATATTCAGACATTTTGCCCATCAAGATCATCCAGCATATTCCACCGATGGTTGCTTCTAGCCCGTCTAGCATTTGGAACTACTTTCTGGAAGGTCAAACTTTTGCTTTCCCACTTTCTGCCCTCCAATCATCAAAATTAGTTGTGGAAGGAAGAAGAAAGGACCAAAAGAAGGAAGGAGAGAAGGCAAAAGGAAGACAGGGATGGCTGGGAATTTTTGTTCTGTTTATAATTTTTTTGCTTGTATTTTTGACTGCAGGGTTGGGAGGTGTATAGTTGGGCAGAGAGAGAGCAAAGAGTGGACAAGTAGAGGAAATGTTGCCAATTCCAGACATTTGTGTTTTCACAAGCAAGACAGACGGGAACAGAATCTGGCCACAGCAAGCAGTTTTGAATGCTTGATGCTGAATCTGGCGGTCCCCAGCAGACACTGGACCCCCTCACCTGGGATGGGAAGGAAGCGGTAGGGCTGTTGGTCTTGATGCATCTCTCCGAGGGGCAGCTCTGACTCAGGCAGCAACAGTCTGCTCCTGTGCCCAGCCATGGGGCCTCAAGGATGAAAGTATTTAGTCTCTGCCTCTGGAGAAGCTGAATGAGGGGACATTTCGGGATGTTCCAGTACACGCCCAGAGCCACTGTATTCGAACCCAGGACAATCCCAAAGACAAGTTTCTCTGATCTCACAATATGAGGAGTAGATTGTGCCTCTCTCCTATGAGGGTGCAGAGCATTTCCTTCTGTGTGTTTAAGCTACCATGATTTTTACCTCTGATGATTCATTTCATGTGTCAACTCAGCTGGGCTATGGTGCTAAGATAGCTGGTCAAACATTATTCTGGATGTTTCTGTGAGGGTTGTCATTTGGATAAGACTGACACTTAAACTGATGGACTTTGAGTGAAGCAGATTATTCTCCAAAATGTGGGTGGGCCTCATCTAATCAGTTGAAGGCACCAAAGATTGATCTCCCCCAGGCAAGAGAGAATTCTACCAGCAGGTGGCCTTTGCACTTCAACTGCAACATGGACTCTTCCTAGGTCTCCAGTCTGCCGGCCCATCTTGCAGATTTTGGACTTGCCAGCCTTCTTAATCACATGAGCCAATTCCTTAAAATAAATCTCTCTCTATATATATTATACATAAGCCCTTCGGTTCTATTTCTCTGGACAACCCTGACCAATATACCTTTCTTCCTTTTATGGACAAAGCAGAGGAAAGCCTAGGAGATGCACATTGTGTCATGTGTTAACCCATCAATTTTGATGATTGGAGGGCAGAAAGTGGGAAAGCAAAAGTTTGACCTTCTAGAAAGTAGTTCCAAATGCTAGACGGGCTAGAAGCAACCATCGGTGGAATATGCTGGATGATCTTGATGGGCAAAATGTCTGAATATCTTAAATATAAGATAGAAAATCTTTTTAGGGGCACCTGGGTGGCTCAGTTGTTTAAGCGACTTGCCTTCGGCACAGGTCACGATCCCAGGGTCCTGGGATCGAGTTCCGCATCAGGCTCCTTGCTCAGTGGGGAGCCCACTTCTCCCTCTGCCTCTGCTGCTCCCCCTGCTTGTGCTTTCCCTCTCTCTCTTTCTCTGACAAATAAATAAAATCTTTTTGTAAAAAAATATTTTTAAAAAACTTAATCTAAGATAGGATAACTGATACAGAAGGAAAACAAAGTTCCCACCCTACCCTGCCCCACCCCTCACAATTTATTGGGAAAATGTAGAAAATCCCATTTGGCTTTGGATTCTAAAGCAACCTAGAGATTGAAAAGATAAAAATAACCCTGGAGTTATGTTTCTGAGCTCCTTATTTGTGTCCATTTAGCCCGAAGGAAGAAAGATATGAATATGTTTGCTTTTCCCCAAATGCATATTTAATCTTTATCTAAACATCCTGAAATTGGAGCTTCTCAGGAGTTTCCATAGTAAGTACAGATTGTTTTCTCAGTTTTCTATCATGTATTAAGAGCCATTTTAAATCACAGAACTAATGTTGCAGTTACTTAATTCTTGTTACTTTTGCTTTTCCAAGGTAATCGATATGCAATTGGATCATTATAAGATCTCAGCATAGGAGCCTAAAGAGTGGACTTCTCAAAATGAAGAGGTCGCAGTCACAAAAGCACATCGGAGATGAAAGCATCCTCTATTTCTGCAGCTACACAGTGTTTTCAGTTTCCCTGGCTCTTTATCAGGAATGTGTGAGGAGCTTGACTCCAAATCTACAACTCTGCTTCATCCTCCCCAGTTTCTAGCATACCAGAAGCCTGTTCTCTAGACCAGAGCATCTCCAACTCTAGGTTCACATAGATTACCGGGGTATCTTATAAAAATGCTGGCTCTGATTCAGTAGCGTGGAGATGGGACCCAAGATTCTACATTTCCTAATGCACTTCCCCGTGATTTTGATGGAGCTGGTCCACAGATCACACATCTGGACCCAGACCATCCAATTCAGTAGCCACCAGCCACGTGTTCCTTTTTGAGCATTTGAATTGGGGCTAATCTGCATTAACATTGACTCTAAGTGTAAAATACATACCAGGTTTTGAAGATTCAGTAGGAAAAAAAGAACAAAATATCTCATTAATAATTTAATCTTGATTACATGTTGAAATAACATTTTAGAAATATGGGGTTAGGGGCGCCTGGGTGGCTCAGTTGGTTAAGTGTCTGCCTTCGGTTCAGGTCATGATCTCGGGGTCCTGGGATCAAGCCCCACCTCGGGCTCCCTGCTCAGCAGGAAGCCTGCTTCTCCCTCTCCCTCTGCCTCTCCCCCAGCTCATGCTCTCTCTTGCTCTGGCTCTCTCTCTCTCAAATAAATAAATAAAAATCTTAAAAAAAAAAAAATATGAGGTGAAATTGGGCGCCTGGGTGGCTCAGTCGTTAAGCATCTGCCTTCGGCTTGGGTCATGATCCCAGGGTCCTGGGATCGAGTCCCATATTGGGCTCCCTGCTCCGCGGGAAGCCTCCTTCTCCCTCTCCTACTCCCCCTGCTTGTGTTCCTGCTCTCACTATGTCTCTCTCTGTCAAATAAATAAATAAAATCTTTAAAAAAAAAAATATGGGGTGAAATAAAATACATTACAATTACTTTCACTTTCTTCACTTGCAATGACTTTTTTTAATGGAATTACTAGAATATTGTCAGTTAACATAGATTGTTTGCATTTGTGGCTTACGTTAAATGTCTTTTGGAGAGTTCTGCTCCAGATCAACAGAGCCTAGACGTTTCTGTAAGGGAATGGATTCCCTACCCTTATGGTTCCTTTTCACCAGGCACTGAATTCATCTCTTTTTGTTTTTTGAGAGAGAGAGTGTATGAGTGGGGGTGGGGGGTGCAGAAAGAGAGAGAGAGAGAGAATCCCAAGCAGTCTCCACCCTCAGCGTGGGAGTCCAACAGGAGGCTCGATCTCAGGACCCCGAGTCCACAACCCGAGCCAAAATCAAGAGTTGGACATTCAACAAACTGAGCCCAGGCTCCCCCGAATCCACCCCTTAATCCATCTCCATGGGTCTCAGAACTGATGCTGTGGTGCGTATCGCTGCATCCCTCTCCCCACCCCTTTCAAAGATGGGTTGGTCATCTGACTGCTTGGCCATCTTGGGTCCTTCAATCAGGGTGTGTGCTCTCTGGCAAGACCTAGCCCAAAATGACACAGAAACCCTCTCAAAAATTCATTAATGGGGCTCTCGTGTTCCTCCCAAAGTCTGTGACATACATAGAGCCTTTGTAAGGGACAAAGTCTCTTAGCAAAAATAGCATGGGCTTTAGAACCAAGAGACGCTGGAGTTTAATTTGATCACGGGATTAATTAGTTAATTGAATAAGCCACTCTGGGCCAGTCTTTTAGGTGCTAGGGATTCAGTGGTGAACAAAAGTAACACCTTCTCTGCCCTAAAGAGCTTAAAGTTTAGAAGAGAAAACAGGCATTAAGCCAGAAAGCACATGAATAAATAGACCACAGTATACAATTCCAGCATCTCTTGTTTTCATGTGCGAGCATTCCTTATCCCTTCTGAGCCTCGGTTTGGTGTTTGGAACGGGAATAAAAGCACCCGCTTCCAGGGGTCTGTGAGGATTAGAAAGAGTGATGACATTGGTGCAGGTAGCATTATGCCCAACACAGAGTAGGTGCCTGGCTAAATAAGAACAAGTAGCCCGGATCCTATTTATTTGTTGGCTTATTTATATGCTGCCCTGTGATGGGTAAGTTTATGTGTCAACTTGACTGAGACGTGGGACGCCCGGATAGCTGATAAACATTATTTCTGGGTGTGGTTTGTGACCGATGGTTCCAGAAGAGATTAGCATTTGAATCAGCAAACAGGAAAGAAGATAGCCCTCGCCTTCAGGGGAGGGTATCATCCAGTCCATTGAGGATCCAAATGGAATCAAGAGGTGAAAAAGAGCTAATTTCTCTCTTCCCCTGCTCGTGGACGTTAGAGCTTCCGGTTCTCTGGCCTCAGACTCCAGGACTTAGACCCATGACCACTCCCCCACCTCCCCACCCCACTACAAGGTGGGTTCTCAGGCTTTGGAACTTGGACTGAATTATATTCTATCACCAGCTTTCCTGGGTCTCCAGCTTGCACTTTGTGGGACTGCTCAGCCTCCATAAGCCTATGAGTCAATTCCTATATAAATCTCCTCTTTGATATATCTAAATATGTCCTGTTGGTTCTGTGTCTCTGGAGAGCCCAGGAGAGCACACTGCCTCATCCCCAAAGCGTTTGCAGTAACTGGTTAGGCTGTTGTCCCATTGCAACAGCCTCCACTCAAACTTCTTGACATGTCCTAAATCAATTCTTGGCACATAAGAAGCATTCAACAAACATTTCTGGGATCAAACTATACCTGCAACAGACCCCTTGCAAGAGTCCTAGCACAAACCTCCTCATTTGCAAAAGATGCTAGAAGCCAGAGTTGATGCAACTTACCCAGGAACACATTTTCAGTAATCCCTCTGGAAAAGAAAACACTGATCATATCTGCTAGGCACCTGTGGACGGAGAAGAGTTTGTGGAAGTGCAGTCGGAGAGAAGGAAGAGGACAATGGGGACCAGGTTGTGGAGAGGCAGGGCGGTGGAGGCCAAGGGGCCGTGGAGGTGAGGAAGTGGACACAATGTCAAGGACTCCTCTTTCAGGAGGTTTGGTGATTAAGAAAAGGAGGGAGCCGAGAGCTCCATGGACAAAGCACTAGCACCAGGGGGCTTTCTGTTTGTTTTAGAGCAGGACACTCGAGCACAGTAGAGGCTGAGCTGAGTTGCTGGTTGAAATGAGGTGTAGACAGTACAAGAGAGGAAGAGAGCAGCTATGACCCCCAAGCCCAGGCAGAAGGAGGATGGGTGAATGGGTGGGCAGAACAGGGGCAATCGGCAGCGTTAGAAAGTAAGGGGGCACCTTGGCTTCTGAGATGAGTAAGGAATGTGATACACATTCAGTTCTATGTTGAGTGGAGAGAAGGACCATTTAAGAAGTGAAGAAGGAGGCAGGACACTCTGGGAGAGTGAGGAGGGCATCATATGCTGGTGTTCTGCCTGGACTTCCAGCCCAGACTCTCCTGAACTTACAACCCAGACCCAGGCTTCTCGAAATCTGGTCTGTGGACCAGTGCCGGACCACACACTGTTTGTTGCTGGTCTAAATTCAGAGAAAGAGCTTTGTGTCCGAATGCAAATAAACAACATTGCTAAGCACGCTGTTTGGTTCAACTGAATTTTTTCCTCTGTCTGAAAGGAGCAGAACATTAATCTACCTTCTAGCTGAGCTCCTTTTCTCATCACAGCGCACAGAGAAGGTACTTTTGGGTAACTCTGATCTGTACAGTCTCCTCCTGACAATTCAGCCTCGATACCCCACAGACCCCTCTCACCAAACTGAATTCATCACCTTAGCTCCCAAACTTGCTCCTGCTTCTTTGCTGTCTTCTTCAGTGAGTCAGTGTCTCCCTCTGACCAGGTCTCCAAGCCAGAAATGTCAGGGAGGGTCATTTATCTCACACCCCCCTCTCCAATCTTGACCAGTCATTCATCAGCCTGGTGGATACTCCCCCCTACATATAGCTCTCAAGTCCACCTTCTCTCCATCCTCATTCTCACTTGAATGAACGAATGATGTCAAGGTAGAAAGGGACAACTTAGTTGACTGCGTACTGAGCAGAGGTGATGAAATGCTGCCTGACTATGGTCAAGGTGGTCTCAGAGCCCAGACTGAACTAAGCCTGTAAATGGAGTCATGGAACTCCATCCAGCAATAGAGGTGGGGGCTGGAATTAGGCAAGCCATTCCTGAAAATCTTCCACTAGGTGTGGCTTCTCTCACTGAATCTGGTTCCATTCACGAAAGGTCTCCTGGATCCCATCAAAAGCAGCTTCGGCCAAGACCATCTTCCAAGTCAAAACTCCTACCACCTGTGCATATTGTCAGCTACTTTTCATTTCTAGCCTTCCTGGTTTCGCTCTCTTCCAAACCAGGTATCACTATCCTCCCAACCCCCACCAACACCACTACCATTTCGGCTTTTGCCCTTGACTTAGACCCTGTTACTGAAAATCTCGTAGTTTCCTTTACATTCCTGTAGCATATGACTTGCAGAATCTGGCCCCAGATTGCAACATAGCAATAGATGGGAAGAAAGACCCACGTCTGACACTCTACCCTGGTCTTTAGGACTCCACTGTCTATGTTGTGGTGTTGTCACTTTATGCCAAAAGAAAGATAGGTAGGACAGAGAAGGGGTGGGGGGAAGCTAACACAGTCATTTGGAGCCAAATAATAGATTATAGCTGGAAACTCCCGTCTTGATTTGGCTCAAGGGCCACAGCTATATTTGGCTGGCCCCTGATTGACATAATTATTATTGCCAGAAAGTAATTTTAGAAAGACCTTAAAAGGAGGACATGGGTGATTAAAGTTCTAATAATAACATTTCTAAAAAGTCTGGGTTAATGAATCTGTAACACAGGTAAAAGAAAAGAGGCTTCAGGTGTTCAGGGATTAGTACCCGGGACTGAACTTGGAAAAAAAAATTTCTGTTGGGGAGTCAAGTAGGGCAGGCATAGATCACATGCCCCTAAGAAGTCATGTGGAAACAGAGAGAAATGTTTCACAAAGCAAATAATATTTTAAATCCATTCACTGAGCATCCCTTATGTCAGGGCACCGTACCAGTCCCTTTGCGGGATTCCCATACGTGTCCATAGGGCTGGTCCGAACATTAGCCTAGGCATTCTGGTTCTTTGTGGCCAGCGTTAATTGGCTGATGCCCTACCAGTTGTTAAATATTTTGAATGCCACCCTTGGATATAAGGCAAACTTTCTGTCCTAAAATAGCTTACAGTTTACAGGGTGAGATACGCCCACGAGTAACTACAGTGCAATGCTGTCTCCTAATAATGGTTACAATTTTATTTCGTGTTGTCCTTTACAACGTGATTTCAGACCCTTTATCACATTTGAACTTTACAACAGCTCCGAGGTGCATGTTCCTATCCTCATTTTGCAGATAAGAAAGCATGAAGTTCAAGGAAGGAGGCAGACTTTCACACTGTACAGAGCAATAACTTGTCCTGGCTCGACAACATCTGATTTTCCCTCCCGTCCTTACCCCCAGTGCCCATGGCCTCCCTACTTAAAAGAGATTCATGAAAGCAAACAATTGTTTATTTCATGAATTAAGTCTTGATTTCTAAATACAGATTTTTATACCCAATAACCACATGAACATCAGCTTTGTAGGTCATCCTGATAGAAAGTTTAAAAAAAAAAGTCTCATTCTGGGGCACCTGGGTGGCTCAGTCGTTAAGTGTCTGCCTTAGGCTCAGGTCATGATCCCGGGGTCCTGGGATGGAGTCCTGCATCGGGCTCCCTCCTCAGCAGGGAGTCTGCTTCTCCCTCTCCCTCTGTGTGCTCTCTCTCTCAAATAAATAAAATCTTTAAAATATATATATATATAAAAAAATAAAAAGCCTCATTCTGAGAAACACGCTGCCACAAAGCTCAGGTCACACACATTCATGAAGCACAGAGTGCCTTCAGGGACCTCAACTAAGCAGTCATGTGTAAAATACACAAACAAATGCAAAACAAAATAAAAAAGCAAGGGTGATGTGAGTGGATTGCAGAGGGAAGAACAAAACTAAATAAGCAAGCCAGCAAACAAAAACACAATAGCCTTAAAGATTAAAAAAAAAAAAGTGCCCAGTTATCTGGGGACCAGACCTGCCCCCGTGAACAAGCTTCAGCATGTTGCCGTAGCTCAACACAGAACCACAGTAGGTGTTCCTCATCCCAGCCCGGAGAAAAAGAGGTTAGATGCTACAAGAGAGTGTGGATGCCTGCAGAAATAAGCTTTGTTTTCTGGGACCTCGCTCATGCAGAGTACCTCATTCTCCAAGGGCCCCAGACATGTACAGCTGCTTTGAAAGCACCTCAGGCATTTAGAGAAATGGTCACGAACAGCATGCCAGTTGACTACGGGGAGAAAAACAAAATATCTCCCGCGTGAGTGATGCCTACAGTCTACATAATGGCTTGTCCAATGCTCCCGATACAGGAGGATGTGCAGATCCAGACTCTCAGAGCTGACCCTCTGGCCGATTTCCTGCTCGCCTTCTGCATCTGGCATGCATTTTAGCAGCATTCCATTCATATTCATCCCCCGGAATGATTTCTTTCACGAAACCTTACAGAAATACTCTGTAAGGGTGGGAAGGAAACTTAGAAATAATGCACCCCTTCCTTTTTTCAGAAAAGGAACGTGGAATTTACAAAAGTGAGATGACTTATTCAAGGTCACCAAAGAGGTGAGTTACAAAATTAATATTAAAGACTATCATCTCTGGTTGTAGTGACTAGACGTTCGTTAATTGCCATGTTTGGAAGAGTCTTATCAAACGACTCGTGAAACCAGTAACTCCACTAGGTATTAAGGCATCAGTCACGGAAATGAGGCCACCTTATTAGTACCCACTCACTGGAACATCCTGTTCTCTATATAAGGTGAATTTCTGAAAAGTTGGGCATATGCACACTCCTCATTATTTAGATTCTATTTTGCACATACTCGCAGATCTCTTTCTGATGCATCTTTGAAGGGACTCCAGAATAAACTTTGGCTATGAAGCAAAGCAGCTTCTTACAGCGAATATTTGCTGCCCAAGCCATTCTTTTGACAGCCCTGACTGTGCTTATCTTCAGGGCTGGCATCCCATTATCATCAGTGTGATCAGGTTCATTTTGGTCACTGATTCATTCACTTTGCCACCAGAGGGGCCCAAAGGAAACCTCTCCGGGACAGGGGGCATTTGTCTATTTTGTTCAGTACTGGATGCCCAGGATTTAGACTCAGCCTGGAACACAGGAGGGGCACAACACGGATCTGATGACCAAATAAAGAAATATTCAGAAAGGAAATTTCTAGCCCTGGCTCACCTCTGTCACGGTATCCCCCTCCACAGAAGCTCCTCCTGCCTGTGAGGAGTGTGGCCATACAGCTACGAAGCACCACTGCCCTGCCGTCCTGGCCCCTCAGACAAGCTGGCTTTGACTTCTCCTTCTCCTGACCTGAGCAACCAGCCCACCAGCTTAGCAAGTCAGAGACGTGGGTCTCAGCTCCTGTGACCATCATCTAGGTCTTCTCGGAATGTGTTCTTCTTCCCGCTCTAACCCATCTCTCATCTCGGGGAGAATGTCCCCATCCACCATTAAGGAGTCGAAGCAACCCTTCCATGGGGGCAGGGAAGAGAGCTGCTCATTATGGGCAGGTGCAACTCAGTGTCTTGGGGCCCCTGTTAAGTCAGAAATGCCCTCTCTGCATGGGAAGGTCACCCAGAGTTACAGGGTGCATCACAATCACTTGTGGAGACAGGATGGCATAATAGTTAAGAACGTGGCCTTGAACTACTGGGTATTTACCCCAAAGATACAAATGTAGGGATCTGAAGGGGTATGTGCACCCCGATGTTTATAGCAGCAATGTCCACAATAGCCAAACTGTGGAAAGAGCCAAGAAGTCCATCGACAGATGAATGGATAAAGAAGATGTGGTATAGATATACAATGGAATATTATGCAGCCATCAAAAGGAATGAGATCTTGCCATTTGCAATGACGTGGATGGAACTGGAGGGTGTTATGCTGAGCGAAATAAGTCAATCAGAGAAAGACATGTATCATATGACCTCACTGATATGAGGAATTCTTAATCTCAGGAAACAAACTGAGGGTTGCTGGAGTGGTGGGGGGTGGGAGGGATGGGGTGGCTGGGTGATAGACATTGGGGAGGGTATGTGCTACGGTGAGCATTGTGAATTGTGCAAGACTGTTGAATCACAGACCTGTACCCCTGAAACAAATAATACATTATTTGTTTAAAAAAGAAGAAGAAGAAGAAGATAGCAGGAAGGGCAGAATGAAGGGGAGGAAATCGGAGGGGGAGATAAACCATGAGAGACGAAGGACTCTGAAAAACAAACTGAGGGTTCTAGAGGGGAGGGGGACGGGAGGATGGGTCAGCCTGGTGATGGGTATTAAAGAGGGCACGTTCTGCATGGAGCACTGGGTGTTATACGCAAATAATGAACCATGGAACACTACATCAAAAAGTAATGATGTAATGTACGGTGATTAACATAACATAATAATAAAAATTTTTAATTAATTAATAAATTAAAAAAAAGAAGAACGCAGCCTTGGGAATCAACTGACTCCACGTCAAGTCTGGCAACTTCCACTTCCTATGTAACCTTGGGCAAGTTACTTAATTTCCTTACAACTCAATTTTCTTATTTGTCAAGTCAGGAAAATTCCAGAACATATCTCATAAGGTAGAAGCGAAAAGTAAATGTGAAACATTGCTCAACGCATGGTACGTATTATAAATGCTCAACACATTTTTTATTGTACGAGAGGGGAAAAAATAAATGATATTATTTCCAGGAGATGGTGATGCAAATTGGAGAAGTCGAAGGAGGTTCAGATACTCCATATGAGAAGCAAACTGGCTCTGGGGATAGGTTCAGGATGGGGTTAACTGGGCAACATGGAGGCAAAGGGAGGACAGAGAGTTGAGCTAGGTTTAGAGGGGTGGAGGACGAGGAATTGGAAAAGAAGAGGAGAGTGTCCTCTAAGCTTCTCAGGAAAGAGAACTTTGCATGTCTTAAGCAACTTTCCTGACCAGCCCTCATCATCCCCCAGACAGGGGTATGTTCCTCAGACTATGAGAACATACAGCCCTTGTTTGTTTTGTAATTTTATAGTTTGTCCCCACTGGGCTGGAAACTCGGTGTTGGTAGCTCCTCTACAGTCTTGCCCCTTGGTGTATCCCAATGTCTGGCATAGTCCCTCCCAGAGGGGACACTTGACTGCAGGTAAAGCAGCCCCAGGTCTTTTACCGTCTTCTGCCAAAGATGGGAAATCGACAAATCCCTCACTTGGAAATGATTATTGAAGAGTTTCAAGTGGTTCCTTCCTTCCCTTGCGGCTCTTGCTGTGAACACAACAGCAATAGAAAGAAATAAAAGTTAAATGTTTATTTCCCTCAACTTTAGTTCATTTTGGGTGTTAGCCTCCAGTTCATTTGTCCACTCAATGGTGTGCCTGGCTTGGCAAGAGAAAACAGGAAAAGACTGAAGGCTGAGGCTGGCCCTCTCAGGTCTCCAAGTTCCGGTCACTCTTTGGTGTCCCAGGTGGTGTGCGTCTCACCAAGGGACTCCCTGCGCAGACAGAGGGCAGGCTGAGAGACCCAGCTTCTTGCTGCACCCCCACTCAGCCCCTGGGCCATCTGCTGTGCTGCTGTGAGCCCAGTTTCCCTTACCATTCTGACCGAGAGCAAGAGATACTTCACAGGCCCCAGATCCCCTGTGCTGCTCAGAACGTGGGTCCAGCTCTCCACCCTCCAGCCCTTGCCCCACAGAGGCTGCATTCCTACCACGGGGCTTTGGCTTTGGCCCCTTATCTCTCAGTCCTTGCTCTGTCAACTCCCAGTCCTCTCCTAACACGACACTGTGCTTTGCTCCCAACGGTAATGATACCAAGGGTAATAATAGCTGACAATTTTTCAGCATTTACAGCATGCCAGCCATGGTGTTACATAAATGCTGTCCTCACGTAGCTTCATTCAATCTTCACAATAATCCTGAAAGGCATTAGAACCGTGTGTTTCCATTTCACAGATTAGGACACTGAGTCTCAGAGACGTTGAATAACTTACCCAGGGTCTGGGAATGGTGAAACCAGCCCTCAACCCAGAGAACCGGTCTCCCTGCATCCTTTCTTTCTTCCTCTCCCCATATTTTCCCCTTACTGAACTCTTCTTTGAAAGAAGAGAGTCTCGGGGTGCCTGGGTGGCTCAGTCGATTAAGTGTCATGATCTCAGGGTCATGGGATCAAGCCCCACATCAGTCTTTGTGCGGGGCGTGGAGCCTGCTTAAGATTCTCTCGCTCTCTCCCCCTCTCTAAAAAATACAAAATAAAAAAATAAACAAAAGAAGACAGTCTCAATCAATCACTCCCTTGTTAAAACAACTTCAGTGCTGTCTCTGCCTTTTGAAGAAAACTCGCTCTTTCTTGGTCTGCGGCAAGGTGCTGCAAGGTCTGTCCATCACACTGCAGGGTCTCAATCGTATCCCTTTCTCTTCTGTCATTAAATCCCAGCCCCGTCAGTTCCCAGAAGAGCCTAACTTCTTTCCAGCCTTAACATATTTCAGCTTGCCATTTCTCCTCCTGAAGTCTCTTCTCCAGCCTTTGCATTTCTTACTCCATTTCTGCCTTCATGTCTGAGCTGAAATGTCACCTTACTAGCAGTTTTTCTAAACTGGGTTCTCCTCTTGTTCCATGTCAGAACACCCTGTTCATGGTCTTCATGGCAAATAAGATTTTGAAGTTGCTTGTTTACTTGTTGATAATCTGTACTGTTTCTTTCTATTGGCAATGGTTTTTGATGAGGGCATGAGGGCAGGGACTCCATCTCATTTATCACTGAACACACAGCTCTTTACATATTAGGTGTTCAGTCAATATTTGTTGAGTGACTGACTGGTCTGTCTGACTCAGAAGTAGATTTGCCACGAAGCCGATAAATCTTCAGGGTCCCCCTTTTCTTAAGGGTCATAGGATTATGTCCACATGGTCTCATATTTTTGAAAAATTTGCAAGAGTGATGTATTGAAGCTACAACTATTTAAAACCACAGAGGTGTTTTCTGTGGTTTCAAATACTTCCGGGTATAGTTAAGAGACTACTAGCTATTCCAAAGCAAGACTGATTTCCAGGAATACCTTCACTGCCCAGTATATGGGCTTACTTGCTTTTGTGACACAATTAGGCAGGGTTGTGGCATCACAAATATGTGGGTGTGAAGAAACCAGGCTTGAAATGCATGGCACCTGATGGAAGTCTGTGGAAAGTTCTTCCAAATCCTACAGCTCACTTATGAAACCTCAGTAGAGTTTTCCCAATTTTGATAACGATCTTAAAAATGTATTTGATGTTGCTAAGAATGAGTAACACATCTGAAAGAAACGTCTCTGAACCATCATGAGGAAAAAACAAAGTTCCTGTGATCAGGGACCCACGGCGCTGTGCACTTTGCAGCACAGAGTGAACTTTAATGTGCACACATTTTTAAAAACCATTTAGGAGGTCAGGCGATCTTAGGATGGAATGCAGAACATGACCGAATAATCTAACTGCATTAAAAATGTATAAAACAGACATCCTGAAAGGGATGGGGGAAGAAGGTGCTGACCTAAGTAACTTTGGAAATTAGTGGAGTCTGCAGGACTCATGACCAAACCAGGCTGTATGTAAGCACTATACTCTAGTGGATAAAGTTGTGTCCCACGGGGGGGGGGGGGGGAAGGTTAACAATTCTTACACTGCTGTACACGTCTACCCGGAATTGGTTAGGTAAGCAAAAGATGGTCGATAATGGGTGGCCAGCTTCCTCACTGTTGATGTGGGAGGTTACAGATGAGCATGGAGAAGAGGCTAGAATGATGATCCACGAGACAACGGTTCAGTGTTGGAGACACCAGTACAAACCAGTGTTCTGCTTAATGCAGATATAGATGGTTATATACAGAACTATTCATATATATATATGTATATATATATAGCCTAGTGTGTACATCTTCAGTATAAACCAATGTTCCACTTAACAGACACCAATGGTTACATACAGAAATATTCATATATATATAGGCTAGTGTGTACATCTGTATTTCCTTGTTTTGTCAGTTGAGAGCCTAGAGCAACTGCAAGGTAGTAGCAATGAATACACCTGATACTTACGATCTTGGTTTCTAATACCATTCTCCAAAAAAAGGAGCCAGAGCTCCTTCTAGGACTGGGGAAGGAAATAGAAATGAGGATCCTGGAGCATCCTGTAGAGTCAGAAAGTAACGAAGTATTTAATCATAATCATAATCATAATGACAGGGGTATTTCAAAGAGGCATAGGAGCCCAACTTAAAGAGCTTCTAAAGGTCCAAGTGGAAACAATTTGAGCAACAAAATAAATAAAATAGTATTGGATTATAATCTGAAGTCTGAAATTAATACCATGTACTTATAATGATACAAATAAATGATTGAACAAATACATCAGTGGGGGAGAAAAGGTAAATCTTTCATGTTGAAGATTTCAAAATAATTTATGTAGATGCTCTGCCCTCAGGGTGGAGGATAACTCCCCGCTTCTTCTCTCTCTCTCTCCCTGTCTCTCTCTCTCATTTTTTGTTTTTTGCTGTTTTTTTTTTTTTTTAAGTAAACCCCACACCCAGCATGGAGCCCAATGTGGGGCTTGAACTCATGACACTGAGATCAAGACCTGAGCTGAGATCAAGAGTCAGATGCTTAGCCAACTGAGCCACCCAGGTGCCCTGTAACTCCCTGCTTCTTAAGTGGGGGCCACAAATAGTGATTTTCTTTCAAAGAGGACAGAATGAGGAGAGGGAGGGAGGGGGAGGAGTGATACATACCTTTGACAATATGTGATGAAAATGACACTTTGTCTCTGTAGTTTTCCTCCCAGAAACCTATAACCTCAGTCTAATGACGAGACAAACATTAGGTAAAACCCAATGAAAGGACACTCAGCACCCCTCAAAACTGGTCCTCAAAAACAAAGAAAGTCTGAGAAACTGACAGCCAAGAGGAGCCTAAGGAGACCCAACAACCAAGTGCAATGTGGTGTCCTGGATGGGATCCTGGAACAGAAAAAGGATACTTGGCAAAAACTAAAGACATCTCTGAGTAGCATATTGACTTTAGTTAATAACAGTGTATCAACATCCCTTCATTAATTGTAGCAAATGTACCATATTAAAGTCAGAGGCTAATAAGAGGGGAACTGGATATGATGTGTACAGGGTCTACTTACTGTCTTCACAATTTTTTTTTTGCAAATTTAAACCTGTTTTAATAAAGAAAGTTTATTTTAAAAAATTTGATCAGACATGTTAAAGGAAAGACTGAATTATCTTTCCACTCTATAGAAAATAGTCATTGTAATATGAAAAGGTGATCAAAGAATATGGAGTCCAAACACATAAAAAGAAAGCATTTTAGAGATGTATCAGGCAGTTTGCTTTGGAGGTCATAGAGTTGAGTGAAGTTCGGTTGTGAAATTGCATTATTTTTCTGTATTTTGTAAAATTTGTGAACCACCGGGCGCCTGGGTGGCTCAGTCGTTAAGCGTCTGCCTTCGGCTCAGGTCATAATCCCAGGGTCCTGGGATCGGGCCCCGCATCGGGCTCCCTGCTTGGCAGGAAGCCTGCTTCTCCTTCTCCCACTCCCCCTGCTTGTGTTCCCTCTCTTGCTGTGTCTCTCTCTGTCAAATAAATAAATAAAATCTTTAAAAAAAAAAAATTTGTGAACCACCAACTTTTCCAATTACATAATGCATTGTGGTTTTCTCGTTCTAAATGAAGTCACTTGTGTATTTAACTTTGTGTGTGCAATTTTGTACTGTTTTTCTTAAATTGGATCCCCAAACTGTGTAAGCTTCAAGTCCCCCAAAACCAGGAGGTGCCCTGCCTGACTCCAAGCTGTTGCTCCCGACCCTTATTCCAGGTCAGTGGGCTTGTCTGCAGCCTTAGCCCAGGTGTTTAAGGACTGCCCAAATCCCTCCCTTGCCAACCGTTTCCCTGCCTTCTAGTATCTCTTGGAAACTCTAACTTACTGTCTTTTGGTAATTGTTTACTCCTACTATATAGTATTTCTCATACCACAGGGGCATTTTCCTTTTATACCAGACTGCATTGTTCTTTTAAAAAAAAAATCATCATGCCTTCTCCTTCTTCTTCTTCTTCTTCTTCTTCTTCTTCTTCTTCTTCTTCTTCTTCTTCTTCTTCTTCTTCTTCTTCTTCTTCTTCTTCTTCACCACTGTATTGAGGTATAATTGAGATGCAAAAAGCGGGACTTATTTGATGTATAATGAATTTAGGGATACATATCCATTCATGAAACCATCACCACCATCACTGCTGTAGAAATATCCATTACCTCCCAAAGTTTCCCTGTCCACTTTATTATTGTGTGTGTGTGTGTGTGTGTGTGTGTGTTAAGAGCACAACATAAGATCTACCCTCTTAGAAACTTCCCAATATACAATCAAGTATCATTAGCTATAGACACTACTCTGTAGAGAAGACCTCCAGAACTTACCTTGGAAAACCTGCAGCAATGTCACCTCCCCCGTTCCTGTGTGGCTTCTATGGGCTCCTCTCCATCCAGACACCCCTGACCCCCTCCCCATTACCACTGTTAACAGCTCATGCTCTGTCCTACCCTCAGAGTACAGTTTGTTTCTCCAACTACCTCGTACCTATTCCTTCTCACCAGGACTCTACTATATTGTCAACAATCAAGGCTCTCTTTTATTTTTAAAGATTATTTATTTATTTATTTATTTGAGAGAAAGAGAGAGAGAGAAAGCATGAGCAGGGGGAGCAGCAGAGGGAAAGAGAGAAGCAGACTCCCTGCTGAGCAAGGACTTGATCCCAGGACCCTGGGATCATGACCAGAGCTGAAGGCAGACGCTTAACCCACTGAGCCACCCAGGCGATCTGCCAGGACTACTTTCTACACAAGTTCCACCATTTCCTCCATTATCATATTCTTCCTTTTGGAACAGAATTAGGTTCTTCAAAGTAGTTTTAAATGTCATTTTCTCATCCTCCTAAAAGATTTGAAGAAACAAAAATAAATAGATACTCCTTTTCAAAGCATACAATGTCAGCCACTCTCTGACCATCTGGGTGATGTCCCCACCACAGTCCTGTTGCCTTCAGCAGCTTTTCCTGGTGCTCTGCTAGTATCCGCGTTCCTGGTCCTCACTGGGGGAGGCAGCATGGAGTAGATTTCCATGATGCTATCACCTCTGACTTCTAATTTATATCCATATCACTTCCTCCACTTTTAACACTCACATTTGCAGGCTTGCACATGCTTTACTGCTTGTTTGGGTTTTTTTAATCTGTAGTCATAGTTCTTAAACTTCTTTCATTTCACTCGGTAGAAGTGTGTGTGTGTCTGTGCAAACACACAGTGCTTTCAACATCATCCCCAAAAGAAAAGTCTATTTCCTTTTGCTGCACTGATCATGAGGATAAAAATAAATAAAATTGTCCTGGGAGGATAGTGGAAGAATTTTCTAAGGTAAAACTGGGGTGTTGTTGCAGTTTGGGGTATTGCTCTTTAGGTGGAAGCATTGGTTGCAGACCCTGAAGTTCGAGCAGATGTGAACAAGTGAAACAGATGTTTTCACTGGGGAAAACCAGGATGGATGTCCAATTATCAACTATTCTGTTAAAGTTTTGTCTTGTTTGTTTTGTTTTTTGGCAAAATCATTGCTCCCTCTGTGATTCCTGACTTGTTACTGGGCAACAAGAATAAAAATCTACTGGTTAATTAAACCTAGCTGTAGGGAAATTATTAACTATTCCTGAAAATGGTCAAACCAGTCCTTTCACTCAATTGTTGACTCAGAGTGGAGGGGAGGATGCAAGCACAGGGGCCAGCATGGAGTCCGTGGTCCATGCACTGTGGCCTCACCATGCATGGTGACCTCATCACACACAGTCCTCCCTGCTTCCACTTAGTCCAGCCACACTGGGCTTCTCTCACTATGTAAGATGAGTCTTCGCACATTCAGTCCTCTTTCTGCAACCCTCTTCTCCCCAGTGATGCTAAATCCCCTTGTTCTGCATTGGATCCTGACCTTTTATTCACATTACTCATCTCAAAGTGATTATTTGATTAGTATTTGTTTCCCTCACCAGACGATAAACTTCAAGAAAGCAGGGACAGTGATGGCTTTTTACCATTATTGTTTTTCTTTTGCAGAGATCTTGGCATATCCTAAAACTTCAATAGTATTTTCTGATTAAATGAATTGTTACTACAACTAATAATTGATTGTATGCTGGCTTTCATTGGATTTTATGTTTAATTTGGGTCAATTAATCATCATCATCATCATTGCCATTTTAATGCTATTATTTATTAAGCATTTTCTAGACACGCTGCAAAGGGCTTTTCATAAATTAGCTCAATGAATCCTCATAAACTTCATAACAGTCCAACCATAATGGCAGCATCTATTGCCATGACCATGTTATAGATGAGGAAAATGGAGTTACAGAAGGCTATCAACTGGCCCAAGTTCACATAGCAAGTGGTTAAACCATTAAGGGATCAAGCGTTTAGCCTTGAAATTTACTGAGACTTATGTTATGGCCCAGCATATGGTCTATTTTGATAAGTGTTCCATTGGCACTTGAAAAGTATGCATATTCTAAAGATGTTGGCTGTCGTGTTCTATAGCTGTCAATTAGGTCAAGTTAGTTAATGCTACTTTTCAGATCTTCGATATCATTACTGAATTCCTATGTGCATGATCTATCAATTACTGAAAGCCAGACTATGTGCATAGTCTATCAATTACTGGAACTGCCAACTCTATGTGTCAACCTTGGTTAGGCTCCAGTGTCCCCACTATTTAATCACACAGTAATCTAGATGTTGCTGTGAAGATGTTTTGTAGATGGGGTTAACATCTACAATTATTTGACTTTAAGTAAAAGAGATTTCCCTCAATAATATGGGTGGGCCTCTGTCAGCCAGTTGAAAGCCTTTAAGAGCAAGACTCCAGTATCAAGTCCTGCTTGAGTTTCCAGCCTGCTGACCTGTCCTATATATTTCAGACTTGCCAGCCCCCACAGCTGCACAAGCCAATTTCTTGAAATAAACCTCTTTACACACATGCACGCATACACACATTCTATTTCTTTGAAGATTTCTGGCTGATGTAGTGTGTGTTAAAATCTCTAGTTTGATAGATTTGTCTATTTCTTCCTTTAATTCTATCAAATTTTGCTTCATATACCTTTAACAGCTCTGTTATTAGTTACATTCATATTTAAATTGTTACCTCTTCCTGATGAATTTCCCTTTCATTATTGTGCAATCTTTCTCTTTAACATTAGTACTTGGTCTGAAATCTATTTGTCTGGTTATTAATATAGACACAATTTTTTATGCATCCTGTTTGTACTGTATACTTCTTTGCATTTAAATAGCCTATAAGTGAGTATTGCTTTTTCTATTCAGTCTGGAAATAATTCTCTTTTAATTGGAGTGTTCAATTCATTCACATCGAATGAAATTGTTGATATGGTTGAGTTTAATCTACCATTTTGCTATTTGATTTCCATTTTTCCTTCTGTTTTTCATTCTTCTGTTTCTCTATTTTTTAAATTTGTTTTGGATTAATTGAGTAATTTCAGTACTCTATTTCATTTCCTACATTAACTTTTTAGTATATATGTCAGCTTTTGTTTATTTGAACAAAATATCCTCATTTTTTTATCCTCCTTTTTGAAAGATATTTTTCTTCGAGATATAGAAATCTTGGTTGACAGGCTTTTTATTTTCCTTGTAGCAATGTAAAGGCATTATACCAGTGCCTTCTGGTCCCTGTTGTTTCTAATGAGAAGTAGTCTAAATTTCTTATTTTCCTTTGTATAAAACATGTCTTCTTTTTTTTTTAATCTAATGGACTTTAATATTTAGAGTGGTTTTTGGTTTACAGAAAAATGAACAGATAGTACAGAGAGTTCCTGTATACCCCTTCCCTCCCCTGCTCACACTTTCCCCATTACTGATACCTTGCGTTGGTGTGTCACATTTACTACAGTTGATGAATCAATGCTGACACATTATTATTAACTAAAGTCCATAGTTGACGTTAGGGTTCACTCTTTGTGTTGTACATTCCATGTGTTTTGACAAATGCACAATGTCCTATGTCTTCTGTTACAGTACCATATAGAATAAGTTCACTGCCTTAAAAATTCTGTGTTCCACCCATCCATCCTTTCTTATCTCTCCTCAAATCCTTGACAATCACTCATCTTTTTTACTGTCTCTACAGTTTTACCTTTTCCAGCACAATCATATAGTATGCAGCCTTTTCAGACTGATTTCTCTAAGCAACGTGCATTTAAGTTTCCTCCATATCTTTTCAGGGTTTGATAACTCTCTTTTTTTTCTTTTCTTTTTTTCTGTTTGCTTTGAAGATTTTCTCTTTAGTTTTGGCTTGCAACAGTGTGACTATGATGTACCTGGATGTGGTTTTCTTTGTATTAATCTGGCTTAAGTTTTCTCAAGCTTATAAGATTTCTAAGTGATATTTCTCTTCAAATTTGCACATTTTTCAGCCACTCTTTCTTAAAATATGTTTTTTCTGCTTCATTATCACTCCTTTCTCCTTCTGAAACTGCAATTACATGTATTTTATAGTATTTGATATTGTCTTATGGGTTCTAGGCTCTGTTCATTCTTTCACTGTTTCTCCCCTTTTGTTATGCTGACTGAATAATTTATATCTGTGTTTCTTCAAGTCTTTTTTCTGTTATCTCTAATTTCCTTTTAAGACCTTTAGGTAATTTTTTATTTCAATTATTTTACTTTTCAGCTCTAAATGAATCTATTTTTTTTTATTTTATAGTTCTTTTCTCTGCTAATATTTTCTATTTACTCATTAAGACATGCTTTCCTTTAATTCTTGGTATGTTTTAAGTAAAAGCTTTAAAGTATTTGACTGGCAAATCCAACATCTGGGCTATCCTGATGTCAGTTTCTACTGACTTCTTTTCTTGACCATAGATCACATTTTCCTCTTTCCTTTCATGTTTAGTACTTTTTATTGTATACCAGACATTGTTAATTATCTATTGTAGAGACTCTGAATTCTTCTATTCTCCGAAGTGTTGAGCTTTTTTCTGGCAAGCATTCAATCACGAGGTAGTCACTTTGAACTTGTTTAGGCTTTATTTTAGACTTTGTTAGGGAAGGTCTATGGAGAGATCAAGATGTTTCCCAAGCTTTTTTGGTGTGGTGCATTTCAAACTGCTCACTCTGTTTCCCATGCAGATCTTGTCAAGGCTTGGTTTTAAGATGTGTATGGGTGGTAAAGAGTAAGTCTTGGTCTAGGGTGTGTCCCTTATCTCCAGTGTGTTTTTCCTAGTATCTCAGCTGGGTATCTAGGGAAGTTAGCAAGGTCTAAGCTGGTACTCTACTACCCACCAGCACTGCTAGACCTCAAGTATGCCTGTTCTGCTTACAGCCCTACATCAGCTACTATCTGATAAGTTTCCTTTGGTCTCTTTCTGTGCAAGCTCAGCCCATTCTTCACTCAAGAACTCATGGGAAACCCCCAAACAGAGTATGATCCTCTCTTCACAGCTTTCTTCTCTCTTGTGTCCTGTCCCACAGATTCTAGCCGCTTTAACAGCTTCAGATGCTGAGCCTTAGTTGAAAGACTCCTATGCACTCTGCTTTTACTCCAGGTCTCTGTGCTGCATTGGAGACATTTTCCACAAATGTGATCTTGTGAGTTTCCCTTTTCTTGGAGATCATAGTCTGGTGCTGTCTACTGCTTGATGGCTGAAAAAAAATGCCTCACATATTTTGTCCTGCTTAATGTTTATTTATGGGAAGAAGACTAGTCCAGTTATTGGCCAGAGTTAGATGTCTTATTTAAATTAAATCCTTGAATTTAAATCTTTGTCCATCTGAATCCAGAATTAGTCATCTCAACCCCATGCTATTTTGCCTCCCAATATGAGGCAAAAGAAGTTGAAACCTGTAAACTGTGGTAAGACAAAGTATATAATTAAAATCTAGATCAGGGAGGCTGAGCCAAGAATTTCAATTTCCAGATAGAGTGGGATGGAAAGAAGCCTTTGTTCAAAGAACAGTAATAATAACACCACCTTATGGACTTTCAATATTTTCAAAGTGCTTTGTACCCATTATTTTATTCTCACAGCAAACCTTGTTATACCCTGATGCATTAGATGCTGTCATTCCAGTGTGACAAATGAAGAACTCAGAGACCAAAAATAGCAAAATGGTTTGATTAAGATCTAGTTAATAAGACAATAGAGCCAGGAGATGTGTATGGGTGGTATAGAGTAGATCTCCTCAAATCCAAATCTGTACTGTCCAATAAATTAAGGACATCCTTGTAGAAAAGGAGTCTGTGGAATGATTACAACCCTATGCCAAGAAAGAAAACCTTGCTCATAGCTATGCAGTGAAAACTTAGCACTAGCTTCTCCTATCTATTTCATGAGTGCTCGGCCAGAGACACACAAAGGAATGTGGCTTTACACCATGGCCCCTTTCAGAGACAGCTCCACAGTGGACACACAACAGAAGATGGCAAAGACATCTTTCTAAACCTTTATAACTTGCTTGTCATTTTTCATTTCTTGCTCTTTTGAGCAAGGAAAAAATACTGTTCTATGTAAAGTAACCATGTAATAAATAACAGCAAGTCACTCAGCAAATATCAAGTATTACAGAAGTAATTATTAATATCATCATCATCCTGAGTGTGGATTTATAGCCTATATACATCAAGTGAGACCTGGAAAGAATTTATGTAGCACATATATATGCATGCATATCAGATAATGCATACTTGTCCAACCTTCTAGAGGAGAGAATTTATATACAAAGTTTGGGAATTAATTATGGTGGAGTTTAAACACACACATGCACACTCACACACACACCCACACACACATACACCCTTCAATGGCAGTCCTGCTAGAAATGCTCATTAGCCTTTATCGGTAAAAGTTTTGCTGGCTCAGCTATTATTTTATTAATCATATTTAAAAGCAATATTTTTCCTATCAAAACTTTGTCCAGTATCTGACTTATCATTCAGACAGGGGCAATAAGAATTAGAAAATGGACATTGAGGGGTGCCTGGGTGGCTCAGTCGGTTAAGGGTCTGACCGTTGATTTCGGTTCAGGTCATGATCTCAGCCTCATGAGATTGAGCCCCACTTTGGGCTCGGAGCTCAGCATGGAATCTGCTTGAGATTCCCTCTCCCCCTCTCCCTCTGCCCATGCCCCCACATGTGCACACACTCTCTCTCTTTCTCTCTCTCTCTCTAAATTAATTTAATTTAATTTAAAAAAAGAAAATTGGCATTGATTAGCTTAAAAAGGCCAAAAGCTGGGGCTGATGAGTGGACCCTGCTCTTCTTAGGAAGCAGGGGTTGGAATAGCCTCTGCAGTAGGTTCAAACTCCCATGCCCAATGGGGGTGAGGCAAAGAGGATGACAATTAACCAAGAGGAGTTACCATTCTCTTTTCATGCTTTTGGTTTCCCCACTAGTGGGAAATAAGGACTGACACTTAAAACACAGGGAAGAAAAATCTGAACTGCAGAGTCTTCTCCAAATGGAAGATAGATACAGTGCCTAAATATTAATCATGCCTGCTGTGGCGTGGAATTTTCTATGACAGAGAGCAAACTTCAAAACATCATCAACGACTTGACTTTTGAGCTACAGAAATGGAAAACCAGAGAATTTACCCAGGGCTTGGACTCCAGTCTCCTTTTGATGGAGATCATGACACAATGTCTTCAGGAAGACCCCACGTTAGTGCATCAAATAGCACCCCGAGCCAGCACTGAAGCAATGGATGGATGACAGGTGAAGGTGGGTAGACCTGAGGGGAGGCCTGGGGTATGTGGGTAAGAAAAATGGCCATTATGTCTTACAGCCTGGAGTGTGGCACAGTTCACAAAGCCTCTCTCTGTACTCGAGCTCCTTTCCTCCCTGCTTCATCCCTGGGAAGAAGTTAGGATAATCTTCTTGTTATTAGAGATGAAGAAAATGAAGCCCAGCAGGAGTAAAAAGCAAGACTGCCAGGGATCTAGACCTTGGCAGAAATGGAATTTGAACCTGAAATTTTTGTACCATGTGCGATGCTCTTCTGAGGTTCAGAACTCAGTCACCTACGTTCATCAAAAGCCTACCTACCGGCCATGTAGCTGAAGAGCTGAGCCTGCCCAGCAGCGATGAAGGGCTGCTTTTAAGAACGGCTGCGTGAGCTCAGTGCTAAGGCTACCATTTCCTTTGTATTCCTTCAGCAAATTCTGTGTAAATGGAAGCTTTATTTGGGTGAAGGAGAGTGTCCAGGATTCTTGAGTGTTCCAGCAACATCAGCAAAATGAGGAGAGAAGATCGACTGGAAACCAATCAAACAGCGAGAGCACGTAGAAAATGTTCTCTCTGCCCCAAATGCCACTTTCTTTCCCTTTCATTTCTTGCTTTTCTTGAGCTTCTCCATTTCCCCCTTAGGATGCAGGCTGTAGGCCCCTCTAAGGGCACCATGTCCTCTGCATCTTCATATACCTCCTTCTGGAGGGACAGGCATCATGTATCGTATGTTGCAGCCACGTCATGGAGGCTTAGTAATCGAAAATTAAGCTCTGTGCATAAATCTATCACAATCCTTTGGCTTTTCATTTCCGTCTGAGGAGGGCTTCTGAACTTCCTTTGGTGTTTTGAAGACAGAAATTAATCTTGTATTTTAAAAATATAGAGTCATGATTAAAGAGGTGCAGACTTAGGACAACTCCAAGTTTTCCCTATGATGCAAAAACAGATGGCCAATCCACTTAGTTCAAAGAAAAGATATTCAAACAAGCTGTTCAGTGCTTCCCACAAAGATTAATGTGCACTGAAGGATTTCACCAAGTTGGATGGTAGCAACGGTTCATAATCTTCCATTATTAGCACCTAACAATTGGATGGACATCAGGGAAAATACATTTGAGAGTATATGCTTAAAAAAATCCCGATATTTGGGGCACCTGGGTGGCTCAGTCATTGGGCATCTGCCTTCGGTTCAGGTCATGATCCCGGGGTCGTGGGATCGAGCCCCGCATCGGGCTCCCTGCTCAGCTGGGAGCCTGCTTCTCCCTCTCCCACTCCCCCTGCTTGTGTTCCCTCTCTCACTGTCTCTCTCTGTGTGTCAAATAAATAAATAAAATCTTTAAAAAAAAGTCCTGACATTTGACTCAACTGCACATTTTGGAGTCAAAGGCTGCTTCTTCATGTGTAAAAGCCATCAGGTGAAAATAGACAATTCCAACTAACTGGTTATGTGGTCTACACCCTTGCTTCCCAAAGTGTAATCAAAGGAATAGCATGGGCACCCCATGGGACCTTATTAGAAATGCAGATTCTCAGGCTGGGTCCTGGACCTCTTTGATCAAAACCTGCATTTTAGCAAAACTGCCAGCTATTTCAAATGCACATTCATGTTTGAGAAACATAGAACTTCACTTCTAGCTGTTTGTATTTGGGAATATAGCTGATGTGCCCCAAGGTTTGGAGCAGGCAGAGTTAGAAGAATTTCTCACCCGAAGACAAAGTCAGAGTAGCCAGTATCGGGTAGTGTCCAGATTGGGAGCCCTAGGGGAAGCCATGGTCAGAGAAGGTTAGGACAGTCAGTGCCCAGAGCCAGTTTTTTTGTTTTATAATAACAGCTTATTGAGATATAGTTTATATACCCTATGACTCACCCTTTTAAAGTGTACGGTTCAATAGGTTCTGTGTATTCAAAGAGATGTGTGACCACCACCCAATTAATTTTAAGACATTATCATCATTTCTGAAAAAATTCTGTACCCATTAGCAGACACCTCTCAATGCCCCTATCCCAGCCTAGGCAAACACTAATCTGTTTTCATCTCTATGAATTTGCCCAATCTGACCTTTCATGTCAAGGGCGTCATGTAATATGTGTGGCCTTTTGTGACTGGTTTCTTTCACTGAGCATAATGTTTTCAGGGTTTATACCTTTTTTTTTTTTTTTTTTTAGAGATCAAGATAGAGCAGGAGCAGGAGGTGGGGCAGAGGGAGAGAGAGAATCCTAGGTAGCCTCCATGCTCAGCATGGAGCCCAATGCAGGGCTCAATCTCAGGACCCTGAGATCATGACCTGAGCTGAAATCAGGAGTCCGACGCTTAACCAGCTGAGCCACCCAGGCACTCCAGAGTTTATCCCTTTTTAACATGTATCACTACTTTGTTCCTTTTGCTGGCCGAATAATGATGTATCTCATTTTGTTTATCCATTCATCTGTTGATGGGCATTTGGGTTGCTTCCTCTTTTCAGTTATTATGGATAAAGATGCTATGAACATTCATTTGCAGGTTATTTCGTTGTGTTGTGTTGTGCTGTGAACAGATATTTTCACTAGAGTCATTTTTGACCCTCAAACAAGTGGCTGATGTGGCTTCCAGTAAGAGAATGGCAGATAGGCAAGGCTCCTGGAAAGAACGTTGACCTACGGAAGAAGAAACCCTGGAGCCAGACCCAGCTCTACCAGCAATGCACTAACTGTGCAACCTTTAGCAAATCACCAAACATCTCAGAATTACATTTGTAAAAAGGAGCAAAAATGTTCGCCACATCAGTCTCACAGGGTTGGTTTGTTTGTTTGTTTGTTTGTTTTGGGGGTATGTGTGAATGCCAAATAAGATAGTAAACATGAAACCATCTTTAACTGCAAAATAGTGCACAAACGTGAAGTAGTCTCAAGAGTCTGATTGTTCTTGTTGTTTTATTATCACCATTCGTTTGGCAATCCTTGACATTGTCAATGGCCAGTGAGCTAACAACTTCTTCACTCAGAGCATGGGGAGGAGAACCATATGGTAGGCCTCCCTTTCTGGTGCCTAAAAAGATCCTCCACAAAGGAGAGATGTGAACTCATTGTGACTTTCTGAAGTTGTGCTTATATAAGTTTTTCCATCAACACACAACTTCTTCGGGGGAAAGGAAACACTTTACCCACAATGGCTTGCTCTAGAAAAAGAAAAAAAAATTAAATAAAAAGAAGTGTTAGTCAATTAGTTTTCAGCGATTGTGATGTGCTCAGTAGGGAACTACATGCTTATAGAGGCTGGTGGAATGTGGGCCAGAAGTACAGAAAAACTTGAAATAGTATGTTGTCCCGGGGAAACCAATGGGCCACATGAGCTCTCATAGTGACTATCAGAAACATAATGTAGTTCTAGTAAGGAATGTATTCTAGAATTGGCCATCAGAAGCACACTTGGAAAGAGTGGCCCAGGGAAACTACGATCCTTTGAAGAAGAAAGGGAAACAACAGAGAAACAGAAGAGAAACATGGGGAGAGGATAGAAGTGAGCAATTATGGCTGCTTCCACCATCAAGGAAGTAATGGGGCCCACATATAGCCCAGGGGTGTTTTAAGATAAATATGAGGCCTGTGGTTTCCCCCAAAACCCAATTTGGTCCCCAGAGGCAGGGAGGGATGCAATGGCCACAAAGCCCGAGACTCTAACTTCATAGAAGGGAGGAGAGAAAGGTAGGTGTGTGGGCAGGAGGGGATTTACCTGCTTCTGTTCTAGTCCCTTTTGCTATGGCAAAATGCTGTGGTTTTACTGGTTATACTTAATGCAATTCCCTGCAATTGCCGGATATATGTGTGGTAATGGCACCATCTGGGTTGGTGAAATAGACACTCTCACGTATAACAGACTAAACACAGCAGGATGTTCATAAAACTCTTAATTCGGGCCCTTTGGGCCACCAATAAGAGACACAGAGGTTATATAAGCAAATTACTAAGTCAGTCTGAAACCAGACATACTCACATTTTCATAATTTAAAAAATCCACACACGCCACAGAGGCCAACTCTCAGACCACTCTCTGAGAAATACTAGACCACCTTGAGGAGCTGGTGTCTTGAGCAAACATTGTCCCTTGTTGCTGTATGGCCACCACCTCCGGGAGACCCCTCCTCTCCTGCTCTGGGCATCAGGGCAACGTGGCTAAACAAAATTTCCTTTCCAGAGCATTCCATTGTTACATTTTGTATTGATTTCTACATGAAGGAAACTACCCTTTCATTTGAAGACTTCAGATCTCCTTCCCAAAGTCATAGCATGGTAGGAGAAAGTGAACTGGAAAAGAGGCTTGCGTACAAACCCCAGTTGCAGCAGCTGGTGGGTGGTGGGGTCCTGAGCAAATGACTTTGCCTCCAGGAGACTTTGTCCCCTCATCTGTACACAGTGCTAAGAGTCTACCACACAGCAGTGGTCTGAAGGGAGCACTTGCTTTCATGCTTGGCACTCCGGAGGCATTCTGAGAAGGCTAGCTCTTCCCCCTATGAGGTGATTTCCCCTGCAACCAAGCCAGAAGGGAGCCATGAAGCCCAAGATCCTTGCATTGAGAGTAAGTACCAGAGAGTTGTGGTTCTCCAGTCCTCACTGCAGGGGTGGAGGAACCAGTCCAACTTGACAGCGCTCACCTCCTCTGTCTACTCCCAAACTTGACATCCCACAGAGAAGGCTGGTGCTATTTTGCAGGGGCCCCAGAAATGCATGCACTTCTACTAACATTTCTGCCTACACTGAGCTCTAACCAGAGTGCCTGGCTGGGGTAGCGACCTGATTTGTTCAACAGCTTGGGCTGAAAAGGACCTTGGCTAATAAGACACCTAAGACCCAATGAATGTCGCAGTCTGCATTTGTGACTGCTAGAAAAGTCAAGGGCAGATGGTAGACAATTAATCTGATAGTAAGGAATGGTCCATTCAGGAGACTAAAAGGGAACCCACTCAGAGATCCTTAGTGTTCAGAGCCAGGAGAAGAGTGAGCTTGTGTGTAGGATGTGTGCTAAGAAAGGGATGGTGAGGTGCATTTTGAATAATCATAAAAATATGCACACCTAGGGTGGGAAGTCCTTATGGCTGCTTTGCAAGAGTTGGGGTCTTTCTCCATTGTTTGAGGTCCCAGGGTGATCCTTCTTTCCAGGGGCATCTGTCACACAGCACTTCAGTAGGGCTGCTCATGCTCAAAGTGTGCATGGACCAAGCGCAGAGGGCTGAGGTTGGCCAGGTGATTCTGGGCAGTTCTTCTGGCCTCTTGTTGCCTCAGTTTTCTCATCTGTTCAGTGATGTTAAGTACACCAGCTTGTCTGTAGCCTTGGCTTGTGCTCTGATGATCGGAAAAGAGACCTCAAGCCAGACCTCAAGCCAGAGCAGCCAAGCTGCTCCTGAATTCCTGCTTCTCAGGAACCATGAGAGATAACAAGTAATAATTTTGTTTTAAGCCACTAAGTTTGGGAGCTACTTGTTACACAGCAGTAGATAACTAATACTTCATCTTCTTTAGTTTCCCTGAGGCAGTGCTCCAGCCACCCATTGAACTCCCTGCTATTTCATGGACAATCCACAACCCTATGTCTGTTCCCCATCCCAGCCATGTGCTATCCCATTCCTACGACTCTGTCTTGCTGTGAGTAAAAAACCAGGCTTTTCATATGAGTTCTGAAATAAGACTATAACTAGGCAAATCCAAATTGGTACCAAGAGGATACTCATGAAGGAGAAGGAGCTTCCAAAACCCAAGCACCCTATAGTGTGGGTTTGCTTTCATTTTTAGCCCCTTTGCAGATTCACTGCAAAGGGACCAAAATGCCTTTTCCAAATATGCCTGTGTCCATTTTACAGAGGAGGACACTGAGGCTCATGGGGGAGCCCTTCCTGGGCTTGGTATATGGAAGGGCTCAGCCCTTTGGCTGACTGACCTGCTCTTGGGTCATACTTTTTGCTTCACGGGCCACAGTCTGGTATTGAGCCACATGTGGCCTTTTTGCCTCGATACACTTGACCCAGTTCACTTTGGGGAAACAGTGAAGTGAAACCGCATGATGTTGTCTGGCCGCTGCCCAGCTGCAGACCACCCATCTCTCATGGCTGCTTGGTCTCAGAGGGATCATCACCTGATGCAGAGGCCCTGGGACAAGAGGAGGAGCCAGGGGTAAAGGCAAGCAAGGCAGAGGCCTCAAAACCTGAGCCAAGCACCAGAGTGTGTGCCCCGACACAGGCCCCGACATCAGCTGCCAGATTGTAATAAATAAATATGATAAATTGTCTCCTCAGCCGTCTTGTGAAAGGGCTTCAGAAATGCAATGTCATCATTAATTTCCTTACTGGTGTTCTCCCAGGCACATTTAAAATATCCACCTGAACTGGAAGCTCCTAAGCCCAAACATTATGGAAAAATGGATTTGGTATCAAGACATTTTTCCCATTCTATTTCCTTCTCCCACCCCCTCCCAAACTATAGTTAAATATTAGCAAGGCAAGAGGTAAAGTGAAGCAGTGAAAGGTCTGGAGAGTGCCTGACATTGCAAAAAGATGGCAAGTCACACAAGGGGATGAAGATGTGCACTGGCAGGAGGCATGAGTGAGCCCAGGAGGTTCACCTGTGTGTGTGTGTGGCAGGGCCTGTCCTGAGGGGAAGCGATAGAAAAATGACGAGGTGCACAGTGAATTCACACCCCACCCGTCCCCACCACTACTGGCTTCCCCGGAACTGGGTTTCCTCTCTCCCCGGGGTTTGAATGAGAAACTTGGGGTGTGAAGTACACCCACACCAGGAAATTTCAGGAATATATGGACATCCCTGTTGAATGCAAAGTCAGAAGCCTCCCTGGGTACCTCCAGGCCCCCATCGTGGTGTTGGGGCTGAAGACTGTCCAGCTTTAGGAACACCTCCTCCCGAGGGGCTGGCATTAGTTGAAATGCTGCAGCATGGGGCAGAGGCCCAGCACGCGCCGGCCACATCGGTTAATGTGGCTTCATCAGCATGTTTGAAAGACCCACATCTTGTCCACGAGGGGGGCTGTCTCTGCTCTCTGGCCCCCCAAGAGCAGAAGAAGAAACGGTAAGACCAGCCGCTAACACTTAACTAGACTTAATTGTGCCAGCATGGACAAACACGGCCTCATTGAATCCTCACAACAGATCTATGATGGAAGAATTATTGATATCCTTATTTGCAGGCTGGAAGTGGAGGCTCAGAGAGTTCAGTAGCTTGCCTAACGTCACATAGCTGGCAAGCGCCAGAGCTGGTGCTCAGCTCGAGTCCACCCTCCCCACCATTATGTGGATTCCCAGCAGCACAGGCTCGCCAGGCACGTGGAGCTCCACAAAGGAGACCTTTGAGATGCCACACAGGCCACTCCTGTCTCCCACTGCTCCCCTCGGGCACGGCATGGACTTATAACTGTCCCTACAAAGGAAGGAGCAGCGTTAGGTGGCCCCAAAGCTGCTGAGGACCCCATGGCGTTGTCCTGTTACTGGTGGTTTTTCTCCAACAGTGATTTTCTATTTCCTTGTGCGTTTGGGCTCTGGCACCTCCACCTACTGCGTGGGTAAGGGACCCAGACACCCAGGACGCTAACATGAAAATTCAAACCTTGCAGAAAGGCAGCCCCAAGCTAGAGAATCTGATGGGCTTAGGTGTGGCTCAGAGCTCTGCCACGTAGAAGCCGCCTGTCCTGGGTCAAATTATAGAAAGTTACCTTGGTTCAGACCCCACATCTGTAAATTGGGGATCAACAAAAGTTGACCTTGTAGAGTTGTAGGGACATGATGAGACCACATGTGTGAAGCTCCTGGCCCGGCACTGGCTTCTCTGACAGGTGCCTGATAACTAACTAGCAGTAACTCCCTGGTCATAAATGAAGAGGATTCTTGTTCGGTGGGGAAGTGTGCATTTTCCCCCCTCTGTTTCATTTTCAGAAATAAGAATTTGTAAAATCTTTTTGTCTTGCACCACAATTGACTTGCCATCTGCCCCTTTTATGCAGAGGGCTGGAGAGGTCACAGCTGATTGACTGGAGCGGCCACTTCTGAGTTGATAACGGAGCAGAATCACTTTGCAGCAGACAAATGTGGAGTGCTATTTTTTTCCCCAACCCTGTGCTGGAGTGCATGTTTTAACAATTTACCAGACCCTCTAGCAGAGCAATTGACTCCATGTAGTCAACTGCCTAAGGGCACCGAAGAGCCCCAGCTTCCGATCGCCTCCAGACATCCTCATGCCTCTCCACACAGCTGGGGCGGGAAATTTTGACATGAGACTCTAAGGAGGCTTCTGTGCTTTTCATAGCCCACATCCTGCTTCCCCCCTAATTGGGTCTCTGGAAATGTTTTCTGCAGACAGAAGGAGTCTCTAAAATATGCTGAATGAATGAATGACAGAATTACCCAATCTAGGATGAAAAATGGACTCAAGATAGATAAATGCCAGCCTTTCTAATTTCCAGATGGCTTAATTGGTCATGTTGCTCCCGGGCTGGATGAGAGCCGCCATCCAGACTCCACCTGTGCATTCTGCACAAAGGCATTCCCAGCACTGGGTGGGAATGGGGTCCAGGTAGTGTACTTTCCAGGGTACCTGTCTCAGCTGGGGTCCAACCAGGAAAACAGAACCCACTCTAAATATTTAAAACAAAGGGAATTTGGGAAATTGGTCACACAGGTTTGAAGGAAGAGAGGCAGAGGGAAGAGTCTGAGAGGGAAATGGCTTTATTTGACACGGAAAATTCAGAACTACCTGGGTAGTCCTGTCTGGCTCACTGAGACCCGGGAAGCAGTGGGTTCGACCCTTATTATGCTGAGCAACAATGGCAAGGCTGGAGTGGATCTCCCTTGGGCTGCGGTGACCTAAGCTGAGTAAAGACACTCCTTCGTGATTGTCATGGGCTTGCAGTGACCATGAACAATGCTCAGGATCCCAGAGGAGTCACCCATCATGCAGGAGCCTGGACCCAGAATAGAGCGACTGGGCCTAATAAATCCAGGTGTTCTCCACTAAGTAGTAATGGTAGGTATTCTAAAATGCCGATGACACATGAGTCATCCAAATCAAACCACTCGTAGGCTTTATCAGCCATCAGCCATGACAAAAAACGGTGGACTGGAAAACCCATTCAAACTTTACAACTGGCATCGTGCAAGCCAAATCATTCAGCGGAAGTGAGTGAAACTATTTTGATTAAATTGGCCGAAAAAAGTGGAAGCCAAGCTTTCATTTGCAAGCAAGCTTTCTTAATCCAGTGAACTGAGTATTCAGAATGTTCTTTTTTGAATATATTCATTCAGCCCTGGGTCTGCCTTTATGGTCATGCCCAGAAGTATTGCTTGAGACGCAGGTTTGTCACAGAGAAAACTCTTGGGAAGAAAGCCACCCAGACTCTCCAGCCTATCCTCTCCTTCCACTTCAGGTTCAGGCAGGCTTTAAGTGTGCACAGAGTGACCTGCCTCTCATTCCAGCCTCACGTCTACATGTAAGCCACTCCTAATGAGCTCACTAATAGAACCCCAAGTGTAACATAGACTCAAAAGGGAAAGCAATTTAAATGCAAATAAATATGAATATCTTTGTATCTCATAGATTAAGGAAAGTTGCAGGGGGAAAACATGTACTAACTATAAGCAGAAACCATCTCAGAGAGCAGAACATGATTTGAGAAGTCGGCAGATACTTCCCTCTGACTTCTGCCAAACTATCAACCAAGTCAACGTAGGTAACTATCACTTCCTGTATTCTTAAGATTCTGCTAAATGGACCAAATAGCTCTTTGGTATCTACTTGAAATCTCCTTTTAAAAAATGGGGGTAGATCTTGCTCCTTGTTCAGTCCATGTGACAGCATAGTGGCTCGCAGCTATTCTTGACTTCTGAACATCTGATATACAAAAGGGATGGGAGGGGTACTGTTATGGGAATGTATTTTTTTACTCAAAATGTCACTTTTAAATCTACAATGCTCTGTCTATAAAAGAGTGGCACCCGAGCTGGGGAGTCTCTGGCAGAAGGAAGTCTGTTTTCAACATCTTTAGCCACAACCTCTAATCTTTGATTCATCTTGAGGCTCCAGGGAAACACTAAGGATATTCCTATGTCTGTCCACAGGTGCAAATAAGAACTTCGTGTTGGGACTTACTGCGCTCCAAACATCTGGAAAGTGAGGAAACCTGTCAACATCAATGTTACAAAGCATTGTGATGTTGGGCACCAAGCCGTGTTGCCACATTTTCCTCTGGCAGAACAAAACTTTGGGATATTATACTGTGGATCTAGCCCTAATTCAGAGAGCTTCTATCTCATTCTTTGAGAAATGAAACGAAGAGCATTTTCAACCTCATTCAGAGACACCCACAGGCTAGGACCTCATAAAAGAGGCCGTTTCCCTGGAATTCAGCGTAGTGGCTCACAGCTATTCTTGACTTCTGAATATCTGATATACAAAAGGGATAGGAGGGGTACTGTTATGGCAATATATTTTTTTACTTAAAATGTCACTTTTAAATCTACAACGCTCTGTCTATAAAACAGGTAGACATGAACTATTTTGATGAACTAGTCACTGAATTATCTCAAGTATCTGTAGCTGGGCATTGTGGTAGTGTCTTCAAAGATGCCATCAACAATTCCTCTGGCTATGTTGCTCCTCTCATTGAGGGGTGGAATATTTCTCCCCCCTTTGAATCTGGGCTGGCCTCATGACTTGTTTGACCAATTAAATATGGTGGAAGCAATAAATTTTTGCTCTCTTGGATTCATGCTCTTAGGAAGTCAGTCTAGATTACTGGAGGACAAGAGGCCATCAAAGGGTGAATTGTAACACCTCAGTTAATGGCCAGCATCAACTGAAGACATGTAGATGAAGTCATCTTGGATGTCCTAGCCCCAGCCAGGCATATGCCTAAGTACAGCCACATGAGTGCCCCAGCCAGCACCACACAGGGCAGAAGAGCTGCCCAGCTGAGCCCAGCCAACCCCCAGAATCATGACAAATAATAAAATATTGTCATTTGAAGCCACTAATTTTGGAGTGCTTTGTTATGCACCATAAATAGTTGAGCAGGTAGTTCAGATGCCCAAAGATATTTAACAGGCAGGGTTAGCCTTATGCACAGGTAAGAAAGTGCCTACAGCATCTGTACTGAAGAATGTTCAGAAGACAGGAAATTTCTCCAAGACTCTCTTAACCAGGTGTCACTGTTTATAATATGTCATCACTAGGAACTCATTTCATTGGGCAAACCATTGTCATTTACATTGCATATAAATGTAACCCACAGGGATGTAGTGAGCAGAAAAGAATCCAAGGAGTCAAAATTGCTAAAGAGAACTTGTCTTCTAGAGCTGCAGTAATTAGAATGTAGATGACAGTTTTGTATATTAAGTATGACACTTAGCCTGATGTAAAGAGAGAAAAAGAGAAAAAAACTTCGAATTGGAAAAGAATAAAAAAAATGGACCAGTTGTTTCCTGGGTTGTTCCCCCATGTATCTTATTTTCCAAACTGGAACCACAGCAGCATGATAAAGAGCACCTCTCAGCTTCTGAGGGTGGCGATGACAGGAACCATCAAGACCCCAGTGCCCCACTAGGATGACAAACATCTGATTAAGCCAGGTTTGTCATCCGATAGCCCGAGGGGATAGTAGGAACAGGAAAATGAGACCAGTGATTGATACGAACCATCATTAGTCTTTAGCCAGCAGTGAGGGTGGAATCTTTTTGAGACCTCGGCATGTAACTCACATGGCTGTCTCTGGATAGTTCTAAAAATTCACTTTTAGAGAAAAGTGGCCAAGGTAAAAGTTCAGCTTTGAGAAAAATGATAAAAGACCAATGAGGGAAAAATAGATTGGTATCAAGCATCATTGCTCTAAGTATATCCCATGGGACACTAGTCTTGCCAGAAGCTCAATCCTTAAAAAGGGCTCATAGTCAAGTAAGTTCAGGAAAGGCCCTCACATGCACGCTCTGACCTCTTGCAGAGTGACAGCACACATCAGATATCAGAGCTCTGAGCTGGTTGAGAGTAAAGAAGCCTTCTTGGCTTCATTAAACCTAGAGTTTCTTTGGGGCACCTGGATGGCTCAGTTGGTTAAGCAGCCTGCTCTTGATTTTTGCTCAGATTATGATCTCAGAGTCCTGGGATCAAGCCTCACATGGGGCTCTGCCCTGAGTGGGGAGTCTGCTTGAGGATTCTCCCTCTCTCTCTCTCAAATAAATAAAATCTCTTTAAAAAATTATGACAAAAAAAAAAACCCTAGAATTTCTTTTATCATGGGGATTATTTTCCCATTATGCACCATTGCATCTCAAGTAGAAAGTTGGAGGAGGTGTCCCTTTTTTTTTTTCCCGAGTGAAAGATCCTTTGAAAAGTCTCAGGACTGAAAGGGATCAGTATTGGATGATAGTCCTCAGGTCTGCCTTTCTGCAAGATACCCAGTGAGGACCAGCCTCATCTAGCCACCTGCATAGGCTGTTCAGCAAGACCAGAAAACTAATGAAGAAAACTGTGTAAATGAAAACACTGGGGTAGGCATGGAACTCCCATCCTTCCTATTAGGGACCCATATCTAGATAAATAAATGTCACACTGGGATTATTTCCTCTGTTCTGCTGAATAGTCCTAAAGATAAGGCAACATTCTTCCTGACATAATAAGACATCAAAATACATTTATGACAAATCCCAGGTACACCAAAGTTATCTGTGCTGCTGACAATGGGTTTTCTTCCCACTTGTCTCTTTCATTATGTTCCCAACAAAGGAGCTATGACTCTTGCCCTGGCAAAAGATAGCATTTCGGCCCTTGGAGCTCTGACAATTGCACTCAGGCCATTTAATTACTTCCAGCGCAGGCACACACTCTATTAACAGAGCCAGGATCAGCAGGGGCTTCCTGTAGGTCACAGGAATGGTGGTTAATTGAGACTTATTTATAAGGAGCTATGCACACACAAAGAGGACAGAAAGAGTGGCCATTTTCTTTCCTGTATATGGAGGTCTAGAAATCAGGATCCAGTCCACACAAGAGGCTCCAAAAGTTGACAAGTCAACAAACAACAGCAAAATAGGAATGGTGGTAAAATGGGCTTTCTGTGCATTGTCTACATGTTGAGAAAATTAAAGATCCCCCAGACCTTGAAGTATAGCTTTCTTTTGCCTTCAAACCCATCCATTACCCTCTCCAGCTGCTGCCCCTCTGACCCAACCCATCCCCCAGCACCCCTAAAACACAAACAAAAACCCGAATTTATCCATGTTAAAATGTTAACTGTTGTGCAAACTTTCCCCATTGGTCCATTTGTGCAGCAGTTATCTTGGAGCACCATACTTGACCATTTACTCTTAACCTGCTTGCAGGAGGTCCCACCAGAAGCTTAGTGCCTCCCCACGCCTATGCAGCCCTGTACTGCTTTGTGGCCTCCCTACCTGTGCACACACTTTATAGAAGGGAAACCCCAGGGCACCTTCAAACACTAACTAAAAGAGGCCCTAGTTGTAAACTCAGAGTTTAAGGCATTGTCTTCAAAGTCTCTGGAAATACCCTGTGCACCTCCTCTGCTGTGAAGGGGCCTCACCACAGCCTCAGATGAACTGCAAGGGGAATCATTTGGATGCATTCATCTTTGGGCCTTCAAGCTCTGCCCAGGCCACTTGGGTGGTAGCTAAACCAATGTGACCAAAGGAGGAGGCGGGGGAAAGGGGGGTGAGTTAAATCTAAGCATGATTTTCTTGTTATTCAACCAAAGACAGTTTGTTTCAAAATAGAAGCTGAGCTCAGGGAAATCATGGCCATTTAACTGAACTTTATTTTCTAAGTTAAAATACCTTCCTTATACAGTCATATATTTCTTCCTTCATGGCAAGTTACAATGAAAGAAGATCTAATAGTTCAGAGGTCTGGATAAACATGCAAAATTGTTGAGAGTTCATCTAAATTTTCTCAGATGACCTAATCAAGAAACCCAATTAGGGGACCTCATGAGAACAGAGCATCAGACACTCATGGCTACAAATACAATTTTTCCTCAGTCATAGCCATTCACCCATTTCATGTCAGGCCAGAGAATTAGAGCAAAAGATTTCTGGAGATTCCAGAAAGACTTTCTCCCAAAAAGGAGAGCAATGGAAGAGCAAAGAGTGGGTACTCACATACTCTTCTCCAGTAGGGCAGATGCAGAGGTAGAGGTTGAGACCTGGGCTCCAGTTCTAGATCCCCCGTCACACAGGATCCCCTCCACCCTACCTGTAGATTCACTGAGGCTACAGCTATCATGCCTCAGCTTACCATGGTTCTCTTCGGGATCCTACAGTAGGGGAGAGATTGTGTGTGGAGGGCGGCAGAATCTAAGGAGGAATGGGTAGGACACAGATTCATTCATTCAAAAAACTACAAGAATCTTTACCATATACAAGGTGCTCTACTGAATATTATGAGTGACACAGAAATGTTTACAAGGGTCACTGACTTCTAGTACCTTTATAGACTCTAGGGAGTGACTCATACCAACAAGACATAGCTGTACTGTGCTCTGCGCATAAATAATGACAACTATGTGATGAGATAGAAACAAAGAGTAAACTTATTCTGTGCAGCAGACGTGGGCTGGGGCGACAGCGTAGCCATGATGAGCCATGAACTGCAATAGCTTCCCCAGCATAGTTCAGCTTTGGGTTCTCCTAAGTAGAAATGGAGGAAAAAAACACCTTTTCCTCCAGGACTTTGTTGAATATGAAGTGAGAGAAGGCCTATAAAGCACCTACCTCCCAGATGGACGCGATCAGATGGCTTCCTGAGATTGATATCAGGCCCTATGAGCTCTAAGTAGTGTCTCTCTGGACTTATTCGTGGTGTCTGAGAGTGCCAGAACCCCATTTACCTCCATGAGCTGGAGATCTCCTAACCTAGTAAAAAGTAATGCCAATTACTCACGTTTATGGAGCACGTAATATAAGCTGCATTCTGTGTTAAAGGCTTTTCAAATAGCACCTCATTTAATCTTTACACCACATGAGTAAGGTCTCAAAAAACCCTCAATTTACAAATGAGGCACCTGAAAGTCAGAAAGGTTAAGTAACTCCCCTAAATTCACATCAGATCCAAACCAGGGTCTTTCTGACCCAGGAGTCTGTGCTATTCATCACTACCAACTTGTGTCTCCCAGGTTTCGACTTTGGGACGATATATGTCAACAGCAATAGGTCTCAGAAGTCTGCTCCCATCAAGTGGGGCTGGCCTCAGTCAGGCAGCCAGGACAATAGACAATAGCACAATCTCCCATACAGGTTGGGGAAAGAGCTCTAAACACAGTACATCTTCACATACACAGGGGAACACTTATAAATAAGTCTTTATAATTCTTGTTCTGAAATGTTTCTCTAACTCAGGGGTCAACAAACTATGGCCCAAGAGTCAAATCCAGCCCATAGTTGGCTTTTGTAAATAAAGTTTTATTGGAACACAGCCATGCTCATTTGTTGATGTGTCTGTCTCTGGTTGCCTTCACACTATGATAGCAGATATGAGTAATTATTACAGACACTAAATGGCCCACAAAGCCTAGGATTTTTGTGATCTGGCCCTTTACAGAAACAGGTTGCCAACTCCAGCTGTAAACTTACTTTTTGCATTTCTGTTGCTTGAACTGTTGCTGTGACATTATGAGAAACGTATATTTGGCCTCTGTCCCCAGTTCCTGACACAGAACTCCTAAAACACTTGTAGTTTTCTGAATAATAGGAGCATCTTTTGTCCTAATGAAGAGATACTTGGTAGGCTTCAGGAGAGCTTCAGGATGGGGATAGATTACCAGAAAGACCAAGCCGCGATTAGAAGCTTGGAACTTGGCTCCACCTCCCATCCTCCACTAAGAGAAGAGGGGCTGGTGATTAAGTTAATCAATCATGTCTATATGATGAAGCCCCCATAAAAATCCCTAAAGTACAGGGTTCAGAGGCTCTAGGTTAGTGAACACATCCATGTACTGGGAGTTTGGCACACCCCGACTTCATGCGGACAGAAGTTTCCATGTGTAAGAACCTTCTGGATCTCACCTTATGTATCTTTTCATCTAGCTATTCATCTATATCCTTTATAATACCCTCTATAAACTGCTAAACAAAAGCAAATGTTTCCCAGAGTTTGTGAGCCATTCCAGCAAATTAAAGGGGGTGGAGAGTATATGGGAGCTTTTGACTTTGTAGCCAAGTCGAACAGAAGTGCAGGTAGCCTGGGGACCCATTACTTGTGACTGGCATCTGAAGGGAGGGTGGTCTTATGGGACTGAGACCTTAAACTTGTGGAGCCTGATGCTAATGCTGGTAGTCAGTTATCAGAATTGGGTTAAATTATAAGACACCTCGTCAGTGTCTGGAGGGTCAAAAAATTGGTTTTGTGGGGAAGAAATCTCCCCCACATTTGGTGTCAAGAATGTTGGAGTAAAGAAACAGTTTTCCTTTAGTTGTGATCTCCAGATTTGAGATTTGCTTATGTTACAACCGAGTATTTCTTAATTCTTCAGTGACTTCCAGTCATTTGTCTTTGGTCCACATCCTGGGGGAATTCATCATACATCCCCTTTCATAACTTGACCCCTAACTAGATTTCTATCCTCTGCTCTTGTCTGTTTCTCACCACCCCCAAACACACATGCTTGTGACAGAACCACAGTGACTATCCTTCATCTGTAAATAGACCAGACTCTTTCAGGCACTGGTACATTGTACTCTGTTTTCTCTGCCTAGAGTCCCCTTCTTCACACCAGGTGAGGAGCCATTCTTCCTTCAAGACCCAACCCCTATATACTTTAGACTTCACAGCTGTCCCTTTCCCCTACATTGTGTTTTAGTTATTGGTGCTCACATCTGTCTATTGTGGCTGTACGTTTCATTGTTTTGTTTTTTTTTTTTAAGATTTATTTATTTATTTGACAGAGAAAGAGAGAGAGAGAGAGGGAACACAAGCAGGGGGAGTGGGAGAGGGAGAAGCAGGCTTCCTGCTGAGCAGGGAGCCTGACACAGGGCTTGATCCCAGGATCCCAAGATCAAGACCTGAGCCAAAGGCAGATGCTTAACCAAATGAGCCACCCATGTGCCCCGAGATTTTATTCATCTTCTATCTCCCGTAGTATATCTCCTGTAGTATTTTGCATAGGATAAACACAGAATATATAAACCATTTTATATATTGAACAAGTAAACACAATTGCCTCTGGAACTCATAAGTTAAACTAGATGACAAGGCAACAAAACACAGTGATAGGAAAAAGTATAAATTACATACACAACCAAAATCTTACAGTTCGTTCAGAAAACAAAATAGCACAGGAAGTTGTTAGAAGTTTATGGATGGAACCAAAGAGGTAAAAGCAACAGTGTTGGTGAAGCCTTCGAGACCAAAGTGAGATTTGGACTCTGTGGGAACAGAAAGGAAACTCGCCTCTTCTGTAGAAAAGCTGGGCTCTCTAGTGGCATTGTTTCATTCCATCCTTCAAGCCACCCAGGATGACACACAAGGGATTTGCCTTAGGTCACCCAGCAGAGTCAGGGCTCCAAGTGACACTTCTCAGGCTCCAAGCCCGTGTCCTTTCCATGGCATTCTGCTCCCTGGGCAGGGGCAAGGGTGGAGCAGGGGCACGGGTAGGGCAGGGGCACTCAGTCCCTGCAGTTGGGTGGAAACCGGCGGGAAAGAACAATGGTGCAAGGGAGTCATGAGGCAGAGGGGACAGCAGCATGGAGAGCAGAGCCAGCAAGTCCTGTGGGGGGAGAAGGAATGCACAGCTCTCCCCCTAGGGAGGAAGCTGAGGGGGGACCTCTGGTTGGCAGCGGCTAGCCCGGTGCAGAATGTGCTTGCTCAGAGCAGAAAGTATGAGAGATGGGCCCGGAGGTGGACAGTGATAAGCCCAGGAAAAGTCTTGGATTGTGGGATGCTCTGCTCTGGAAGTCGGGAGGGCAGAGGAGGGGAAGGGGGTAGAAGGAATCCCTGGGGAAGAAGGTTGTCCAGAGGCATGGCCTGTCCATCAGATGGGAGTATGTCTCGGGGCAGATGCCCCAGGAGGAGCCAAGGCCTTCCACTCACGGCTGCCCACGTGGAAGTTATTTCTGGTTCTTAATCTCGCAGCTGGTAGGAAGGAAGCAAGGAGTCAATGTGCAATTTGGGAATCCTCTTTTGTTCAAAGGGCCCATTTGATTAAGTCAGATATCACATCAATCCAGTCAAGAAACCACTTGAGTTGTTTTGCTGCCTAATTACTACATTGAGCACCGATCAACTTAGCAAATAAATAAGTCATAGATCTGGCATTAGATAATGCCAGCCCTGTTACCCCTACAACTGCTGCTAGTACTAGTACCTATGAGTAATATCATTATTGTTGCCATATTTAATTTTATTACCCTGGCAGGTTCCATTTATTGGGCACCTTCTAGCTGCCAGGCGTACTTCTAGAAGCTTTACATCTTTACTTGCTAATAATACTCAGTAAACTCTAGCAGTAAATACTACTTGCCCTGTTACGTGCAGTCTCCAAAGCTTCTTATCTAGGACAGATGTTTTTGTAGATTGTACCTGGGAACCCAGGAAAGAAGGCTTGTCAGCTCAAAGGACCTCTAGGAACCCCATATGCCCTTCACGAACTAGGTGTTCTTTTAATATCTTAATTCTCATTCCCTAGCCTTGTATGTGGGGCTGAGATGCTAAAGGGGGCTGAGATTTTAAAGCTGGTATTTGTGAGGGGCCAAGACTTCCTCTCGGTATCCATCCAATCAATGCCCCCTTACTCCCTCTGCCGGGGTGGGTGGGGGGGGGGGTGGTAAGGGGAATTAATCCTCACCAGAGTGAAGAGTCAGCACCTATGAAATACTTTATTTTTAATTAAATCACCAGTGACTTTTGATTCACGCCAGAAACAAATGTGTGGATAAAAGATATTACAGGGGGGTGGGGGGATGGGTCAGCCCGGTGATGGGTATTAAAGAGGGCACGTTCTGCATGGAGCACTGGGTGTTATGCACAAACAATGAACCATGGAACGCTACATCTAAAACTAATGATGTAATGTAGGGGATTAACATAAGAATAAAAAAAAAAGAAGAAGAAGAAGATAGCAGGAGGGGAAGAATGAA
>NC_058408.1:10265331-10504231 GCF_002201575.2 Neomonachus schauinslandi | reverse complement strand
GAAGGTAGCAGGAGGGGAAGAATGAAGGGGGGGAAATCGGAGGGGGAGACGATCCATGAGAGACGATGGACTCTGAAAAACAAACTGAGGGTTCTAGAGGGGAGGGGGGTGGGGGATGGGTCAGCCCGGTGATGGGTATTAAAGAGGGCACGTTCTGCATGGAGCACTGGGTGCTATGCGCAAACAATGAACCATGGAACGCTACATCTAAAACTAATGATGTACTGTATGGTGATTAACATAACATAGTAATAAAAAATATTAAAAAAATAAGATGATATTACAGACAAAAACGACTAGGGTCCTGCCTGTGTCCTCCTCGGAGGTGTTAGCACAGCCACAGTGACCTCACCTCTCAATTCTCGGAAACTCTTCAATGATCTGATGGCAAATAAAAATCCGTAAGAGATTTTAGCCAGAAACGTTATGACCTCCTTGTCCACCCACATGCCACCCGGAAATCAGCTTCCCTTTTCCTCACTTTGTCTTATATCAGACATCAGCTCTGCTTCAAAGATCAAAATATGATATTTCATTAGCCCGTATTGTGTTTTATGTAAGATGTCTGTCATAGCAGAACTACTCTTATTATTAAAGAAGTTAAGAACATAAGAGAAATTCACTTTTAGAATCAAGTCATGCTACCATATTTTTGTTCTTCGTATTTCTTGAAAAAAATATATGCCTTATCAAGTCATCTTTTATTAGAGGACTCAAGGGGCACTGGTGTGGCTCAGTCGGTTAAGCGTCCAATTCTTGGCTCAGGTCCTGATCTCACAGTTGTGGGATCGAGCCCTACGTTGGGCTCCATGCTCAGTGCGCAGTCTGCTTCAGATTCTCTCTCCCTCTCACTCACACACTCTTTCTCTCAAATAAATAAATAAAATCTTTTAAAAATGTTTATTAGAGCACTCTAGCCCTCACTCTCTTCCCCACCACGGCCCCCACCCCCTCTGCTCAGGGACCTCGTCAACTGCACACTCTGCTCGCCTGATTGTTGTGCCCTCACTCTTACATTTATGGTCTGATTGCCCGTGTTCTGATAGAACAGGGTAGGACAGTTGAATATAAGAATATATGTACACACACATATGTGCATGCATGTATAAATACACATACACACACATATACGTGCATACATACATATAATCAGGAAACCATGTCTACTCACTACCATTGTTGGGCACCTACTGTATAGAGGGATGGGGTCCTGAAATGAACCATAAAGGAATGGAAGCACCCTGAGAACAAGGTTCTTCCTGTATACACAGTATGTGTGCTTCATTGTTGCCTGAGTCCGTTGTCCTATCTGCCACAGCAGACGTGAAATAAACTGCTGTTTACTAATGAATGCAAAGGACTAAGGAAGGGAGATGAGGAAGGGAGATGTGATCCTCGGCGTGTACCTTCAGGAGCCAATACACTTGACTTTTAACACCTTTTAATATGGCTCTGTCCATGTTAAGGAGCCTCTTGCTTCTACCATCTCCACACTATTCCAAGTCTTTGGTCAGGGGTCCCTGAGGCTAAACGAATGGAGTAAGAGCAAGGAAATCCACTCATTCAGCCCTTTGCTCATAAATTCTCCCAGCTGCTGGTTGGACCAAATGTCATTTGACCAGTGTGCTGTTTTAACGTCCTTTCCCAAACCTGAGCCAATTTTACAAAGCTAAAAACCAGATTGTGTTCTACCAGAATAACAAGTTCGATGGAAAGCACCTAGGTAGAAACTTCTGCTTATATTCAATTATTCAAACAGAATAAGGCAAAACAAATTTAAAACTTGCTTGACTGAACTTGATTTTTAAAAGTGTGTGAGGTGTGTGTGTAGAGAGACAATGTTGGCCCACAGCATATGCTGAGCACCTCCTGCTTGCAGAAGCTAGCCATGGCTGCCTGAAGAAGATATCACCCAAAGAGAAGACAAATGCAAGACACAATTGCACAGTTGGGCAAAAAGACACACTCACAGGGACGTCTGGGTGGCTCAGTCAGTTAAGTATCTGCCTTCGGCTCAGGTCATGATCCCAAGATCCTGGGATCCAGCCCCGCATTGGGCTCCCTGCTCACCGGGGAGTCTGCTTCTCCCTCTGCCCCCCCCCCCCATTCTCTTTCAAAAAAAAAAAAGACACGCTCTTAGACAATGTCCCATATTTTTATGCTACAGCATTCTATGGTGAGGCCAGGAAAGAAAGGATAGAAGAGCTACAGTAGAAATAGGAGAAGAAAAGGCTTGAAGAACCAAGATTTGCAGAGTCCGGTCCCAGACCTTTAAATTATATTGAAGCCGCTTCGTGGAGGACAGGCACATAGTGGGAGTGGAGAGGACATGGCACCGTGTCCAGAGGCTGGTGTTCCAGTCATGCCTCAGCCGCCGGACAGCTTTGTGACTTTCGGCCAGCCACGTAAACTACAACACACAATTTCCTCATCTACAGAGAGGGGTCATCTTGGTGTTTCCTTCCAGCACTAATATTCTAAGATGGTTGTCTATCTTGTTTTAGAATATTTGTCCTGACCTCCCCAGCTAGAAAGTTCCAGAATTTAGTGATACTTGTTTCCTTATGTCCAATTGGAATCTCCCCTCCTACACTTTGAACTCACTTCTTTAGCCTTGTCCTTGGTAGAGTTATAGCAGAATAGGCACTTACATGATGATGAGCCACGATACGCTTAAAAAAAAAAAAAAACAAACTCTTAATTTTCATTAAAATAAACACGTGCTTGTTGTGTAAACACTTGGAAATATAGGAGAATGTAGAAAATAAAATAATCACTGCTTACCATCCCACCCTGAGAGCTAATCACTGCTCATATGTATTCCTTTCCAGACTTTTCTTTCTTTTTTTTTTTTTTTAGTGTGGGACCATATGCCAAACATACTTTTGTACTCTGATTTTTAAAAAATTTATCATATCTCATGAGCATATTCTTCGTCATTAAAAATTATTTAAAGCAGGGGCGCCTGGGTGGCTCAGTCAGTTAAGCATCTGCCTTCGGCTCAGATCTTGATCTCAGGGTCCTGGGATCGAGTCTCGCATTGGGCTCCCTGCTCAGCAGGAAGCCTGCTTCTCCCTCTCCCACTCCCCCTGCTTATGTTCCCTCTCTCGCTGTGTCTCTGTCAAATAAATAAATAAATAATCTTTTAAAAAATTATTTAAATGCATAAATCATGTTAAAGATGGTTTAATATTCTATTATATGAAACATATGAAGTCCATTATTACAGTTTTGCTATTGTTATTTGTGATTCCAGTTGCTTCAAACTAACTTATATTTTTACCAAACTAAGACAAACATATACATAAAAAATTAAAGGTTAAATATAAAACTTTTAGGAAAAGACAGCTGACCCTTCCTGACTCTAGAGCCCTACTCCCAATGAGAGACTTTTCTGACCTTTGACTGTGTCCTTATATGAGTATCTCCATGCTTCAAAATTATGTGCTTCTTTACTCACTCTCGATTCATGAACTTTTTGGCCAAAATGGGTGACCATGTATGATGGCAGCTGAGGATTTAACACTCTCACCCCAATGGCTTCCACCAACTCTCCTCTTGCAATTCTCCCATTAGAATAAAATAGCAATTTTTGGTTAAATCAAGAGTCAGCATGGATATTATTATGATTATAAAAATATTCTTCTCTGCTGAGACAAGTAATACACTGTGATTAAATTTATTTTTTTCCATGTACATTTTATTTGTATATGCTTGCTAACTGGATATTTTTGGTTTTGTTGTTTGCTCCGTTTTCTATGGACATACCATGTTTTTTTCCCACATTTGCTTGCAACTTCCAACATTGCTAAAAACATCAAATAATCTATGAGTTCTGTTTGGTTTCCCTGAAAACATCCTGCTTACAGTCCCTTATTATCCTGTTCTGTGTCATGATTGTTTAAAGGTCAGGGGCACATCTGTTGTCCAGATATTTATCATGGCACTCATCCCTTTGCCTCCCTTGTGTTCTGTTTCTCTTGTTTGTTTACTTACTTATTATTTATTTTTATTTTATTTACTTATGTTTTTATTTATACATTTTTGGTTTTCATGCCTCACTCTTTATTTTACTCTTTTGTTTAGATGAAGCATATCTTCCAGCAGCTTTTGGAGAAAAAGTGCATGAAAGGTATAATTCTGAGCCTTGGCACATGTGAAGATGTATGTTTTTTCATCACCAGCATGACTGGTTGATAGTTTGGCTGGGTATAGCGTTGTATGTTAAAAATCCTCCATAACTTTGAAGACATTGCTCCACTGTCTTCTAGCTACCTTTTTGCTTTTAAGCAGTCCAATGCCATTCTAATTCTAGAATTTACACATGACACATTTATTCCCTTCTCTGGAAGTTTTTGGAGCCTTCTCTTTATTAATGGCATTTTGAAATTTCATGGTGATCTGCCTTGAAGTGATTTATCTATTAATTTATACATTCATTCATTCATTTAGTTAGCTACTTGGTGAGCCCTTTCATTATTGAAATCTATGTTCTTTAGTTTTGAATTTTTTAAAAAAATACTAACTCTGATAATTTATTCCCTTTTGTTTAAAAAAATCTTTGCCAATATGAATGATGAAATATAGCATCTATTTTAATTAGATTTCTTTATAACTAATGAGTTTGCAATTTTAAAATTTGCTGCTATTTTTTATTATACAAATAATACATGCGTTTTTCATCTTGCATACAATTTGAACAATAGAGAAATATACAAGCTGTGAAAGTCTTCCTCCCTCTTGCCTACATTCTTACTCTCCCTAAAATAACCATAGCTAAGATTAAGCTGTACATCTTTTAGCCACTGTTCTTTTTACATGTACATAAATACACATTTGTATGTACATATATATAGTCAATATATTTTTTGAAGGGATTATTTAAAATATATGAATGGAATCATACTATACTTCTAATTTTGCAAGTGGGCTTTTTTTTCACATATCAATGAGTCCTGGATTATTTTCCATAACTGTATGTATACATTTCATGGTATATAGCACCACACTGATTTATTCAAACATATATCTATTTAAATGTTTCCATTTTTTTTAATGATGTTTAAGAGCTGGTTATTTATTAAAGTGTTAACCTTTTAAAATAACATTTTACCATAAACAGTCATATTATTTGATGGCATTTGTTACACAGCCCTTAGGCTTACTTGCTAGTCTGGACTATGAATCAAATTTGGTGGCCCTCTTACAGCTCAGTGAGAGAGAGGGGGAGAAATCAAAGATATGAGGTGAGAGGCAGCAAAAAAATAAGTATTCTGGTTTACATGTAGCTCAGACTTACCTTCCAGAAGTTGTACTCTGCTCTGGGGCATGTCTCTGTTCTGTTGAGAAGGAGGCTTGTCACAATCTTAACCCTGCTTCACTGGGGATGGATGATTCTGAATCTTTGGCTATTCAATGATGTCCCACCCCCAGTAAAGAGGTAATAAATAGAGCCATAATAATGGTAATAACATTTGTATAGCACTTTAAGGTAACAGCCTTTCTAAATGCACTACTTCATTTGCTGTGCATGGTGTATAATAGCAACCATGCAATTTGTCCTCATGGCTCCCATCAGCTACATATTTGTTCATGCTCAGAGTCTGGAACTGTGTGAGCTAACTTTCCAGTCAGGCAGGCCTGGATTAACAAATTCCTCCTTGCTATTCCACTGACTAGCTCATGACTTGGGGCCACAGCTCAGCCTACCTTAGTCTCAGTTTCCTGAGTTAGCATGCAATGCTATGTAGCATTGTTGCTTTGGTTAAATAATATTATAAAAGTAAAGTTTCTAGCACAGGGCTCACATCTTTTAAGCATGCAATACCAGAGCTCTGTTTTCCCTCTTTCCCAATCCAAATATCTGGGGAAAAAATAAACATATTCCTTTTTCTCTAGTTGTTCTAGGGATTTGCTTCTGTAAAAAAAAAAAAAAAAAAAAGCTGATGATGCCTTAGAGACTATGCTCATTTTGCCGGACCAGATGGGGAGCAGGAGCAGAAGACAGAAGTCATCAGGAGGTGGCAGGAGGGTGTAATGGGGAGAATGTATTGGTATGAGGGAAAGTGAATGGTGCCCATTTAAATGCAGAATACTGTGTTCAGGCAGTAAGGCTGCTGGGTATCAAAACTGATTCAGCAATTAGTAAACATAGACTCATAACATCTTCCAGATTGATGAGCTCCAAATTTTAACCACAGATACCTTGATTAAGGGTTTGGGTGACATGGTTCCAACACAGCCTCATTTAAGAAGTGCTTGGCTGTAAACAGTCTTTGGTTGCTGGGGCTTCATACTCCCAGAGCCTCATCCCAGGAGGTAGGAGTGATTCAGAAGAGATGACTTAGGTAATTTGTAGCAACAGCAATAATAAACTGCTGGGATTTTTTTTCCCCTCCACCCCCTTACCTCCTGACACTTTCCTGTGTTCTCTGCCCTTCTTTCAAAGTATTATAGGACCTGATTCCATGGGGGGACCAAGCAAAGAATAATTGAGATAACACTGTATCTGAAATAACCAGCCCTCAAGTGTACAAGGAATGGAATAATGATTGGCAGGGTCTGGTAATCTTGGAAAACATCTTTGCTGTTGTGAACTATTCTTTAACATTATTTGATGAAGTTGGTTTATGATTATTTCCAGCTGGAGAGTCAAGTCTAATTATGGTCTGGCTAAAAAGGCCAAGAAAAAAAAAAAAAAAAGGCTGCCTGTATTGATCTTCAGGGATAAAAGCCAAGTGTGCATACCAGTAATTTTTTTTTTTTTTTTAAGTAGGCTCCACACTGGGCATGGAGCCCAAGTAGGGGCTTGAACTCACAACCCTGAGATAACAGACTGAGCCACCTAGGCACCCCCACACCAGTAATTTTCAATGATCTATTGATATACTCAATAGAAAACAATGATGATTCCATTTAATACTTTAAATTCAAAGAAACAGAGCTGGGATATTAGCTAATTTTTATTGATTATTAGACACAGAAGGTGGCATTAAGTGCTCAATTTTCTCCCTCTTGCTGTAGAAAAAAAAGTCATAATCAAATCAACTTTCTTTCAAATAAGAGTTTTTCTATTGGGAGGCAATACATAATTATTAAATGAGTTCATAAGCTTCAGTGATTATGGATTTGGGTTTTTTTGAAGAAGATAACATGGCTGACAAGACCTCATTAAATAAACTCATTATCAATCTGCTATTCCACGACCAAAAAAAATAGCTTTATTGGAAAATAATGATAAAACATTTCTCAAGGCAGTTCTAATTCTTGTTTGCTGTTTTTGTGCTTGAAAAATATTTACTTAATCTCATGAATTATAGTATAAAAACTCAGCTTACAATAGTTTCTAGATACTATTTAGCATACCTGGATTCCATTTATCTTGGAAAAGGTACACAAATGTATTCACCTTTGCTTCCCTCTTCTTTTACTCTTTCCTATCTCACTAGGGTAAAAAACATGAGCAGCACTTTCTCTTGTGCTTCTTATGTCTGGGTCCTTGACAGGGCTTTTCAATCTCATGTAATCTGGGTATTTGTCTGTTTGCTGTATTTTTTATTTGATAATTCATTCCCCTTGTTCTTCTCCAATCTTTTGTTGTGGGACTTCCTGTTGGTGAAACTTTATACTTTTTCTCTCCTATTCTTCTTTCTCGTTCATTTTGTGGTATATTTTTTAAAGACTTGTTTATTTATTTTTACAGAGAGAGAGAGAACGTGAGCAGGGTGAGCAGCTGAGGTAAAGGGAGAGAGAATCCCAAGCAGACTCCTCGCTGAGTGTGGAGCCTGACGTAGGGCTTGATCTCAGGACCCTGAGATCATCACCTGAGCCCAAACCAAGAGTCAGATGTTTAACCGACTGTGCCACCCAGGTGCCTCCATTTTGTGGAATATTTTATTAGCATCCTCTTTCAACTGCTCCATTGATTATATAAACTTTTTTCTGTTCTTGCCTTCTCTCTCTCATGCTGTTTTCTTTTTTTCAACAGCATTTCTTTTTTCATGAATGCACTATCTAATCTCTCTGAGGCTATTATCATAACTTTTTGAAATTTTATCTCTCTCCCTCATTTTCTTCATTTCTTCCCAATTTTTTTTTGTTTCTTTTTTTCCTGCTTTCTTGTTTTGGTATTTGTTTCAACACTGCGTGCTTCCTCAACATGCCTGCTGATTCCTCATTCTCTGTTTGCACTTAAAAACCAAACACTAAAAATCAGATTAGGACCATAAGCAAAGTTAAAAGGAAAATTCCAAACCAGAGAAAATATTTGTTATATATGACAGAATAATGTTCAATGTTTATGTTTCTAAATAGCATGAACAAATCAATAAGAAAAGATAATTATTTCAATAAAAATGGATAAATGTCATGGACAATTAATTTGGAAAATTTAGTTATCTAGTAACATTTAAACGTGCTTAAATGATAATCAAATATAAACTAAAACAACAAGATGCCATTTTTAGCACCAAATTATCTTTTTTTTTTTTTTTTTTGAGTTGTAATTCTAAATGTCGGGAAGGATGGGAAAAGGATACTCTCATACATTGGTGGTAGGACTATAAATTGGTGAATTTTTTCAGGGTAACAATTCAGCTGTATATATTAAGGCTCTGAAAAAGAGTGTACCTTTTGAGCCAGCAATTCTACTTCTAATAATCTTAAGGGAATAAGCAGTCAAGTTTGCAAAGATCTATGTAGAGTCCACTGTTGTTTATTATAGTGAGAAATGGACACAATAAATGTTAAACATTAAAGGATTAACAGAATGAATTATTGTTACACTCATCTGAGGATACTACTCAGCTGTAAGGAATATGTTACTGTAACTTATTTATTGACAAGGAAAGATGTTAATGATATATTGTTATATCCAAAAAGTATGATAGAAGACTGTATAAACATGGAGCTCCATTTAAAATGATACCATTTATGCTATATACATACACAGAAAAAGCCTAAATGGTTTACATATATAAACTGTAATTATTTCTAGATCATGGCAATATATGAGTTTTATTTTCTTCTTTATGTTTTTATATATTTTCCAGATTATCTACAATAAACATAATACTCCATGCATAACAAAAATATTTCTTTAAAACAGAGAGAGAGAGAGAAAAGTGGATTTAAGCCCTGAGAATGTGTGTGTATGTGTGTGTGAGCATTGGTTGGGCATTGCTTGCTCATCAGTAGGCTTTGCCATAGACTAATGAGATAGGGACGGAGTCATTTCACTGGAAAACCCCTTGTACCAGTATCTGTGAGCATCCCAGGCCTGTGAGTCTTTTTCTACAAAGGTAAATCTTCCATTCTCTTTCTGAGGAAGTATGAGATTAGCAGCCAGTATATTCTGGGAGCCGGGCATCTCCCATAATGAATCCTTCACTTGATTGGCCCTGTTTGCAGCCTGGCATTCTCTTCCAAATCTCTGCTGTGCCTGGGTACTCCAGAAGAGACTTCCAGCCTAAATTTCTCCAGAGAAAAACCTCCTGCTTCCTGCCTGGGTGAAGGAAGTTTAGTGGGCTGCTGGTGAAGAACTGGATGAAGACTGGCATCTCACTACCCCTTATACCGACTTTTAACTGAGCCTCCCATTTCAAGCTCCATCCTTCCTCCAGCCCTCACAATATCTACTGCCTCCAATTCCTACATCTTCCCAGGGTTCTGCAAGTCAGATCCACTTACTTCTTGTGCCTCTCTCCTCACCATTCTTTCTGGGCTCTAATAAATTAGTTACTAGTCACCCAGCTGTTTTTAGATTTCAAAATTTTGTTGACATTTCTTATTTGGTGAGGTCCTCTTTCCTGTTCTCTTTCTTCTTATTGATTTGTATCTTTCCTTTTTTCTACTCTCATCTTAATACAATTTCAGAAGGAGCAGAGATAAATATTTGCATTCAATCTGATACATTTAACAGGAAGTCCTGTGGATATTTATATATTTGCTCCTATTCATAAATAACATTGTGCACAGATGCCTCGTATAAGAAGCTTCCAGGGCTTGGGAAGGCAAGTTAATGCTAACTTAGTGAAGAGAAGACACATGATGCCACTTGGATTCACCTGACCTAGCTAGAACTTGGGACATGAAGATTCTTTTCCTTCCCTGATTTATCTAGCCATGACCAGGGATATGCAAAAAACCAAGTGACAAGCACAATATGCCAATTTCTCTATAATAAAATGTTGTGCTTGGATAGGAAGGAAATTGCAGCTGTTCAGTACAGATGGCAAATAGCTGACTGCTTTTAACAGGAAACAATGAAATATCTAAAGTGAATAGACATATCAAGAAATAGATCTGTGAGCTAAGTTCCTACTTCCCATTTTAAAAATCTTTGAATAGTTAACATTTACTTAGATTTTTTTTAAGTGAAAAGTTCCCCCAAACCACTGACCCATGTAGAAATTTCCCAAAAGTCAGTTCACTAAATACTATCCCCAAGTACACTTACACTTGCCTAAAATGGATTGATTTTTCAGGAATAATCTTTGTGCTCTCTGCTTCAAAGTCTTCATTACTACATAGATGATGTAATAAGGACATGTCTACCTGTGTGTAGGTGTGTGTTTGTATGTATACATGTGTTCACTTAGCCTCTAGATCTACAAAATTAGAATTTTTTTTGAGGGGGGTGGAGGGAAAGAAGGAGAGGGAATCTTGAGCGTGGAGCCCAACTCAGGGCTCGATCTCACAACCCCGAGATAATGACCTGAGCCGAAATCAAGAGTAGGATGTTCAACTGACTGAGCCACCCAGGTGCACCCAAAATTAATTTTGAAAAATTCTTCTGTTTCTCATAGCACCCAACCCTCAGCTAAACACATGGTTGGGATTCAATAAATGCTTGCTGATTTATTAATGGATTATATTGTTGAAAAGGGATGTTTGACCTCCAACAACAACAAGAGTATATCTCGATTTATAAAACAAACAAGTTGACTGAGGAAAATATTGCTTAACAATTGTCCGTTAAATAAGTCAGTTGCAACAGGACACATACTGCATAATTCCACTCATATGAGGTACCTAGAGTAGTCAAATTTATAGGGACAGAAAGTAAAATGGTGGGTTGCAGGAGCTGGGAGAAGGGGAAAATGGGAGTTAGGGTCTTACAGGTACTGTTGGGGAAGACAAAGAAGGTCCTGGAAATGGATGGTGGTGATGGTTTTGTAACAATATCAATTTGACTTAATGCCACAGAACTGCATGCTTAAAAGTAGTTAGAATGGTAAATTTTATGTTATGCATACCTTACCACAAGAAAATAAGAGAACTGTCAGTCACATCATCAATGCCTTGGTGGGTCTCCTTTTACCAGAAACATGTTGAATCCTAGAAAGAGTATCTTGTTTACCACCAAGAGTACCTTGTTTACCTAGAAAGAGTACCTTGTTTACCTGTTTACCTTGATTCCAGCCCCCTGAATCTCTAGTTCATTGGATCTGATGCACTGGGATCCGGTAAAGGAAAAATCATATCTGAAAAAAACACAATGAAAACTTACTTCTTATGTATTTCATAGAGACTGCTCTCTGCCAGTGTGAGTCTATCATTTAACCTCTTTGGGGAAGATAAAACTTCCATTGGATATCGTCAGGCTTTGAGAAAGTGCTCACCACTTGAGGTTTCTAGTGAGATCCAGTAGAGTGAGCCTGGGTCACATTTGTACAGATTTGTTCAGGCTGGGTTGACAGCCGAGCATGGGATACTATGTGAGTAACTAAAGGGAGCAGACTTCAGCTATGGAGCTCCTGGGGTGGAAAACTCTTCTTCCCATGGAATTTATTCCCCAAGTCTCCAGACATTTCCTTCTTTCTGTTATGATTTTGTATCCCTTGGAACATCTCAGCAATGTGATTCATTTACAGACACACTCCTGAGAACCCCCAGATATTTGCTAAGTGGGTTGTAGCAGTTTAGAAGAGCCGGCAATAATGCCCTGAGGTTCTAGAAGTTTCCCCGACTTGGTTTTTGGAAGTCATCCATGGACTGGTCAGACTTGCTCAAACATTATCTTGGAGGCCACTGTAAACTCTGCTCATCAGGACCTCTATTGAGGTGAAGTGTTTGGGGGGCTGAGCAGCACTGCTGGGCTGTGTACCCAGTATGGCCTAAAGGAAAATCCAAATTGTGAGCAAGGATGGAAGCAGAAGTTTAAAGTTAGGAAGAGCAGAGCAAGGCTCTGCTGGGGAGTCCAAGGTTGTGAGATAGATGAAGGTGTCAGAGGCACACAGCTGAGTGTCACTGGGGGCAAGGGTGGCTGATGAGGTAAACACAATGTCTTAAATTTGCTGGGCAAGATCAGACACCAGGGAGCAAAGCAAATTACAGAGATGGTAATCCGCAAGTGCTGTGTGGCCAGAGAGTCACAATATTGATGAAAAGGAGAAAGGTCACTTTTGTTAATCAGATGTGTTATCTACGTGGTATGAAACCTTTGCCTACATGAAATCTTCAAGTTGTTAATTAAATTTTTCACTTTTCTTCCAGTGATGCAGTGACATGGAGAACTAGCTTGAGAGCGTGAATAGCAAGAAGAGAGAAAAAGGACCTAAAAATTCCGTTTCCAGGATGGTTTTGCCACTTGTTCTTTTTTGCGGTCTCACCTCTGTCCTCTCATCTTCAGGGCTTGATTAACTAAAGAGCACATCCTGGTTTGCCATGGCTGAACTTCCTCCAAGAAGTAACTACTCCTTGCCTAACTCAACTTCCGTCAGCTCAGTCTCCTTGCACCATTACTCTGTCGATGTCTTTGCCCTCAGAACACCCTCCAAAACTTCCTTGACTCCCTTAACTTTCTGAGAGCCCAGACATAAGACTCACCCAAGCAGCCTCTTCCTTCCACAGGGAGCTCCAAGAAAAAAACATATTTTTGCAAAAAAATAAAGGAACAGGGAGCCATTTCCTCTGCTTGAGGACTGAAAATTTGGCTATCTCATAGCTGAGGTTAAAAGACTCAAAGAACTCATCCTTCATAACCCTTTGTTTGAAGTCAGTTTGGAGCTGGAGAAAGAAGAAAAATATGAAGAATATCTAATTTTGTGAATCTCATTTTCAAATTCAACTCTCAAATGTTCCCTGAGGCAGTGGATTGCCAAGGCAGCACAGTGATGAAAACTTAATAAAAGGCCCAGAAAGATCATAGAGCACACTGGCCCATCAGCTGTCATAGGTAAGGGAACAATAATGACATTATTCTAATATTTGGAATGTTCTTGGCTGTGTTTCATTCTCTGCAATGACACCAAGCTGGACTTCAAACTTCATCACTGTCTGTCATGAGCTCATCTGTGGTTACTGGTCATTTCTGCCATGTACCATTCTTTCTTCCTTCTGGTTCTGTTTTAGAAATATGCTCAACCACAAAATCTATGCATGATGATGTCTTTATGTCATGATTTTAGTCACTTCCCATCCCGGGCTCTCCTATTTTTCAGCCCATTACCCACACCCACCCTGCTATCCTTTTATAACCAAAGCAGGGATCACATAAATGCCATTCTCTGGTTTGCCCATTCCTAAGAATGGAATACAAAGACTTTACAATTAGAACTTTGACTCATTTGACAGCCTCACTTCCTGTCACTGTGGCCCTGTCCTTCTCCGTCCCCAAGTCTCCCCCCCCTCCACCATGCTTAATGCTGGAACAATCCCAAGCATGTGGGACCCATTTACTTCTCCATGCTTTTCCTGGAACATTCTTTCTCTTTTTCTCTGCTTGGACAAAGATGACTTGGTCTCCACAACATATGAGTGTCCTCCTCTGTGAAGTCTCTCCTAAACTCATGCCAGGATAATTGCTCTACTTACCAGTGATATGGCATCATATTGGAACTGTTTATTGATGTGTCTGGGATCTGTTCCTGTTCCCATGACTTTATTCAAAGACACACTAGACTGAGAGCCCCTCACTTTTGCACCCCCCTTTTCTGTTACAGTACTCAGTTCCATGTGCTTAATTAGTGTTAAATAAAGGAAAGAAAGAATGAATGAAGAAAGTGAGGAAGGCAATCTATCCAAGAAGAGAGGGTAAGCAGTCTGCCATCTTCAATGGAGCAAAGTTGGCTTGGTACCAGTTACTGTACCCAGGTACTGGAGATGCGCCGCCTCTCTCCTCCTCCAGGAGCTCCCACACTGCATATTTTGAGAGACCAGTCCATCTTTGCTTTCTTTGCTGGTTGATTTCCTACTTGAAGTTCATTTTCTCATTGTCTCATTGTTCATTTCTCACTGAAGTGGAAAGTTGACTTGGAGATGGAAAGAAGTACCTTATATGTGTACATCTGGTGTGACCTCAATTCCTCCTTTATAGTCAGGGCTAACAACCTCCCTAAAGGAGACTGGATAACTTCCCACACCTGTCCCCCCCCCACCCCCCCAAACACACACACCCATTCCCAGAGATCCAGGATAGCAGGTGTTACTCCTTCCCCAACTCCACACTCTGGGAAAGTCACAAGGACAAGCTTATCAACTCTCTTCTGCCTGCTGCTGGGAGTGTTAATTAGCACAATTCTCTAGAAAGCAATTTAGGAGAATTCATTCAAAGTCTTTGAAACCTTCCACCTGGTTGATCCAGCAATCTCACTTCAGTGATGGGGGAAAATATATATACATCAATGTTAATCCCAGAATTACTTATATTAGAAAACCATTTAAAAAGCAATGGCTAAGTTAATCATGGAACCTACTTTAGTCAGTAAATATTGTATTGCAGAAAAATATTTAACAACATTCCCCCAAGTAGCTATGTTAATTTGTTAATGAAAAACCAACAAATGAACACCACCTACCAATGTTTCCATACTCACAACAGTTAATGTAAAAGAATTGGAGACTTTTTCTTCTTGACCCCAGGAATAGCCTTATTCTGAAGTGGGAAAGATAAGCTAGTGCTTAGCTGATTGAAGTCTAAATCTCACAGAGCTGAAACAAGCCTCTCCAGTCACTCCTTCCTACATGTCTGTCTCTACACAGGGACTCGCATGACTCCTTCTGGTGTCTTCTGGAGTGTGCACTCCTCTGCTGGCTCCTCACAGCTCTCTGCCACCTGCTGTTATGTCTTTGAGGCTCCCAAAAGATGAAACACAGGCTTGGTCTTAGCTCACATCCCAGGCAACACCTCCACTTCCAGGAGCCAAGAGGTATTGTCGGACCACTGGCTTCCCAACCTTGAACTGGGCTCACACACTCACCCTCTTTTGTCTTCCAGATGAGAGCCTTTATGTTCCACCTCAGGAGCACGTGGTATATCTGAGTACTGACACCCACCTTTGAATCTTACCACCCAAATGCTTCTCCAGGATGAAAATAAAAAGCAGGGACAATGAGAGACTAAAAAGAGTCCCCCTCGGCCCTAAGAATGTCCACCCTATGTCTCAGGTACCATCCCTTAGTGGCTCCTTCCATAACTCTGATGCTCCAGGGTCCTTCTCTGCGGGGGTTGAGTAGAAGGGAAGGGTGAATTGGGATCCATGTGATTCTGAAAATGCTTTCATCTCCTTCCTGCTCACCCTCCTCCTGCCAGAAATGCTCCAGGTTAATGACAATTGATCACCTAAATGGAGCATGGCATTAAATACAGACACCCTGACCCAATCTGTTCTCTGAAAGAAAAAGTAGCAGTTTTGTTTTCAGTTATTAAAAGAGGTCAGTGTCACAGGATAATCTTTTGTCTCTTTACTTTCTGTTTCCCAAAGTAGACACAGCTTGGAAAGCATAGGGTTTTCTGGCCGAAATGACTCTGTCCTTCCCTCACTATCCCTTGTCCAGCGTTTTGGGGATCACTTCAGGTCCTTTGCCTATTGCCCTGTTTTTTGTCATCCCCCTCTCTTCATACAGCACTCCTTAGGGAAGTCTGTCCATGGAGGAAACACTGACTCTCAGTATGTTTTCTTATCTGGCTCAACTGTCCCTCTGCACCCATTTTCTCCAGCTTGACAGACATTTTGTCACTAGTTTTCGTCATCTGAAACACACCTGCTACCGCTCTGGTGACCTGTGTTACCAGACAGGCAACATCTTTGTGTCTTCGGGCTTTTGAAAATTAAACTAATGACACAGCTGCCTACTTGGCAGTTGCTCCTGAGGCTCCAGTGTGTTTCCTTGGCCTCTGTCCCCGAAGGTGAGTAATGGTTGTAATAAAATCATGGAGTCAAGCCTTCCTATCACGGTGGGGCTCCCGGGGAGCTGGAGCTGTCCAGCCAAGATGCATGTTAAAACACGATCCCTCTCACCAGGACCAGCTTCAGGCTTGAAACAGAGACAAAGGACAGAGAAAGTCCTTTCAAAGAGTGTTCTGAGGACACTTGGAGGGAAAACGTCCAGAGGAAGGGTTTACGAAGTGGTCAAATCCTGACAAAGTCTTCCGTGCGGTTGGAGGACACGCTAGAACAGAATGTGTGCCTTGTCTTTCCAGAATGGATTCCTAACAGCTGCATCCTCAAGGTATCCTCAAGCAGCGATATTTCTAGGCTGATGATATTCTCCAGACAGAGCTGGAGGTATGATGGTATGATTCTTCATTCAGCAGTAGAGTTAAAAAAAATTAATCACAGTGGAATGAAATTACCTTTCCAAAATTTAAGGAAATCCTTTCCCATCTGCCTCCACAAAAGAAAAACAAAAAACAACAAAAACAAAACAAAACCCCACACACTGGTGTCTCTTTGTCAAGTTTGTGCTTCACACTTTTGAGAATTACAACTTGGTTCTAATATCTCTCCTTCATACTTTCCGTGCCCAGTGATGCCCAACTCTGGAACCATAGATACTATGTTGCATCTCTTAGCAGAGCCTCTATTATCTGCAGAGGGAACAACATGATTCTCTTTGTATCTCATTGTCTGAGTGAATCATTTTAGAGCCCAGTATTCTTCAGATCTTCTCCTACTTCCATCATTTCAATTTCTAAACGTTGATCAAGCACTTTCTGTAGGCCAATCATTATGTAGTTGTTACAAAAATCATAAAAGTGAGCACATGGTCTTCAGATTCAAGTAGCTCTGAGGTTACTATTTTTATACAAACATATTTAGGCACAAAAAATAATATTAGATACATCCTATTATGTGACAATAGTAGAAGTATTATATTGAGGATATTCACTTATTGGAATTTTAGGTGGACACGAATGATGTTTGTAATGAATTACTAATGACTTAACAGTAAAATGAACAAAGCTCACCTTTTTGTATATGATATGATTTTGTGTATGATATTATTATAATCATATGTACACATTTATACACATAGGCATATGGGACAGGAAGAACGTTTCAAAAGTTAATATTAGTCAGCTTCATGTTGTAATATTTTAGATGATTATTTTACTTCTTATATTTTTCTGTATTTTCAATTTTTTTTAAGTAAACTCTATGCCCAATGTGGGACTTGAACTCACGACGCTGAGATCAAGAGTTGCTCTTGATTTAAGATCAAGATGTTCTACCAACGAAGCCAGCCAGGCACCCCTTGTGTTTCTGATTTTTAAAACAATTACATTGATTTTATAATCACATATCAAAGTTAATAACTTCTATTAACTTATTAATTCAAAAGTTAATGAATCAATGATCTGTTAATGTTCTGATTGATGAACACTTGTAAAGTTCTTACCATATGCTAGGCAAGGAAGCATCCTTTGTGAAAATAAAAGTCTACTGATCTGATGTACTGGCTCTCACTGAAAGTTACTTAAAATTCTCATACTCAGAAAGAAATGAAATGAAATGAAATGTATTTAACATAGCACAACTGAACCATCATCAGAAGTGAAACCCAAATACATTTGTTTTCAGAAATGGGAAGATTTATCTTTTTAGGTGTAAGAATAATGTGAAAAGCCAGAAAGTCTGTAGAAATATCTGACCCTTGGGAGAGGTCAGGTGTAAGGCCTCATCAGTTCCCATATTTGAGGAAGTGTCTCAAGAATGGAGGGCACGTTTTCCATCTCCAGAGACTAGTTTGTCTCTTATGTAGTGAAGGTACCTGGTAATGAGATTGTAGTTAAGAGCTGATTTGAAATGGAATTTTTATAGAGCCAATTTTTTGGTTGCTTAAAGTTAATTGCTTTGTACCTAATTTAAGTCCCACAGGGAGCAATTCTGATCTCCCCCAGCAAACTTTATCTTAAATGAGGCTGATCTATAATCCTATTACATGTGTCTGGGTGTCTATCAGTAAATACCATGGGATGCAGTAAGTTTTTAAAGGATACTATGTGGTTTTCACATCCTCAAAGGACTTTACTTTTGGCCAGGAAGTGGGTTGTTTTCCTGGAGCTGGGTCAGTTCACTGTACCAAATAAAAGTTATGAGAAGATGGTGAGAGTTATATTAAATTTGCTTACTCAAACAATAGATCCCACTTGCCTGGCAACTTGCAAGAGATATTATGCTGTAAAGGGAATGAATGAAACATGGCATTGAGCATCAAAGGGCATCAGTGTTGCAATAATCGGAAAGAATCCAGATTATTGCCAATCGCCAGCCTACAACAGTGGTTCTCAAAATGTTGTCCCTGGACCAGCAGCATCCACCTTGCTTGTGAACTTAGAAACGCAGATTCTTGTGAACTTAGAAACACAGATTCTTTAGTCCCATCCCAGACCTATTGAGTCAGAAACTATGGAGCTCAACAGCCCATACTGTACCAAGCCCGCATGTGATCCAGATGCACACCAAAGTTTGAGAAATGTTGAGCCAGAGTGTCAGGATTTTGCTGAAACAGAATCCGAGGTGAGAGGTGAGTATGGTCAGGAACAGGAGCTCTCATAAATGTGTCAGATGTTCTCTGATCCATGGAGACAGAGATGGGCAGACTTAAGAAATGGGCTGCTAACAGAACTTCAACTAAAGGGCTCAAATAGCTATTTCCCATTTGGAGAAGGAGTGGAATTGTAAGACAAGCCACGTCAGGAGCCAGGAGGTATAACAAGGATGATAGACAAAATTCTGGGATCAGGCACAGTTTTCCACTCCCTGCTGGTTTTTACTGGCATCTCTTGCCTGGAGACACATTAAGGTTACTGGAAGTCTCTGACAGGGGAGGTAACCCGCTGAAGATGAAGCCTAAAGGGAACAACTCTTTCATTTACCCAATTTCAAGACAATGCACCCAAAGCTAATAGAACTGAGGTCACAGGGTATAAATAGGTGAGCTATGGGTAATGGAACAAAGAGAACTTTCAGAAAAACTCAATGACGTTCTTTGACACCATTCCAATCTTGGTGGACAATGGGGGTTTCATTAGTGTGAATAAGATAGATCGTTAACAAAGCATTCGATGCCTCTCTCAATGGATCTTATTATAGAAATAGCAGTACAGAGTTATTTGACATAGAGAACCATGCCAAGGATACCAAATTATTTTATAGAATCTAGAGTACATGAAGATGATAAAATATAACTGGGAGGCCTTGTGACAAGTAAGTTTCCAGAGAACTTATGTTTAGCCATGGATTCCAACGATCAGGGTGGCCTCCAAAAGTGACTTGAATATTAATCATGTATTGATTAAATATTAAACAAGATTTGATCACTGTTTGGTCTCTGGCCCAAAGTTTGCCTGAAAACTCTCCTTCCTGGATGTCAGAACCCAATAACTACTAAGTAGTAGGAGTCAATCAAAAAGGGTCAGTTGACCTAGAACAGTGGTTCTCAAATTCAACACACAAAAGGATCACCCTAGAGAACTCATTAACACGCAGTGCTGAGCTCCACCCCCAGAATTTCTGATTCTCTAGGTCTTGGGTGGGGCCTGGGTATTTGTCCGTCTAGCAAGCTAGAAAAAGACACTGCTATTTCAGGGACCACATTTTGAGAACCAGTAGAGGAGAGAAAGCACTGACCAGCAGGGATGCCTTTCTAGGATTAAAACCACAGGAAAGCGGGAGCAAGTATCAACACTCTACTCCATAAAGCTGAAACTATTTTCCTTTTGCTAAGGGGTTCTGACATCCAGGAAGGAGAGATTTCAGGCAAGATTTGGAGATAACTTCTGGAAGATTTAAAACGAAGTCAGGCTTCTTAATGCCTGGATACCTTTCAAGAAGTTTCCATTTCACTGGGAATCAAAACAATGACCTAAAAGGAATCATCTTCCAGGCTGTAGGCCGTACCTGCTGAGTTCCTGCCCAGTGAGCTGAGCCAGGCTGGCTGCTGGTTTCCAGAAGGTTAGCCAGTAACTGTGTGAACGGGTGGAAAACTGCCTTCTTCTGAAACTCTTGAATAGTCTCTGGCATAGGGCTGTCAAGGGAAGGGTGACCTGAACAGTCTTCCCAAGGACTCCACTCCTCACCCATTAAGGCTGCTTGTAACCCACACTGTGACCTGCTGAACCCCAGAGCATCAGCATCACCTTTTCCTCAAATAACTTGGCCTAGCTCAGGTGTCTCTCTGGCCTCAGAATGGAGCATTTGTACCGAGGAGTGCAGGAGGAAAGTTTCTTTGCAGAAAGGATTTGAGAACAAAGAAAAGCACTTGCCTGTCAAACTTGTGCCCTTGACGTTCTGTGCCTGATTGTCACTAAGTCATTTTGTTCTCAGTCCATCACCATCAGGAGTACTCTGCCTGCCCATTGCCCAGTGACCCATGGGGCAGCTTGAACCTGTGGAGGGTACGATTTGGAAGGGATAGAACCAGCAGAGATGATAAGTTTACTTCAGCCTATAGCATGGAGATTTTTGTATCCACACCCTCTGAAAAGTGCCACCTATGAGGAAGACAGAAGACCAACAGTGCACAAGAGGTAGGACTATTTCTGTTATTTATATGTCATTTGACCCAGCTAAGTCATCCCTACAGCCCACAGCAGAAGATGCTTCCCCCAACACTTTCATCAATTTGGGGAAGGCCTGAGTAGGAATTTCTAGGCCTTGCTTTATTCCCATAACTCTTTTACCCAATAAGAGGAGGAATGACTTATGCAAGTGGTGACACTGATGAGAACTTGACAATTGTTGGCTATGTTCCTATTACGCACAGTTAAAAAGTTCAGAGTCATGGCCCATGCAGGCTCCCCCATCTTCTGGTTTCCCCTGGACCAGCCTATGTCCCAGAGCAATGGGTCCCATGCTCTCAGTCTCTGTGGATCAGCCCCTTGGTGGGACCACTCCAAACCAGAGAAGCCTTTCTCTGGCCTTTCAGCTTGGAACTGGGTAGCTAAATCAGCACTGCAGGGCAGACTTGGCTGTGCTCTGGGTTGGAGGCAGGAAGCCCTCATACATTCTCTATTCTACCTGTAAGAGAAAGTCCTGAATGAAACTGACATCATCATCCTCACTTAGCAATATATTTTTTATCAACCAGAATCCTCAAGGAAAAGAAAGTGGGTGTGTTAAGATCTGGGCACCAGCCCTCCCCAACACCCCACATTCCCAATAAGCTCTGAGATGGACACTTTCCCATCTGGGCTCTTCTTGTGTCAGGATTTATCAGGAGCTGTGGAGGTTTCCTGGCAGCAGGCCAGCACCAGCAGGAAAGGAGCGAGACTTGGCGCCGCACACACCCACCAAGGTGGGGCAGGCCCAGCTAACAGCAGAGGTTCAGGGAAGGCACACAGGTAAGGAGTTCAGCCTTCCACACTCTCATTCAGCTAAATAGTTGGCACCAGGTGCTCCAAGTCGAGTGGTAAGTTATGCCAAAAGGTGAGCCACTGGGAATTGGGGGCAGGCAATTCTTGGAAGTCAGGGCAGACTGCCAGCCTCTGGTAGGTTTGTCCACAGGAGGTCAGACCTCGGAACTGAGTGAGAGTCAGTGCTAGATTGTCCCCAACTCTGATAAGAAGAGAGGGTACATCAAGAGCAAGAGAAGAGACATTGAAATGGGAGCCAAGGCCAGAAAGGCCAACCATGGCTCCCCAGGAGAAGCTTATGTGTAGCACTCTGTAATCACAGTGGGGTCTTACCTGGAAGAGCTGCAGCCGAGAGAGAGGGAGGAGGCCCATGGGGAGCACCAGCAATAAAGGGTGAGGGTGGCTCAAGACAGGCAGGGAGCCCAGTGCTCAGTGGTTCAGCCTTCATTGGGAGAATCTGACTGTAGAGACCAGGAGCCTGCAGAGGAAGGCTGAAATATCTGTAGTACATGCTCAACCATGCGGGCCTGGAGAATGTCCAAGCTGACCTGGGGACCCCCAGCATCATCTTAATTCAAATGGCCGTTCACCCCAAACAGACACGGAGTGCACCTTGCCAAACCTGTAGACAGTGACTCTGGCAGGACCCCCATGACAGCAGCTGGTACCTCGGGGATGGGACAGCATCCAGCTCCCTCCAAGATGAAGTTAGGGTGTCTGGCCTCTTCTTGGAAGACTTTTGTTGGATGAGTTAAACTGGAATCATCTTGCTTTCCTGGGAAACTGTTGTTCTTCTTGTCTGCTAGCCTCAGGGCAAACTCTTTAGGTCTCACTTGCTGCTATTTTCCACCCTCTAATAATAGCTCCACTGTTGGGCAGACGTGACACAAATGCGTGTCTCATGATCCTGGGGACCCAGGGGATCTCACTTCCTAATTTTCTGTGAGTTCTTTCTTATAATAATTTTTTTTTGCTTGTTTCTCTTTATTTGCCCACAGTTGGTGTAGAGAAATAAACAAGCAGTTGATGGAGGAAATCAATAAAATGTCAGGGTATCTTGAGTTGTTCTGGTGATCTGCTTTTTCCATAATTTTCTGCCCTGTCCCCATATGTGCTGCTCAAGGCACTTCATGCAATGAAACCATCTTTAATGTGCATCATAAGTGTGCTCATTAAATTTGCTGTGTATCCTCAACACTCTGACCTGACCATTTGGGTAGCCTCGACATCTCTTTTTTATTATCTTGTTTTGCATGTTAACAGGTAGGAATCAGGCAAATCCACCCTTTCACCCTCCACTTAGAGCATTTTTCATTTAAGATATGTTTGGTTTGTCTTCTCAAACTTCCACTCTACCTCCCCTAACCCTGATCCTCAACCCCACCCAGCTTCTTTATTTCCTCCTAAAGGAAGCAGAAAGGCAAAAGATTTTGCCACCAAAGAGAAGAAACCTGACAATCTGGAAATTAAGGAAGGGCAGAGAAACTCTCAACCATGAAGGTGAAGCTTGCGGGAGTAAGAGCTCCAAGAACCTGGGGCCCCAAACCTGGGTTTGCACCTTTCCTGTTAGAGTCTTAATGGAATCTTCAATTCAGAGCACAGGCATTTCTTTGTCTGCCTTAGGCTTTTTTCAAGGCCATTTTGGCAGCCCCTCACAGCTGTTTGATGGACACAAAGTACTTCCCAGGCCTGTGGGTGGGGCATACTTTCCTTCTGTGTTTCCTTTGGTCACTGAGACTGCTCCTTCTGCCATCATGCAGCCAGGTGGTACCACTCCAGACAGAGCCGGCCATGACCTCTGCACCATTCTTCCAATATGTATCAACCTGATTTCCGACTCCCTTTGTCCACTTTGCCTTCACGCACACTCCCCCTACTCCTAGTCAGAATGCTCTCTTCAATGATATGCATCCAAATCAAGGTTCAAAGCAAGTTCCAATTGTGCCATAAGGTTTTTCTTTCCACTCTGGTTCTCACTGGTATTTCTTTTAATTATATCCTTTAGCACTTGTTATGGTGATTCATATCCTGGATGCTCATGTGAATCACCTGGGGACTATTTAAAAAATATAGACCCTGACCAGACAGACCTAATCAGAATCTCTGTGGGTTAGCTATTGGCATCTGTGGTTTTATAAAGCTTCACAGGAGATTCCAACATATGGCTGGGGTTGAGAAACACAGATAATATATAGATGACTAATTTTCATATTTTAGCATACCTTGCTCTTATCTGCCTTAAGAATACATGCATTGTATGTAGAGGACATGTCTTACCTTCATGCATTGTATGCATGTATATATCAAACAATACATGTATGCATTGCATGTAGAGGACATGTCTTACCTTCCTACTGTATCTAACCCAATGTTAGTTACAGGGCTGACACTTTTTAGTGAATATTTTTACATACATTTCTGCGAATAGTAAAATCACCTAGGAGTTCAACAGACACTTTGAACCCCTTTACTGTGCCAGGCACCGGAGCTATGAAGGTGAAAGCAGTATTAGCCCTTTTAGACAACAGTCATTGGCTAATGGGTAAATGCTTTTGAGAATGTTATTGGTTATTGATGCACACGGTGGGCCAGGGAAGTGTTGCTGAGAGACAGCACAATATGGAAGAAGACTCTGATTGTGTGAAGGGTGAGAGGCTCCTGATTATCTTGAGAAGATTCAAATATTTGCCGCCATCCACATTTCATACCTTCCCATACTGTGCAACAAGCAGGGAGAATTTGAAAACCCAAATGCACCTGCATATCTCCTCAAGTTACCCCCAAGATGGCCACTCAGTTGGCAGAACTGTCAATAGCTTTCCTGCTGAAGGAACATATAGAACTACATGAAGTATGTAAATAAGAACATATTATTTGCTCTGGCACTAACATGAGGACGTGGCCACCAGGTCAGGTCTGTAGCTTGTTGCAAGCATCCCTTTGCCCCATCCCTCTGTTCCCAGGGCTGCCCTAAGCAATACTGGGAAGATCATGGGAGGTATCGCTTCAGTATCCCACTCTTCTTCCCATATCCTTTTTTTTTTTAAAATATTTTATTTATTTGACAGAGAGAGACACAGCGAGAGAGGGAACACAAGTAGGAGGAGTGGGAGAGGGAGAAGCAGGCTCTCCGTGGAGCAGGGAGCCCGATGTGGGGCTCGATCCCAGGACCCTGGGATCATGACCTGAGCCGAAGGCAGACGCTTAACGACTGAGCCACCCAGGCACCCCTTCTTCCCATATCCTTCATCTTTCCTGCAGTATTTGCTCCTTCCAGCCCCAGGAGCCAGGTATCGCCAAGATCTCTCTTCCTTCCAATTTAGCAAAACCTGTTCTTAAAAAATGGATCTTTAAATAAATTCAGAAAAAGGTACACTTTACTGTCAAATCATTTGCATCTTACCAAATAAATAAGGGAAGGAACATTTATGGAGTTCCTAATGTATGCCAGCTCTGCTATGTTGAGTGATTATTAAGGGCTGGGGTCTCCTGCTCCTCAGCTGCCACAACACATAGATGGTTGCTTCCTCTTCCTTCCCCCTTGTAAGAAGAGCCCTACCTGTTGCTTCCTGGGGTGGGTGGGGGGAAGGGTGGGGCCAAACACTTAATCTTTAGTTCAGATGCCATTCTGAGATCTGCTATCCCTACTGAGGTTTTGTTTTGTTTTGTTTTTCTGTAAGTATCCAGTAGTTTTGTTCCCCACTCTTCTTCCCAGAGGTACAAGGTTTCTAAACTGGGCCACTAGTTACTAGGAGCTCAGGGAAAGGTCAGTTTCCAAGTGAGCGCTGCCATCTTGACAGATGATCCTGCTTGATCTGAATGCACCCTCTGTATGCAATCTACATGCAATATCAACCTTTATGAATCTATATGCAATATCACTTTAAATATGTAATATCACAATTCCATATGCAATGTGACAGTCATTTATTTACCCCAAGAGATCATAATAGTTCCTATCTCATAGACTGGTGTAAACATTCAATGAAATAATGCAGGTGAAGAACCTAGAACAGAGCCCAGTACATAGCAAGCACTTTCCCGAATGTCTGCTCTGTTGTCAACACATTTCCTTTTAAATAGACAGTTGATGGTCTGATGTCTGTCAGGCTGCCTTCAGTAGTACCAACCCACCCAATTTCCTCCCCACCTCCCACCCAAGCTATGTCCTCTTCCTCCTTCAACACAGCTTCCATTAATGGTGGTGGTAATAGTAGTAACAGAATTACAAATTAATAGTAAATTCTTTCATAGTGCTTACTTAGTCATCACTAATTATAATCACTTCCTCAGCATCAATAAACATGAAAGAATTCTGGTGGAAAAGGCATTTTATGCACTGCTCCAGCTCTCTCCTCCCTGGCTGTCACTTATGACTCTGAGCTATGACTAGAAATTTAGCTCTGTGGGGTCTGCACAAGCTCTCATCAGGAGCTTACTCTTCTTTCTGAAGTGGAGACCTCTGCTTTGTTAATGTTGACCCAGTTGAGATGTCAAGAAGAAAAGTGGGCAAAATTTGGGTTCCAATGCTATAAACACCTACTTCAGGATGCTCTGGTAGAGAGAGAAAAACATAGTGTCTTGAAGATCCTAAAAGTAAGTAATTTATCACAGCATAAACATAGTTAAAGGGAAATTGACTTTGTAGCATAAAACAGTAAAATATAAACCTGCAGACAGAGAACAGAAGACTCTCAAGTTAAAATTATGGGTTTCGGAGAGGTCTGCAGAGTGAATTTAAAATAAATGTACAATTATGGAAATGGCCGAGGATCTCAGCAGGAACTTTTTAGCCTCTAGATAAATCATGTGATGCTAGAGCAAAATTAAACAGGCCAATGGAAAGACCCTGCTCTGCCCAAGGGTCACTGATGATTTTCCTGGCCTGACTGAGGGAGCCTCCAGGGGGATTCACTCCTTGCCTTTGTGTGGGGAAAAGCACTACCGCCCCCCACCTTCTCTTGACTAAATAGATTCTACACAGTCCTCCCCCTGAGATAAAATGGTCAAGGTCCACTAGGAGTCTTTGGGCAGAGCCAGCCAGAGTTTTGATTTTCTCTTAAATGTTACTGCTTCTAGGAAGAAGCTTGAAAGGAAATATGTACCTACATTTTTCTCTAAGAGAAAAAAAAAATCTATGAAAAATTTAAATTACACAGACAATGAGGGGAAATTGTTTGATTTACAAAGTCTTCTTTATCCTCAAGCCATGCAGTCAGAGAGAGGGGGACTACACTGAGGCACTCCCAGGTCTTCTGGCGCTTTGAGAGGCTTGAGGAGAGGCCTAGTACCACCAGAGGGAACAAAAGATACATTTCCAATGGCTCAATTGGTGCTGGACCGATTCTGCATTCCATAGGAGATTGGCTATTTTGGGACAGATAAAGGCCACCAAGATCAAGTGCTTAAGCCCCAATCTGCTCCTTTCATGTTTCTTCCAATAGACCAGGTCTCCTCATGCTCCTGCTTCAAGAGAACACCCACATGTAGTGAGAGCTTATTAATATGGATGTATGGATTGGTGGATGGATGGATGGATGGATGGATGGATGGATGGATGGAGGACGGATGGATGCATGGGTGGATGGATGATGGATGGGTAGATGGATGGATGGATGGATGGATAAATGTTAATGTTAATAACAGGACATAGATGCTTTGCTAGAATAGTTAGGTGGCAAATGATCCAAAACCATGACTGTTAGATAGGCCCAGGCAGTGGTGTAGGATAAGGTACTGATGAACCAACATTGATGAGGATTGAGTTCTGTAGCTTCTGGGTGGTTTCATATATATTCAGAAAATATGTTAGAGAATGACAACAGGGATGACTCCAAAAGTTACAAATGCCACCAGCATTTAAGCAAATGGGTTTAGTGATTTTACAGCTCCCCACAAAGAAAAGCTTATGCAAAGGAGTTCTGTTGAATCACAGACTGTCTGGCTTCACCCACTTCTCTTGGCCCATGAGACAGAGCCATTGAATTTTAATGGACTGGGTCTATAGTCTGTGGCCTGACTCTCCACTGAGGAAGAAGAAGTTTCCTGTGGTACCCAGAAAACTAGAGTCAGTGAGAGGTGTGATAGTCATTGATGAGATGGTTTCCTGTGCGGGGAGAAATTACCCTAGAACCTGGATCTCTCAGAATAGATTGTCAGGTCTCTGAGCTTCAGTCCCAGGGCCAGTTCCCACATTTAGGATCTGCATTTTCCTGGAAGCAAGAGTGTCCTTTTAGCTGCAGTGTCTCTGACCCAGGGCTTTGACAAATAGGAAGGAAAAAGGCAATGGGGGCTTAACTAGAGCTTCTAGAAGAGTAACAAGAATGACCACTCTCATTTATTGAGAACCTAGTACTATATAATAGCTGCTGTGCTGTGATTAGATATATTAATATGATTAATGATTATATCTTATGAGGTTCCTGGTCTTATTAGTTTTGCTAATGAAGAAACACAGAATGAGAATCATGAAATAAGTTTCTTAAAGGAAGTGGCAGCATCAAGGTTTTGACACTATGGTCCATCCTTTCTCTCTTAGGCTCTGCTCCTCTAGAGCGACCATGGGATTAATGGGACATCGATAGCAGGAAACAGAGTGCCAAGAGAACATGTATTTCATTCATGTCATTGCACATTGGTTTATTTGGGCGTGCTTTTCTTGCATATGATTTGGCAACAACAAAGGACTTAAATTAGATGATATTGAAGGGGCATCTGCAACCAGATTCTTGCTTTAAGACTTTTAAGGCAGGCACTAGTCATGGGACTTGCTCCTGTAGCATGGCCTTGTGAAGGGAATGTGAACCGGCCCCTTCTCCTTTCTGAGCTACTCTTCTAAGAAATGAACCGGAGAAGCAGCAAAAGGTTACAGTTCTCAGAAGAAGCAATGTTCTTTCCCAACCGCCTCTGTTGTCTACCCTGCTGCTTAAATAAATATTATCCTAAATATTTGAAATGTCATGTTCCAGGAATGCACCTGATAAATTCAAAACAGATCAGGCTCCTGAAACGGTAAGTCCACACAACTTCAAGATCCAGATAGGTTTTGGATTTTTCTCTGGATGTTTGGCTGTCTTCCTTGGTGTTTTCCTGATACCAGTTCATTAGTTTTCCGGTTTTTCTCCTTGGCTGAGTTCCTCCTTGTAACACTGTGCAATTAACAACTGTTAGCTTGGACTAGGGGCATGCATGGCTGGCTTGCATGGACAGAATTCTTTAATTCCAAATTTGGGCATCTGCCATCCATTACATCTCTCTATCTTATTAGAGATGGTGCAATCAACACAAATAAACTTCAGGGGCCCTCAGCTACAGGTAAACCGTGCCAGCATAAATCAATGAGGTGTTGAGAAGCTCAATGTCGCGTTCACTGATACTCTGTAATTCTACGGTTCTGGTTACTGAAGCCCTCCCACAGACTCCAGGACTTGGTTTAGAAATCTCCCTGCCTTTCCCAACTTAGCTCATAATGATCTCATACAAAAATTTGGACTTCTCAGAAGAGACGCTGGAACAATGGGAACTATGGGGGCTGCATTATTCTTACCATTTGACTAAATCTGGATGACGTCCAGTTCGACAGAGTCTGGTCAAGTCTCTCTCAAAGTCATCCCTGGACAACTGGAATCAGAAACAGGCACTTGTTAAAAACGTAGATGCCTCTCTGGACCTACTCTCCATTCAGAATTTCTGCGGGCGGTACCCAGGAATCTGAATTGTGAGCAAGCTTCCTGTTGATTTTTGCCCCTGCAGGAAACAGATGACACACTCAAATTAGGATAATTTGAGGAGAGTTTAATGAAGGGGCCATTCTCAAAGAGAGGTTCTGGTGTGTGAGTACCCCAGCTCAGGGATGTGGGGCATGGAGAAGGAGGGGTTACCGGAAACTGGAGTAGCCGGGTTGGATGGGGAGGACCACCAGACAGGACATCCTTGAGATTCTCCTGATGGAAGGAGCCAGGAAAATAAATACCCCAGGGTCTCTTGGCTCCTGACTTCCAACCTCCCTCCAGGACTCCCCATAGGTGAGGGGCACAGAGATCAGCCCCCAGGGTACAGGGCAGGGCAAAGACAGTGGTAGATCTGCAGGGAAGAAAGGAGGCTGTGCAGCACTAGTTCAAGTTCCCTGAACCTGGAGACAGGACTAAACTTTTGCCCTGTCACTGTCAAATCAAAGGCAGCCTCAGTTCATAAGAAAGTGAGACAGGAAGAGGGGAAGAAGGAGACCAGGAGGAGAATGAAAACCCACCAATGGGAAACCCAGGAAAAGCCAGAGATCCAGAGAAGGAGAAGTAGGCAGTCAGAGGGGTACAAGCAAGTCTAGACTTCACTTCGCCGAGCTCTCCAAATTCCCCCTCCCACTGCTCTCTCAGTCATATTTCCACCTGCCTCCTTCCACCTGGCGCTCTTCATCAGAGCCCCCCCAGGCTGTCACAAGCCCTTCTCCATGTGCTGGTAATCTGGGGCAGCATTTTATGTGTTTCGGGGCTCCTTCTCATAACCAATATCACTATAAGTGATCTCCCTGGTTTATGGGCACTTTTTTATTGACTCATTTGACTGATTCCAAAAGTTCTGGAACGAGTTACTACCAAAGGTGTCACATTGAATGAGAAGGGTACAGCCTGAGTGACAGCTCCAAGACCAGAGGTGGGTACCTGATGGACCCTGAGAGGAAGGGCCTTTCGAGATTTATTTTTAAAACTTTATTGAGAAGCCAGCCCAAATTGAAGATTACCTAAATGGTCTCGAAATCATATGTCTCCAGACTAGGAAATGCTGCCAGCTCCCTAAAAGTGTCATTTATCTCTTGGGTATCTTAGCGGTTAATGTAGCAGAACTTGTCCCAATCCACCCTTTCTTTTTTTTTAATAAGAAAAACGCAGGATTTTTTTTCCTGTTTGATGACATATTTTGCCCTTCAACTATATTTTCTTTGGCTAGAAATTCGCCTCACAGCTACACTTGGCCATAATCCAGCATCCTTCTTGTTCCACCAGAGTCCTTATAAAGCCAAGGAGTGCAGCTCGTGTCTGACTGGGGAGAATGAAAGCAAAGCTTGAAATTCATTGACTTTTCCTCTCTGCTTTTCGTGGAAAATTAAACCTGAATTTTTCTCGGTCCCCCACATCCTAAACCCATGCAACAGCCCATCCAAACGCACAAGCATTTAGCCAAAAAGAATCAAATCCACAGAGAAAGAATAACAAGCAATGAAAGTTACCATTTAGTGAGGACATATTATATGCTTGACACATTCTAAATACTTCACTCTGGCTTATTTTATTTAATCCTCATAATGACACTATGAAGTAGGTATTATGATCATCGCTTTTCAAGTACAGAAATCGAGGTACAGAGTAGTTAAATAACTTGCCTCACATCATCCTGCTAGTAAATCTCAGAGCCAGGATTCAAACTAAGGCAGTCTGACTTCTGGGCCCATACCCTTAACCACAAAAAAGCATGCTACCTCCCTGAGTATTATAAGCCCCACATTTAAGTTTATCATTTTGTTTCCATTTGTTAATTCTTTCTTTTTTCAAGATTTTTTTCAAGATTTTATTTATTTATTTATTTGACAGAGAGAGATAGCATAAGCAGGGGGAGAAAGAGAGACAGGCTCCCCGCTGAGCAGGGAGCCTGACGCGGGGCTCCATCCCAGGATCCTGGGATCATGACTTGAGCCGAAGGCAGACACTTAGCAGACTGAGCCACCGAGGCGCCCCTCCATTCATTAACTTTCATCAGTAAACATTCCAAGGGTGCCAGATACTGGTGGTACGAAGCTACAGACTGATTCTCCCCTTAAGCAGGAACATCATGGGTCTACAGGATAGAAGAGAACAGTGATGTATCATTGCAACATATACAAAAGACACAACTGGGTGCCCAGCTCTTTTTAGGGAAGTTGTGGAAAACTTTCTGAGGGACATGACATTTAAGCTTGTTGAATAATAGGTACTTGGTAAATGTTTGTTGAATGAATGCACGGCAATAGAAGTTCATCAGGCAGAGAAGAAGATGATAAATAAAGGAAACATCAAAGGCAGAGGGTGACTATTGACCCTGTTTCCCATCTGGGGATTCGGTAAATATGTGTGCCAAGTACAGGGTGGGCAGGCTGGAGGTTCCTGAGATCTAACTTCCCTGAGCTTCTCCGAACACCTGTGTGCTGGATTTGGGAACTACCTGTGGCTGGAAGCCTGGCTCGCTGGGGTAGCACAGAGCAGAGTGATCGGCCAGGGCAGGGGGTGAATGAAAGGGAGTCATGGCCACACTAAGGTGTCTCTAGCAGTGGCAGGAGCTGAGGGAAGCCAAGTCAGCCCAGGAGCCCCTGCGAGCCCAGAGAGGAAGATGATGGGCAAGAGTTAGACCACATTAGTTGCAGACAACATGAGGGAGGGGCATTTTCTCTGCACATTCTAGTCATGATGACAATGTGTTGGCACCCCTACTGCTCCAAGACCATGAAGCCAATCCTTTCAGAGTGTGGAAGGCTCATTTCAGTTGGACCTGCCAGATCCATCTTGTGTGTTTGGCCCTAATATTAGAAATGATTTTGTTTTCTTTTTTTCATCCACAAAGGACCAAGATGGATTTTCAGCCTGGATGAGTTGGTGGGGATTCTGCTCAGTGGCAGGCGCCCAGACCCCATGTCCTTCTAAGAGCCCTTCCAGACTTGCATTCAGCAACCCCATGAGGATCACCAAGAGTCCCCACCAGGGACCCAGCCTCAGCTACGGAGTCACAGACCTAGGGCTGCACGAGCCAAATTCATGGATCTTTCCTGTCTGTGTTGTCTCTGACTCACCCAGCACAGATCACTCATAGCTGTGAGCCTGGGCACACCATGCACCTGGTACCAGCCTGGATGGGTAATGCTGCTAACGTAGAGCCCAGGCCATTGGCATGCTGACTCACAAGCCCCATGACAGGACATAGGCACAGGCCACGCGTTTCTCCTTCCTTCCCCCCAGGAGCCTCAGTCCAGGTTCCAGCCTTGGAAATCTGACCTTCCCTTGCAAAGGATCTTGAAGTTAGGGGGTTACAGGTGGAGACTGAACCCACAGCTTCCACCTAGGAGAGGCCTTTTGTTCTAAAACCCCATCAGAGCACGAGTGAGGAGTTTCCATTCATCAAACTGGGTATGATTCAAAGTTTTGCCAAAGCACAGATCTTCTTCCTGTCCCTGCTCCCTTCTGCCACCTAGATCGTTCCTAAAGCCTGGGGAAAGAAGACAGGAGGAATTTAAGAGATGAATAAATGATTTCTCCTACATCAGGCAAGTAGACAGTGAGTTCGCTGTATATTGTCAGTTCTTATGGGCAGGGACCCAGGCAGGACCATGACATCTGTCAGCATGTGACTTGCAGGCTCAATGACAAAACAAAGATCCCCTTAGTTCTGTTGCCCTGTCCGGGTCTCCTGATTTCCTCTGTTGGCATCAGATCTCTCCTCTGGGAAGGTAAATTAATCATTAAAACCTCTGGTCAAGGACAGCTTGCCAAATCCGTGATATTACCTCGCATTCGCATGGGATAGATCTAGAGGCCTCTGTGACTCTCCCAAATACTATTACGGCCCATCATTTACCCTCATAGAATGTGAAAAAGCATGACTCAGAATTTAAGTGAGCTTTTTCTGAGCCTTAAGGGGGATTAAAGTGGAAAAGAACGAAGGTGAACTGAGATGCTGCTGCCGGATAGCCGTCTCCGGGCTGCGAGTTAGTGATTCAGCAAATCAGGTGTTACACCACGATATGGACACGTGCGTCAGGGTGGCCGGGGCAAAAGTGTACATGCACGTGAGTGTTTGAAAGTGGGTAGAGAGGCAGGAGGACGAGGAAGAATAGAATGTATTGCTAGAGGGTGGAGTCAGGTGCTGGAACAAGAAATGTGACCAGATGGATGGTCATTTCAGATATAGTCACAGATTGGATCTCAGCCCTGCTGTTCACCACCCACATGGTTTGGCAACTTGGGAACTTTCTTTCCTTTGCCTGTAAAGTGGGATAATGATCTGAAACTTGCTAAGTGAGGGAACAGTTATCTACACCTGCCTAGCAGAGACCTTGTAGATCATCAATGCAGGTGCAGTATTATTATGGGTGAGATCTAACCCATCCATGAATCAGCAAACCAGGCCAAAAAAATTTATGAACAATGAAAACTGCAGCTCAAAACCCCATAGGCTTCTAAATATGAAAACATATCCATATTCCATTTTGTGGTGTACGAACACTCACTTATGTCAATTCATTTTTCCCCAAAGAAACACTCTTAGGAAGTCATTGTTTCCTTTGTAGAGATAAAGAAATGGAGGCCCGAGGCCATACAGCTGGCAAGTCCAGGACTGGACTCCAAGTCCTATGCATCTTTGTGCCACCCCTGCAGTGGGACAGTGGTGTGAGTCATGAATGTGTCCATCAAGCAGCATAGTCTGTGTGACACTAAAAGATGAGCTAAAAAAAATGGGACCTAAAGACTTTGTGTTAACTGTAGAAACTCTAGAAACCATTCATTCATTTATTCACTCAAGAAATATTTATGAAGCACCTACTGTGTGCTAGGTCCAGATTCTGGGGATATATTAATGAACAAACCAAAGACCCTTGCCCTTGAGAGGTAGACAGTAAACAATAGCAAACAATGTACAGTATATAGTATATGAAAGTGGTAGGTGCTTTAGAAAGAGGAGAGTAGAGCAGAGCAAGGAAGACCCAGACTGCAAGAAATGGGGTGGTTGCAATTTAAAATTGGTTAGTCCCAGTAGATCTCTTTAAGGACAATATATTAAGGAGGGGGCAGGTGAGAGAGTAGATATGTGGAAGTAAAGCATTCCGGGCTGAGGGAAGGTGAGAGCCAAGGCCCTAACACAAGAAAGTACCCAGCATGTTGAAGGAACCATCAGCACCCAGGGCACCGTGCTGGTACTATGGATTGATGGATGATTGATGGATTGCGACAGGCAATCACCAGCCCACAAGCTCAGTTTTCTGCAAGAGTGCATTCAAGATTATCATAAGGACTCTGCATTCAGATCCTCACAAAATTAAAACTATGAGCCAGTAAATTGGATGAGATAATATTATTCCAATTTTAGTAAGAATTCTTCTTTAGCAAAAGGATCTTTTAAATAGGGAATTGTGTTTTCATACTTAAAATGATCTTATCTCTGAAGGTTCCACTGATGTTTGACTTTGCGAGAATGAGTCTATGGTGTAGAGGGGGCCCTGGTCTAGGCACATCTTTAATTACTCTTGGGCATTCTGCCTACTTACTTGGTTACACATTCCATCATCGTGGGCCACATCCAGCCTTGTCACTCAGACACCGAAGACTTTCTATCATCTGGTGCATCCTTCTCTCCCCTACCACCTTTTATACACCCTTCACTCCAAGTCAAGCTAGAAACCCGTCCATTGTCTGACTTAGAAGGAAAATGTCTTCTCTGCGTAGATGTTTGTATATAATGACGAGCTATACAATGAAATCTGGACCAGCAGCTGATTTTCCAATCGCTTTAAACTGATGTAAAAAGAAAATAATTCTCCTTGGCAAATAAATTATGCCCTGGTTGTATCCAGACACCTGCCTTTCCTGATGTTTCCTATCTGTTCTTCCTATGGCTTTCCCATGGCTGTACAATCACTGTAGGCAAGCCAAGGGAACTCTGGACTGCTCTAGACCTTGAAAAGTTGAAGGTAGGAAAGAAAGGCACTGGAATATCCCTTCACCAGGCCTTTGGAAAGCAGCAGGTCTCAGCACTGTTGATCAAGCCCAGCAGATCATGCAGGGACTGCCACTCTCCCACAAGAGGACATGGATAATGGCAGTCATGTAGATTATAAAGGAAACTGAAGCCCCTGCAGCTTGGCGGTGACTGGACCCATCCATGTGGCAGTCCTGACCACAGTGCCCATTCTCTCTCCCCACCTCCAGGCAGCCACCATGTTGGCCTTTGTGCAGGGGTGAGGAAGAGAGTATGGATACAGTGTGAGGGAGGGGAATGGCCTCTCCTTTCAAAATCTCTGGGCTTAACTTTCCAGTCCGCCAGAGGCAAACCAGACACTTCAAATAATCACTCCAGACACCTGAGAAAATTAGAAAATAATTTAATATGTGCTAGGCATTTGGTATGCATTATTTCATTTAATCAATATTTATTTCATATTTGTTATTTATATAATCCCCTCGGCGACCCTCTGAAATCAGTAATATTGGTAAATTCGATTTGCAAATGAGGATGGTGAGGCTTAGAGAGGGTTTGGTGACCTGCCTAAGGTTACCTACATTGGGCTACAGTTGAAATTCAAACTCTGGCTGACTCCAAATTCTGTAAGTTAAATATTATATTCATCTGATTTTAACAAATAGGTTGAATCATAGAGTTTTAACAAATAAGTTAAAAAGTGGGGAATTTATTGTGTTTGACACCAGTCTTATGCTTGATTTCTCTTACATGTAGGGCCCCTCTGTTCAAATCTCAATTCTTGTGTGTTCGTAATCCAAAGTGCTAACACTCTAGGTCACCGACACCTTGGTTAATAGTGATTGGGATCAACTGGGTGTATTGGTTCCTCATTTGTCTGTGTAAAAAAAGATATATATTAAAATTGGCAAATGTTAAACAATTTCCATGGAAGATATTTTTGAGGTGAAAGTTAATGCTCACCAAGGTTAGAGTGGATAAAATTCTAGAACATCCCTCTCTCATTTCCTTCCCTCATTTCCCAGTGTGAGTCCCCCCCCGCTACCTGATCACTGGGAAGAAGATACAGGGCTATAATCCACTTTGCAAACTGCAAACTCGTAACAGCAGGATTTCTCGTGTTTGATATTATGGTACCGGATATGCTTACTTGTCATATTTATAGACTTGATCCACTCTTTTTTTTCTTATACTGATGTTTTATTCTTAAATCGAGGGTGAAAAGATGGAAGGAAATAATACCAAAACTTGAGTTCCGGTTCCCCACTATTTTTTATTTTAAGATTTATTTATTTATTTGAGAGAGAGAAAGAGAGCACGCACGCACACATGAGCATGTGAGTGCCGGGGGTGTGGGGGTTAGGAGGAGAGGGAGAGAGAATCCTCACGCATATTCCCTGCCGAGCACGGAGCCCAACGCAGGGCTCAATCCCAGGACCCTGAGATTATGACCTGAGCCGAAATCAAGAGTTAGCCGATTAACCGACTGAGCCACGCGGCGCCCCAATTCCCCACTATCTTTAAATAAATAACAGAAATAATAATAGCAACACCAACACCAAGCTAGAAAGCTCTACACAATGAAGCAAAGAGATAGCATAAGACAGACACGATCACATTCAAATCAACCATGCGAAGGAAAAGACTAAGGAGGAATAATCCATACCGTACTTAGACTACCCTTTTCTTTCAAGTTTTCATGTCAGGTCTTAATTTAATTCATTAGATAAAAAAGAAGGGGCAGTCAAGGAAGGGTGCTGTTTGGAATTCCTTACAGCGCCACTGGTCCTGGGAAAAGTGGGAAGGAGACAGCTAGGAGATGGGAGCATGGGAAGCTGAACCCCAGAATTAAGTCTGTTATGCAACAAAGTAGTTCACTCTCAGACTGGTACTGTCAAGGAAGTCAGACTCGCAATAGGCAGCAGCAGTGCTTACATTAAAACACATGAGGGGCACCTGGGTGGCTCAGTTGGTTAGGCATCTGACTTTTTATCTCAGCTCAGGTCTTGATCTCAGGGTCGTGAGTTCAAGTCCCATATTAGTCTCCGTGCTGGGCACTGAGCCTACTTTTAAAAAAATGAAAGAACGTGTGTGTATGTGTGCAGAGTCACCAATTATGCAGAAAAGCAATTTTCCCTCTTTTCTTCTCTATTGGGGCTTGGCATTGAGACCAGAATGAGAGAAAATTGCTCCAGGTCAAAGGTTTTATTATATAAAACCAGGATTATATGGTTCCATAAGGACAAGAAATAACCCTAGATTTATGAGATGCAGAGAAAAGGAAACGGAGTTCTACAGGCACATACACAGGTAGGCACGTACACCTACGCACACGCACACAGACACACGTGCTCACAAACGCTTAGTCCTGATCCTGCCTGTCCCTGTCCCTCACTGCATCGACTGATGGTGAGGCAAACGTGCAGGGCAAGCAAGATGAACTAAGAAGAGAAAATTACGAGTGAAATAAGTAGTTGGTACCCTGAGGAAAGTGGTTGTGGGCTGTTCTCCACCCTCTCCATTTCTGTCCAACTACTCGGAGCTTTACTGGATGTGGTGAGAAACTCAAAACCTGTGAATCCAGAAGAAAAGACTAGGTGACACCAAGTTTCCTGCCTGAAAACCTCTAGTTTACATCCTGACACCCCACAAAGCTATTTTGTATGAAGCTACTCTTTTTCTACTTCAGCTTTACTCCAGGGTGGCCTTTGCTGGCTTTCTGGAAACTTCTAGAACAAAAGCTACTCTCGTGAAGAGTAAAGTTATTTTTTTTTAAATCAGCTTTATCAAGGTATAATTTATGCATAATAAAGCCCAGTGTACAATTCCATGAGATCGGCAAATGTAGACTGTTATGTAACAACAGCTACAATCAAGTTATAAAATAGCTTCTTTACCCCCAGAAGTTTTCTCATGCCTCTCAGGAGCCCTGGCCCCTGGGAAGCACTGATCTTCCTGCCACCATAGGCTGCCTCCATAGAATTTCATATAAATGCGGTTAAGCAGTAAGTGGCCTTTCAGTCTGGCTTCTTCCACTTAGCAAACTGCTTGTGAGATGCTTGCATGTTGCTGCACAAATCACTAAATCATTCCTTGTCCTTGCTGAGTTGTATTCCATTGTACCAAGGTGCTGAGATGCGTTTATCCATGATGCAAGCCAGTAGCATCTGAGTTGTTTCCAATTTTTGGCTATGATGAATGAAGATGCTGTGGACACATACAATTTTATGTGGACATATTTTTTTAAATGAGATAACTCTACTACTAAGTATTTTATTGTATCCTCTCTATTGTGAATTTGGTTTTCTCATTCGTTATACACCCTAATGGTTATTTGTGTGTATGAATGCTGGTTCTTTTCATGTTAACCTTACATCTTGCTGCCTTGCTGAATTCTTTTATTGAGTTTTTTAATTGTTAAATCTTTACAATTTCTAGGTATACCACTATGTCTTCTGCAAGCAGAGATCATTTTATTTCTCCTTTCATATCCATTTGCCTATGACTGTTTTCTCTAGTCTAAATTACCTTAGCTAGCACCTTGAGAATGATGTTAGGTGGTCATGGGTGGTGGACATCTTTTCTATGTCCCTGATCTTGTTGGGAATGTCCCTAGAATTTCACATTTATTAAGACGATAGCTTTAGGATGGAGGTAGATATCTATTATCATTATAAGGAGATATTTTCTCAAGAATTTTAATTAGGAAAGGATGTTGAATTTTGTCAAGGAATTTTAGCATCTCTAGAAACAACCGTGTGGATTTTTTTCCTTACACTTATTAATATGATGAATTATATTAATATAGTTTCTAATATTTAATCTTTTAATTCCTCACATAAACCCCACTTGTTCACGGTGTATTATATTCATTATTTTATTAATGTGGCTTTAAAGTGTGTTCGCTAAAATTTTCTTTCAAGATTTTTCTATGAATATTCATAAGTCACGTTGGTCTGATCTATAATTTTCCTTTTCTTTTCTTTCTTTTCTTTTTGGTTCTATTTTTATCAGGTTTAGGTATGTTATACTTGCTTCATAAAAAGAATTTGGAAGTTCTCCTTCATTTTGTATGCTCTAAAACAATGTGTGTGCCATATAAAATATATAGTTCTGACTAATTTAGCTATTTTTAACTCTAATGAGGTTATTTCATGGTAAATTTTCACTGAGGATCCCCAAGCACACCTGCTTCATCTACTGCAAGAGGATTTTTTTTTTAATGTAATGATCAAAGCAAAGGTTTGGGCCAACTAACATAATTTTCAATGTTAGCGATAAGTTTGAATAGTAGAGATACAGGTGTAACTCAGAAGATTGTCTCTTCCTGCTCACATACCCTGGAGATCTACCTTTAGTTTTTTTGACGCCATCCTCTCACAAGAGCTAGTGTTAAATCTCACCTGGTCCACTCATGAGTTATATAATCTTGAATTGTCTCTTATCCTCCTGGGCCCTTCGCCAAGGATTGAATAAAATACCATTCCTGAGGAAAACTTTGTGAACTGGAAAAATATATGTAATGTCAGTTATTATTAAGGTTTGTATTGAGGAACCAGAGCACTGGTCTGTATCACTTTGAGCCGCTATTTCCCTTCTGTAAATTTCAGTTTGATGGCTTGTTAAATAGAAATAGTGGGTTGTTATAATTTAATACAAATAAGCACTAACATAGTGTCTGACCTAGAGTAACCACTCAGTGAGAGTAATACATTGTTCCTGCTGTCGTTTCAATCCCCCATTTCCTGGTGACAGCCCAGGACGCGGATCCCACACACGGGCTGGTTTCTGGAGGTGCCAGTGGGAACCTATGGCAGAGTTTCACAAGGACCCCCACAGCCTCCTTTCCTCTTATCTCTCGTGGATGTTCCAGCTCACCTTCTAGAGATCAGCTTCTGGAGTGGTGAACACTTAAATCAGTGAGCAGATACATGGAAAGAAAAGAAACACCAAGCAATGCTCAAATATCTCATTTTGGATACAGATGATAATGAACAGGTATTCTTTACAGCTTAGAAATAAACTCAGCCTGTTCCCTGTGCTTCCCGTGGGCCCAGAGTAATTGGACACACACACACACACACACACAAACACCCCAAGGCAGAGGATCTCTATCCTCTCTTCCTTCTGAGTGCAGAGACCACATAGAAGATCCTGGGCTGCGGATCCCAGGAAGCCCTAGTCAACAGTAGCTGGGAGAAACCGGGGCTCTGCGGGGCAGGGAAGCGGAAAATACAGGGGAAAAAGGCAGCTAATGAAGGAAGAAAGGTGGTTCAGATGGATTTTTAACTTGCGTGCTAACTCCTTAAGAGAAAGGGAGGGTGGAGGGAGAAGCCCAGGCTCCAGAGGTAGGAGGAGAAGGAGAAAACTTGTCATGAGCCAATACACGCACTTGCCCCGTGCTCTCTTCCAGGTCTAGTTACAGAGTACAGCCCAAGACGTTCCCACTAGCGTGTAAGATACAGCCCAAATGTAGAAGTCTTCCCTTCATCATAAACCAGGTGAATGCAGTTAAAACAAAAACACAGCATTAGGAGGTTATAGGGGAAGGTATTTCCATTTTCAACACTTTGTTTTGAAAAACAAAGGAAATAAGTTTATTTGAAAAACAGCTTTTTTATGACACTTTGTTGATGACAGGTGGTTTATTACACTTTAGTACACTTACACTAGATTGCCACCAGTCTAGTCTCAGCCGGGGTCCCCAGCAGCCCCAAGTATTTAACCACGTCCACAGTGGAACCTTTCCCCAGACACCCCAGCCATTTTCTGAACTCCAGTTCCTGCCCCCTGTGGAAGACTTCTTGGTTTTTCAGCATATATTATAAGAAGAGCAATCCCTCCAAGCATGCAGGAGTTATCCAGTCACTATCTAGTTCTCTAGAACTAGATTCTGAGCTCCCTGAAGGCACGAATACCACTCCTTGTCTCCTCTTTCTGCCTACTGCCCTCTGCCCATTACGACACAGGTTGAGCACCTAGTGTATAATGCACCTAGTGTGTAACGTGCATCAAGTGTAATGTGTCCAGCGTGTAATGCCCCTAGAGTATAATGTGTGTAATGTATATTGCATGTAGCTTGGAATCCCTGTCATGGGTGATACACATATTTCAGGGGCACGTGGTGTGTAACGCACCTAGTATAGTGGACCCGCATCATATAATGTGATCGTCATTGCGCAAATGGCCATACAGGAATCACCACTAAGTTTAACTTCCTCGGTCACGATGCAAATTCCACGTCAAGATGTTTTACTACGTTTTTTGTTTTTTGTTTTTAACCATATGCAGCCTACATCTGAAACTCACCTTCCCTTCACTCTTTTTAAGGGCAGTTCTTCAGGGACCTCAAATAACCAAAGGAAACCCCCAGTACCTTTTCCAATCCTTTGCCCCGCCTCACCCCCACCTGCTGCTGCAGCACCCCTGGGTACATGCGGTTTCTCTCCCATTGTGAACCCTCCAAGAGGACGGGGACGGGATCCGGCTCTCCTCCTGGGTCATCCTGCACATGGCCCCTTGTGGCCTTCACCGTGGCTGGACACCCGCAGCCGGACCTCTGGGGCACACAGGGAGAGGGCAGCCGGTTCTCAGTGAGGTCTGCCCTTTGTCTTGGGGCCGTGTGGCCTGCCAGCAGTGATGTCGACCGTCTCTACTTGGCAGCCGTGGCCTCTGAGGTCATGTTTTCACAGCGCGCTGCTTCCTTCAGCATTTAGACTCTCTGGCTGTAACTCAGTGTTTTCAATCACATCAACCTGTGAGGAACGTGGTGTCGAAGAACATGGCCCTTGCTGGCATGGTAAATGTGGACGTGTTCTTGGGGGAAGGAGGGAAGCAGGGAACCAGCGGCGGGCTGGTGGGGATACCTGCGTGAGAGGCGCTCGCTCCAGCCCTTGGCAGGACATCAAGTCCCGAAAGAAGGAGAATGACCCGTCGTGTTCAATCTTGTCCATGCTGTGGCGCAGAGGGTAAAAGGAGCTGTCTGTTCATGGGCCAGGGTGAGCAGAGCCCAGTGAGGCCAATACATGAGCATGGCCACACATGATGACATCCATGCGGAAGGAAGAAACTCTTGGGTAACGTTACACCTTGCTCTAGGGGAGGGGGTGAAAACATATGCACCACAAATCAGTCTTGCTCCTAGAATGGGAAAAGGCAAAAGGAAGTGCTTTCTGATGGGGAAGTGAAGGCACACAGGAAGGGTAGTTATGAACAGAATGGGGTTTTTCAAACGCCAGCAGATGGTCTTCGGTAGAATGTCCTAACAGTTTCTAAGTACAGTGAGATCACAAGTTTCATTCACACAAGGACTTGAGTGGGCACACACATGAGACACAACTCTTTATTTTGTCTGTAAGTATTATGGTTTCTTTCCTGAGGGCTCGCTGACCACTTAGAGCAGGAGAATAACTTAGAGCCCTTTCAACTTCAAACCTGGTCAAGTCTGACCATTGAAACGCCTCTCTAGTGAATGTTTAGGTCCCATGTTAGGCTCTCAGCTGCCTCTGCCTTCTGCCTCCCTCCCTGGGAGCTGGTATCCTCAGAGATAGTGTCTAGGCAACCGATGCTGCCTTATGGTAGAGGGGAGACCTATGGGTCCTCTGGCCTCTCCATTTCCTAGAGAATCTGTTACTTCCCCCACAGTGACCCCCCGCTTTCTGCAGTTGATGCACAAGTACTTATATGGGGTTATGCAGTCACTCCATGGGGACTATTTCCAGGTTCTGACCATGATATATAGGAACCAGGGTAGCACCTGGAAACTAAGTTTTAAAGTCTCTTGTCATCAGACCATGCAGTATGACCAAGTTTACCTTGATGGAGCTGTACCCACGTCAGGATGAATCTGACTTTTGTCAAAGAGCCCAGAGGGAGGAGACCAAGAGCCCCTCCTCACCCTCGGTGTCTCTCTCTCTCTCCCTCCTTCTCTTCCTGCCTGCCTCTCTCTTTTATAGATCCTGCTTTCTGGGCCTCACAAACTTAGATGTCCCAGGACACAAATTTAAGCTCCCAAGAAAGTAAGAACAGCCAAGAGTGACGGTGATCATCTAGTCCAATGATATTCCAACACAATTTAGAAACACTTCACTTTAAAATAATAATAATCTAACTTGGAAGCCCAGTATGCCAGACAGAGTAAAGCAGAGCTGGCCTGTTGAGGCAGGTAGGGAGGGACCAGCACTTACAGGATATGAACCCCAGAGCTTCACAGGCATCATCTCTAAAATACACTGATCTTTTTCAAACCCATCATCTCCCAGATGGAGAAGTGGGGTCTAATGAATGAAAGTAAGTTGCTATTCAAGTTGCAAATGGCAGACCAGAGACTCAAAATTTTTCTCTGAACTTCCCACTATATCATGCCTTTCATTTCCCCAAAACCTTAACTTGATCACAAGGACCATATGCTGCTGATGTTCAAATGGCAAACCCACGTGCTGATGCTCCAGAGGCAATAGATTTCGTTGGCAGGAATGAACAATTCACTATCAAAAACAAATATTCTAACAGCCACGCTTAACTGCATAACAAGTGAAATATTCTAACATGTTTCAATCTGACTAGTCTTTACTTAATGACTTCCTCATGTCTGGCCCTAATGAGGCATCCCCATAAAGCCTCCTTGAAGCCTATAGTCATGCTAACGTCACAGACACAAGCAGACACTGCACCCTAAATACTCCGTTTAACCTGGGTCTGTTCTGACTCATAGACAGCTGAGAAATGAATAGATAAACCTCAGGATGTTAGCAGACTGTTTCACATACTCGCTGAAGAAAGGCTTACTTGAGGCTTACAGAGCAGAGGAGTAAATAAATGACTTAAGCCATGATTAGGATGCCCTTCCAAAATGACACACAAAGAAGTGAATTTCAGAGAGAGAGTGAAGCTAAATTTTTTTTTAAAAGTGTCAGGCATTTTCATTCCCCTATAAGCACTTGGCATTGGAATCTCCCAAGCCCAAGCCGTTGCTGGCTGGGGGGAATGAGAATCAGTGGGGCCTCTATTGCATGGCCCATGATTTGTAAATGCATCTTGTCACTACATGTGTCCAGGCAATTACTGGCCAATGATACCTGCAAACTGCCTAGTAAATGAAGATAGAGTCTCACGTGAGCTGCCATTTGGGAAGCACTGTCTGCGTCCTCAATTCACTGGCATGATCACATCCTCTTAAGATGACCAAATGCCATTAGAAGCCAAGAGGTAGGTAATCTGTTTATAGGACAACTGAACGACAGAGGGCAGATGGCTCTGATTCTGAGACAGTTCAAAGCAGTTCGTCCTGGGGTGAGAGGAAAGTCATGTCTGAAAATGCCTACGTCCTGGTGCACATGTGGGGTGAACATTTATGCAACAAGTGTCCGCCAAGCAGGGGGCACATGTGGAAACTTACACCCAAAAAATAACACTTACAAAAGATCTGTCAGGCCCTGGGCACTGTGCTGAGTGTTTTATACTACCTTCTCACTTAATCTTCCCAAGTAGCCTGGGGGACAGATGTAATCATCTTTATTTTACAGATGAGACTCCCAAAGCTCAGACAGGTGAAAGAATGACCCCACGGCCCCACTGCTAGTGAATGGTTGAGTTGGGACATTAACCCACATCTTCTACCTGCAGATCCTGTGTTTATTTCCTTTTTCATCTTCCTGGGATAGGGGAATGGAAGAGAATTTAAAGACGTAATTTTAGCCTTCCAGGAGAGTACTGAGAGTGAAAGGACTCTAGATCAATTAAAAGTAGCCCATGAGCTAGGACAAAAGACTATAATGTGGATTAAAGACAGCACACCAAGAGCAGAAAGAGTTAAAGGTATATGGTCTGTATATGCAGTTAATCTAGAAAGACCTCCTAAATGGATGAGTTTTGAGCCAAGGTCTAAAAAGTATGAATGACTATTTTTAGCTTCATCTATGGCAAGTGTTAAGTTGCTGTGGTTCCATCAGCCTACCTAAGTGCCTATTGGAGGGGAGTCGGAAATACACTTCTTACCCTGGAAAACATGGTGTGCTAGAAATCGCTGGCTGGTGGAATCATATTTTGACAGCCAACCAGCTGTTCAAGAAAAACCTTGGTTAGGGACCTGATTTTAGAAGTTGATAACTTGAGCTCCAGTATCTTTTCTTTTCCTTATCATTTTAGAGGATAGTGCAAAGCTAGGAGGTATTATTAACAGTTACCAAGTTCTGTGTAAGTTCTGCTAGTCTGGAGACCAGTAGACCAGGCATAAATGGTAGACATTTGGAGCAACTTTAACAATTGAAATATGAGCTCATTGCTGGCCCTAGAAAGGAACAATTTCTAAGAGCAGGAGTCCAGTTTCTATGAGTGTGAAGAATCCTCAAAGTTTGGTTGAGTGAGAACTTTCTTATCAATGTCAGGTATTAGAGCAGGTGATTTGAGTTAAGGAAAAAGGAGGGATAAAGAAAGAGACCTGGTTTTATCTGTTACCAGCAGGTTGGCTTATCACTCTATACTTTACTATTCTCATTTACATAATTCAAATGATACAATGTACTTGTAGGTGAAATATATGCAAAAGTACTTAGTCAGTTCAAGAAATCCTTTAGTGAGGAGGAGCAAGATGGTGGAGGAGCTGGAGACGTAAATTTCGTCTGGTCCCAGGAATTTAGCCAGATAGGGATCAAACCACTCTGAACACCTACAAACTCAACAGGAGATAGAAGAAAAGAATAGCAGAAACTCTATGAACAGAAAAGCGACCACTTTCTGGAAGGTAGGATGTGCGGAGAAGTGAATCCGAGGTGATATTTGGGAGGATAGATGGCGGGGGAGGGGGCCCCCATCGGCCGCTTTTGGCAAGTGATAGAGCCACAGAGCACAAAATCGGAACTTTTAGAAGTCAGCTCCGCTGAGGGAAGTCACTCCAGTGGCTAAGCAGGGGGGTGGAACCCTTGCTGGGACAGTGTGGTCTCAGGACCCTCGCGGTCACAGGAAGACCGGGGGTGCCTGAGTGCGGCAGAGCTCCCAGGTATTGGAGTGGGGAAGCCGGCTGCAGAGATGGAGCCAAGGAGCGGGCTCTCAGCTCCGGGTTGCCATAAACCCTGATCCGCGGCACGGTCGGGCCACTGCTCCTCCAGCAGGGACCCAACAAGTGGCAGATCTGGGGAGACTCCCCTTCCTCCCCAGGAGGAGCAGCACAGGAGCACACCACAGAGATCTGCTGGGTTTGGAGACTCCACATGGAGTCCGGTGCCAGAGATAGAAATGCTCGGTCACAGGCCAGGTGAGCACAGAGTGTGGCCAGATACCAGGGAGATGGGAGTGATTGACTGCTTTTCTCTGGGGGCGCACTGAGGAGCGGGGCCCCGAGTTCTCAGATCCTCCGGGGCGGAGATTGGGAGGCCGCTATTTTCCCTCTTGTCCTCCAAAGCTGTACGGAAAGCTTTCGGGGAACAAAAGCTCCTGAGAGCAAACCCGAGCAGATTACTTAGCCCAGACCAGCAAGGGCAGGGCAATTCCGCCTCCGGCAAAGACATTTGGGAACCACGGCAACAGGCCCCTCCCCCAGAAGATCAGCGAGAACAGCTAGCCAAAACCAAGTTTACTGATCAATGAGAACGGCAGAATTCCAGTGCTAGGGGAATACTGCACATAGAATCCATGGCTTTTTTACCATGATTCTTTAGTCTTTCAAAGTTAATTTTTTTAAATTTTCTTTATTTTTTTCTTTTACTATTTTTTTTTAATTCTTCTTTTTCCCTTTTTCAACCAACATCTTATAATCCCTTTTTTAAAAATCTTTTTTAATTTTCATTTTTAGAGTCATAATCTATCGCTTCATTGTAGTTAACCTTATTTTTTGTATATATATGTTTTTCTCTCTTTAAAATTTTGGCATACAGTTTCTCCTAACAGACCAAAATATACCCTAAATCTCTGGTGTATGGCTCTGTTCTAGTCTCCTGCCTGATCACATTCTTTCCCTTTTTTTTTTTTAATTTTTCTTCTTTCTTTTTTCAACCAACTTCTTATATTATCAGTTCCTTTTATAAAATCTTTTATAATTTGCATCTTTACAGTCATATTCCATCACCTCATTGTATTTACCCTTATTTTTGTACATATATAAGTTTTACTGTCTTTAAAATTTTGGGAGGCTGTTTCTTCTAACAGACCAAAATACGCCCAAAATCAAGTGTGTGGCTCTGATCTATTCACCAGCCTGATCATATTTTTTTTTTTCTTCCTTCCCTTTCTTTTGCCCCTGTTTTCAGGTCTCTTCTGATTTGTTTAGTGTATATTTTTCTAGGGTCATTGTTACCCTTTTAGTATTTTGTTCTCTCATTCATCTATTTTCCTATGGACAAAATTACAAGACAGAAAAACTCACCTCAAAAAAAAAAGAACAAGAGGCAGTACAGACTGCCAGGGACCTAATCAATACAGACATTAGTAAAATGTTGGAACTAGAGTTCAGAATGACGATTATAAAGATACTAGCTGGGCTTGAACAAAGCATGGAAGATACTAGAGAATCCCTTTCTGGAGAAATAAAAGAACTAAAATCTAACCAAGTCAAAATCAAAAAGGCTATTAGTGAGGTGCAATCAAAAATGGAGGCTCTAACTGCTAGGATAAATGAGGCAGAAGAGAGAATCAGTGATATAGAAGACCAAATGATGGAGAATAAAGAAGCTGAGAAAAATAGAGATAAAACAACCACTGTATCCCGAGAGCAGAATTCAAGAGATAAGTGATACCATAAGATGAAACATATTAGAATAATTGGGATCCCAGAAGAGGAAGAAAGAGAGAGGGGCAGAAGGTATATTGAACCAAATTGTAACAGAGGACTTCGCTAATTTGGGGAAGGAAACAGGCATCAAAATCCAGGAGGCACAGAGAACCCCCCTCAAAATCAATAAAAATAGGTCAACACCCCGACATCTAATAGTAAAATTCACAAGTCTCAGAGACAAAGAGAAGATGCTGAAAACAGCTTGGGACAAGAGGTCTGTAACCTACAATGGTAGAAACATTACACTGGCAGCAGACCTATCCACAGAGACCTGGCAGGCCAGAAAGGATTGGCATGATATTTTCAGAGCACTAAGCAAGAAAAATACACAGCCAAGAATACTACATCCAGCTAGGTTGTAATTGAAAATAGAAGGAGAGATAAAAAATCTTCCAGGACAAACAAAAACTAAAAGAATTTGCAAACACCAAACCAGCCCTACAAGAAATATTGAAAGGGGTCCTCTAAGCAAAGAGAGAGCCTAAAAGTAACATAGACCAGAAAGGAACAGAGACAATATACAGTAACAGTTACCTTATAGGCAATACAGTGGCACTGAATTCATATCTTTCAATAGTTACCCTGAATGTAAATGGGCTAAATGCCCAAATCAAAGACACAGGCTATCAGATTGGATAAAAAAAACAAGACCCATCAATATGTTATCTGCAAGAGACTCATTTTAGACCCAAAGACACCCCCAGATTGAGAATGAGGGGGTGCAAAACCATTTACCATGCTAATGGACATCAAAAGAAAGCTGGGGTGGCAGTCCTTATATCAGACAAATTAGATTTAAACCAAAGACTATAATAAGAGATGAGGAAGGACACTATATCCTACTTAAAGGGTCTATCCAACAAGAAGATCTAACAATTGTAAATATCTATGCCCCTAACATGGGAGCAGCCAATTATATAAGCCAATTAATAACAAAATAAAAGAAACACATCGACAACAATAAAATAATAGTAGGGGACTTTAAGACCACCCTCACTGATATGGACAGATCATCTAAGCAGAAGATCAACAAGGAAATAAAGGCTTTAAAAGACACACTGGACCAAATGGACTTCACAGATATATTCAGAACATTCCATCCCAAAGCAACAGAATGCACATTCTTCTCTAGTGCCCATAGAACATTCTCCAGAAAAGATCACATCCTAGGTCACAAATCAGGTCTCAACCAGTACCAAAAGATTGGGATCATTCCCTGCCTATTTTCAGACCACAGTGCTTTGAAACTAGAACTCAATCACAAGAGGAAAGTCAGAAAGAACTCAAATAAATGGAGGCTAACAAGCATCCTACTAAAGAATGAATGGGTCAACCAGGAAATTAAAGAAGAATTAAAAAAATTCATGGAAACAAATGAAAATGAAAACACAACTGTTCAAAATCTTTGGGATGCAGCAAAGGTGGTCCTAAGAGGAAAGTATATAGCAATACAAACCTTTCTCAAGAAACAAGAAAGGCCTCAAATACACAACCTAACCCTACACCTAAAGGAGCTGGAGAAAGAACAGCAAATAAAGCCTACACCCAGCAGGAGAAGAGAAATAGTAAAGATCAGAGCAGAAATCAATGAAACAGAAACCAAAAGAACAGAGAACAGATCAACAAAACTAGGAGCTGGTTCTTTGAAAGAATTAATAAGATTGATAAACCCCTGGCCAGACTTATCAAAAAAGAGAAACAACCCAAATAAATAAAATCATGAATGAAAGAGGAGTGATCACAACCAACACCAAAGAAATACAAACAATTATAAGAACATATTATGAGGAATGATATGCCAGCAAATTAGACAATGTGGAAGAAATGGGTGCATTCCTAGAGAAGTATAAACCACCAAAACTGAACCAGGAAGAAATAGAAAACCTGAACAGACCCATAACCAGTAAGGAATTGAAGCAGTAATCAAAAATCTCCCAAAAAACAACAGCCCAGGGCCAGGTGGTTTCCCAGGGGAATTCTACCAAACATTTAAAGGAGAATTAATACCTATTCTTCTGAAACTGTTCCAAAAAACAGAAATGGAAGGAAAACTTCCAAACTCGTTTTATGAGGCCACCATTACCTTGATCTCAAAACCAGATGAAGACCCCATCTAAAAGGAGAATTACAGACCGATATCCCTGCAAAAATTCTCACCAAAATACTAGCCAATAGGATCCAACAGTACATTAAAAGGATTATTCACCACGACCAATTGGGATTTATTCCTGAACTGCAAGGTTGGTTCAACATCCACAAATCAATCAATGTGATACAATACATTAATAAGAGAAAGAACAAGAACCATATGATCCTCTCAATAGATGCAGAAAAAGCATCTGACAAAATACAGTATCCTTTCTTGATTAAAACTCTTCAGGGTGTAGGGATAAAGGGTACATACCTCATTATCATAAAAGCCATCTTTGAGAAACCCCCAGCGAATATCATTATCAATGGGGAAAAACTGAGAGCTTTTCCCCTAAGGTCAGGAACATGGCAGGGATATCCACTATCACCACTGCTATTCAACATAGTATTAAAAGTCCTAGCCTCAGGAATCAGACAATAAAAAGAAATAAAAGGCATCCCAATTAGCAAAGAAGAAGTCAAACTCTCACTGTTTGCAGATGATATGATACTTTATGTGAAAAACCCAAAAGACTCCACCCCAAAACTGCTAGAACTCATACAGGAATTCAGTCAAGTGGCAGGATATAAAATCAATGCACAGGAATCAGTGGCATTTCTATACACCAACAACAAGATAGAAGAAAGTGAAATTAAAGAGTCAATCCCATTTACAATTGCAACCAAAACCATAAGATACCTAGGAATAAATCTAACCAAAGAGGCAAAGAATCTGTACTCAAAAAACTATAGAATTCTCATGAAAGAAATTGAGGAAGACACAAAGAAATGGAAAAACGTTCCATGCTCATGGATTGGAAAAACAAATATTGTGAAAATGTCTATGCTACCTAGAGCAATTTACACATTTAATGCAATCCCTATCAAAATACCATCTACTTTTAAAAAGCCAAGATGTCCATCGACAGATGAATAGACAAGGAAGATGTGGTATATATATACAATGGAATATTATGCAGCCATCAAAAGGAATGAAATCTTGCCATTTGCAATGACATGGATGGAACTGGAGGGTGTTATGCTGAGCGAAATAAGTCAATCAGACAAAGACATGTATCATATGACCTCACTGATATGAGGAATTCTTAATCTCAGGAAACAAACTGAGGGTTGCTGGAGTGGTGGGGGGTTGGAAGGATGGGGTGGTGGTGTGATAGACATTGGGGAGGGTATGTGCTATGGTGAGCGCTGTGAATTGTGTAAGATTGATGAATCACAGATCTGTACCTCTGAAACAAATAATACAATATATGTTAAAAAAAAAAAAAGAAGAAGATAGCAGGAGGGGAAGAATGAAGGGGGGGAAATCAGAGGGGGAGACGAACCATGAGAGACTATGGACCCTGAGAAACAAACTGAGGGTTCTAGAGGGGAGGGGGGTGGGGGGATGGGTTAACCTGGTGATGGGTATTAAAGAGGGCATGTTCTGCATGGAGCACTGAGTGTTATACACAAACAATGAATCATGGAACACTACATCAAAAGCTAATGATGTAATGTATGGTGATTAACAAAACATAATAATAAAAAAAAAGGAAAAAAATACCATCCACTTTTTTCAAAGAAATGAAACAAATAATCCTAAAATTTGTATGGAACCAGAAAAGACCCCGAATGGCCAGAAGAATGTTGAAAAAGAAAAGCAAAGCCAGTGGCATCACAATTCTCAACTTCAAGCTCTATTACAAAGCTGTCATCATCAAGACAGTATGGTACTGGCACAAAAACAGACACATAGATCAATGGAACAGAATAGAGAGCCCAGAAACAGACCCTCAACTCTATGGTCAACTAATCTTCGACAAAGCAGGAAAGAATGTCCAATGGAAAAAAGACAGTCTCTTCAACAAATGGTGTTGGGAAAATTGGACAGCCACATGCAGAAGAATGAAACTGGACCACTTCCTTACACCACACACAAAAATAGACTCAAAATGTATGAACGGCCTAAATGTGAGACAGGAATCCATCAAAATCCTAGAAGAGAACATAGGCAGCAACCTCTTCGACCTCAGCCTCAGCAACTTCTTCCCAGACACATTGCCAAAGGCAAGGGAAGCAAGGGCAAAAATGAACTATTGGAACTTCATCAAGATAAAAAGCTTTTGCACAGCAAAGGAAACACTCAACAAAACCAAAAGACAACTGACAGAATGGGAGAAGATATTTGCAAATGACATATCTGATAAAGGGCTAGTGTCCAAAACCTATAAAGAACTTATCAAACTCAACACCCAAAGAACAAATAATCCAATCAAGAAATGGGCAGAAGACATGAACAGATATTTTTCCAAAGAAGACATCCAAATGGCCAACGGACACATGAAAAAGTGCTCAACATCACTCAGCATCAGGGAAATACAAATCAAAACCTCAGTGAGATACCACCTCACACCAGTCAGAATGGCTAAAATTAACGTGTCAGGAAACAACAGATGTTGGCGGGGATGTGGAGAAAGGGGAACCCTCTTACCTGATGGTGGGAATGCAAGCTGGTGCAGCCACTGTGGAAAACAGTATGGAGGTTCCTCAAAAAGTTGAAAATAGAGCTACCCTATGACCCAGCAATTGCACTACTGGGTATTTACCCCAAAGATACAAATGCAGTGATCTGAAGGGGTACGTGCACCCCAATGTTTATAGCAGCAATGTCCACAATAGCCAAACTATAGAAAAAGCCAAGATGTCCATTGACAGATGAATGGATAAAGAAGATGTGGTATACATATACAATGGAATATTATACAGCCCATCAAAAAAATGAAATCTTGCCATTTGCAATGACGTGGATGGAACTAGAGGGTATTATGCTAATCGAAGTAGGTCAGTCAGAGAAAGACAAGTATCATATAATCTCACTGATATGAGGAATTCAAGAAACAAGACAGAGGAGCATAGGGTAAGGGAGGAAAAAATGAAAAAAGATGAAACCAGAGAGGGAGACAAACAAACCTAAGAGACTCTTAATCTCAGGAAACAAACTGAGGGTTGCTGGAGTGGTGGGGAGTGGGAGGGATGGGGTGGCTGGGTGATGGACATTGGGGAGGGTATGTGCTATGGTGAGCACTGTGAATTGTGTAAGACTGATGAATCACAGACCTTGGGGTACCTGGGTGGCTCAGTCGTTAAGCGTCTGCCTTCGGCTCAGGTCATGATCCCAGGGTCCTGGGATCGAGCCCCGCATCAGGCTCCCTGCTCAGTGGGAAGCCTGCTTCTCCCTCTCCCACTCCCCCTGCTTGTGTTCTTCTCTCGCTGTGTCTCTCTCTGTCAAATAAATAAATAAAATCTTTAAAAAAAAAAAAAAGACTGATGAATCACAGACCTGTACCTCTGAAACAAATAATACATTATATGTTAAAAAAAAAAAGAAGAAGAAGAAGACGATAGTAGGAAGAGAAAAACGAAGGGGTGGAAATCGGAGGGGAGGATGAACCATGAGAGACTATGGACTCTGAGAAACAAACTGAGGGTTTTAGAGGGGTGGGGGGTGGGCAGATGGGTTAGCCAGTTGATGGGTATTAAAGAGGGGTATTAAAGAGGGCACGTACTACATGGAGCACTGGGTGTTATACACAAACAATGAATCATGGAACACTACATCAAAAACTAATGATGTAATGTATGGTGACTAACATAATAAAAAAATTTTTTTTAATTAAAAAAAAAATCCTTTAGTCATTCCATATTATTAATACCCTGGATCCTTGCTGTACAATTCCAGATCAATGAAATTCATATCTTTTTATGAAAGATCAAATCTTTTCTCACTTATTTATAATGAAAAGTAACTATAATCCAGGAATAATATATTTAAAATAATGGATCAGTATTCACAATAAAAAATATTTTTAAATCTCTTTTAAAATTTCTAAGTGGTTATCACTGCTCTAGAAAATAGCTGGTATTGACTATTAAAAGATCCAACTTGCCATCCCTGGTGACAGATAATGGTAGCTACCCTTGTTAGCAAAGCATAACACATACCATTGTTGAATCACTGTGTAACACACCTGAAACTAATGTAACATTGTGTCTCAACTCCACTGCAATTAAACAAATAAATAAATATTGAATTATTCCATTACAATGAGAATGATGACTGCTATTCTTTCTACAAATAGGCTTAGATTTCTACCCTTTTGCTTGAAGGCATGTTGAGAATTTTAACCAAACGAATTGAAAAATATTTGATGAACAATTATATAATTTAAAAGTTCTGAGGTGGAAGATTGTCTTTGTCATTTTGTGGCTTCTAATAAATAATTGACCACTAATTGGGAAAAGAGATTTCTGGCCAATAAATTATAAGTCTCCCTTATATTAAAAAAAAAAACCCTCAGTCAATTAGAGTAAAACACCCTGATAATGTTAAAAAATACTAATAAGAAAAATCATTTTTTGAGTGCTTAAAAAGAAAAAATACAATTCAATGAGCCTGAAAGCAGGATATTCAAAGAGTCTAAATCATGGCAGTGTAAAAATTTTTAAATTTTCTTTATTTGTATTTTTCTATCATTTGAAAGAAGATGTTATCACAAACATGACTAAGTGACATTGGTTTAGCTATTCTATACCATTGACAACACACCTATAAAATATCCTAATTAGACTCCCTTGGAATAGAATGGGGAAAGATGAGATCATATTTGTCGTTACTGACCCTAGGGTGTCACAGACAAAAGAACTACATAACCCCTAGTTCTGATATCTTCAAGGGTAATGATAATGTTCAACAATATACCTTTTTGTCTTCATTTTCCTCCAACAAAGTTATGTTCAGTTTTCAATTAATAGCCAGCTGGAGGAATGCCAACTAACCCTTCCCTCCCATGTTGTGGGTGAAAGTTGCAGAGCCAACCTATTTTATGTTGAGGCAGCGGTGTTACACATCAACTCAGTGCCCTTTTACCCTCTTCCCTGATTCCAGCCCCCGTACCTGCTGTTCTATGAATCACTATCAATCCTAATTAATCAGAACATGATAAATGCTCCTCAGCAGCCAGACAGTGAGGGCAGTAGCTTGGCTTCCAACATGAGGTCCAGCCCTCCGGGGTGGTACCCAGAGTGAAGCCTGGGTCCCAGACTTCCTACCTTCAATCAACCAAGCTGGGGAGCAACAAGTAGAATGTGTAGGAGAGAGTGCCAGCAGACCTGGGAAGTTGCTCAAGTACTTTGTTGCTCTAGAAAAAGAGGCAAAGACCCACAGAGTAAAAGCGTACACAACGGAAGGAAAGGTTACCCATAGCTGGTGGGGAGACCCAGGGGGGCAGCCTAGGGGAAGTTTGTGGGTTACTAGCAATTTCCTTCAAATTGGATTTGGGGGAATTTTAAGCAAATGAAATGGAGCAATTTGCTATTTCTATATATTTTTTTAGTCTACATTTCTTATTATTGTCATGACTAGTTTATTTTTATAGCACAAATCATGTAGGAAATATCCAGGTTAAGAACAGAACTGAAAATCCCAGCAAGGGGCTGCTGACAGGGGGAGATGGGAACAGTCAAGTGCTTATAGACCTCTATCTAGAGGGTTCATGGTTCTGAGGACCCACTTCTCATGCCAGGAGCCTTGCAATGGGGGAGGAACCCTCCAAGCCCAAGGGAACCAGCAGCTTTAGGAGAAGCGTTGGGTGCTCATGTCTTTATGGGTAAAACTCAAGAAAATGCCAACCTTGTCTTGTGAACGGGTTTGCTTATGAGGGGAAAATGTCACATCTGTGACAGAGACAGTCCCTCAGGGAATTGCTCTTATACTAAGAGTCCATTACACTTTCTTTCCACAGCCCACCCAGTCAAGCATGCCATGTGCAGACATACTGGTAAGATACTGGCTTCTTCCTGTCCAACCCCAGGGCCCTTCTGCTATTTCTATAACCACTGTCTCCACCTCCTGAAACCATTACTTCCCTGTGTCACACCTGCCTGTAGGAGGGGAAGCAATGGTGAAGGTAAAAATCATGGTGATGGGCACCTGGGTGGCCCAGTCTCTTGATTTCAGTTCAGCTCATGATCTCAGGATCATGAAATTGAGCTCTGAGTCTGGCTTCACACTCAGCACAGAGTCTGCTGGAGATTCTTTCTCTCTCCCTCTTCCCCTGCACCTCCCCTGGCACACATTCTCTCTCTCTCTCATCCTCTAAATAAATAAATAAATAAATAAATAAATAAATAAAATCTTTTTTAAAAAATCATGGTAGTAACATAAGCCATTCATAGCTCTGAGTCTCCAGCCCACAGATTTACTGAGCATGCGATGACCCAGTTTCTATCCTTTCTTGTGAGTCCCTGATTCCAGGTATCTGATATGCCATGTTGAAGATGTGTCTTAGTTTGGGTCTTTCCTCACCTGCAGGAGCAGTTGTTGAGACAGAAACTAGGGAGCAAGTCATTTATTTGGGAGAAGATTGCAAACAATTGTAGGGAGTGGGGTTGGGGATGACAAGAAAAGGTGGCTAATAAAGAGTAATGAATAAATGACCACTTTGGGCAATAGAAGTTTACTCCTGCTGGGAGCTCCATGGGTCGCATGTTTCAGAGGACATCCCCTCAGATGTCCAGAGGTGTGGGGGAAGTGGAGTATTAATATGCTCACTCCCTTGGTATAGGTCAAAAGCTCTTGTGAGGGGGACATCAGTTCCCTGGTATTTCGGACCCATGGCACAGGTGGGAAACCAGCCTCTGGTGGCCAGAGAAAGCCATTGAGCAAAGAGATGCAAAGTTTGGTGGTTGAAAGGTGGCTCTTATTCACTGAGGTGGAAAGAGCAGGAGATGTAAGTCCGAGCACTGACAATTTCTGTCACACCGTGGAAGTTTCTAACTACTTCCTGTTCTACTGCCTGTTTGTGACCGTGGGTTGCATTGATGATGTCTGCTTGAGCATTCCTCCTATGAAATGACAGCTGATAGCAGAGAAGGCTACTTGCCCACTAAGGCTGTAATTTAGTAAAAGGATCCCCAAAGTGTGGGCACATTCTCTGTCTTCTTAGAAAACCTATCTCCAAGGATTTCAGCACAGGATTTCTAGGTTGGGTTAAACGGGTTAAATGCGTACGGCACCAACCAAATTTCCAAACAAAATCACGTTTGTCTGCTAAAAACACCTATGATCCTGGACACAGAAGGCATCAAGGTGAGTTGTTAACTCACCTAGTGATTCTCTGAGGTAAGTTGGCATGGTCTAGCCTCTTTGCTAGGATCTAAAGCCCAGTTTCCCAGGCCTGGTCCTTGGTCTCAAAGTCCACAGAGCTATCCACTGTCAAGTTCATCAAATGCTGTGCCAGGTCTCTGGAGGTGGGCATGTGGTTTAGACCTCTATATACCCCACATTCCCACATTGCTTTGTATCACTCTCCAATCATGCTGTGGGTTTCTGAAAGATAGTTCTGCTTCTCATATATCTTTGTACTTACCAAGTACAACCTCTGGCACTTGAGAATAGTGAGTAAATGTTAGCTGAATTGACATGCCCAGAAAAGGCAGAAGCATAAAATCTCAGGGTTCCACACCAGATCCTTGTGGTTCCAGATCACAGCTGATCATGCTCTTTCACCTAGGACACAAGAGCCACCCCTGCATGATCTCTCCGAACACTGCTATGTTTTTGAGGAAACAGGTGGGGTGGGCCACTTAGCTTTGAAGCTTTTGTTTATGACATGAAGAGAACAGATGTCAGCCAAATGAGGCATGAGGGCAGAATATGGCGCTCTAGTCTCCTAGGAGACTAGAGTCTCCTCTACTACACTGTAGTAGAGAGAATGAGGATATGAGTGGAGAGACAGCCTAGAACACTTGGGCAGCTCCAGGTATATTGCTCCACTGTGTCCCTGAACTTCAGAAAACTCAGACTAACATGTCATGAGCATTCCCTTAGTTTCTGAAGAATGGAGACAATAGCAACAATGAGCTGGTGCTCAGGACCCAGCTCTGGAAGGAAACTTGGAGGTCATCAGACTTACTTGTTTCACTTTTCACTTGAGGACTTGGAGGGCCACAGATGAACAGTAACATACTCAAGGTCACATAATAGTTGGTAGCTAACCATAGAGAAGTTCTTGTTTTGGGAGATGCTTGTGGCTTGCCAGGCCTCTCCCTTTAAGGGAAGACCCATAAAAGCTCTATATCTTCTAAATACAAACCTAAAGTGTCATATAATCACAGAATATCATGTTGCTAAGTATGTACATGTATAAGTTACATGTAAGTTACAAAGCATGTAACTTGCATAAAGACATCCCTGAGACTAAACACACACACACACACACACACACACACACACTTCTCAATCTCCTTCTGAGGAACTTAAATATAGCTCTGATGCCCCTCTATCTTGGCTGTGCTAGGAATATCCCAGAGATAGTGGACTGGATAATGTGTCTGGGATTAGTGAAGTTCATTCTCTTTCTTTCTCTCTCTCTCTCTCTTTTTTTTCACTTGTGTAGTTATTCTACATGCATCTATTTATGTCTACCGCTGTAAAAATTGCTGAGATTCGTAACAGAACATCCCTAATCTATGCTCTCTATATTTGGGGAATTTCAGTCACGAGTAGACCCAGCTTTCAGGAGATGGTATAAAGCAGAGTATGATTAAATGGTAAAACAGGTATTCAGTGCTAGAGATGCTCAGAGGTAGATGAGCTTCCTGGTGGCTGAAGAGAGCAGGGAAGGAGTCATAGAAGGGGTGATGGTGCCAGCCCAGGAAACGTCTGCTTACACAGAGGCAGAGGAAGAAATGAATTCCTTTTTTAAAAAAGATCGTATTTATTTGAGAGAGAGAACATGAGCAGGGGGAGGGGTGGAAGGGGAGAAAGAAGCAGACTCCCTGCTGAGCAGGGAGCCTGACTAGGGATTCTATCCCAGGACCCTGAGATCATGACCTGAGGCCAAGGCAGACACTTAACTGGCTGAGCTACCCAGGTGCCCCGAAGAAATGAATTCTCTGTGATATCAAAGCACAGGGATGGGAGGAGGGCAGAACCTCGGGTACCTACTGCTCCCATCTCCAGGTCAGACAAAGTCAGGGCTCCCAGGCAAATCACAGGGTTGAAGAGAAGACCTTGCCTGCCCCAGCTCTGTTCTCCAGTGGCAAGAATCAAGCTGTGTGTATTGTAAGTTTAAAAAGTACCTTCAGACCTACTCATTACCTTAGGCAGAGGATTAATTAATGCAGAACTATAAAATACAGCACTCAGTTCCTGAAAGGATTTTGTTAGATAGCAATTCTCAACTTGTATGACACTGGTTTTAGAAACTTCATGAAGATTTATAGAAAGTGTAAAACACTGCTACAACTATTAAATGAGAAAATCTAAAACCCGAGAATGAGTGGCAGGGAAAAATGGAGAAATTATAAATCTGCCAAATGTTTGAGTCAACATCATATTCGAAGACAAATTGAAAACATCTGACTGTGAAAAATTATGGTTGCAGAGTGGATTTGACAAGAGTAGGTTAGGATGGTAGAGTCTAAGAAGCTGAGACCCACTGCATTTGATGGTTCTGTCTTTTTGCCAAATTCCTCCTGCCCAGAAGGGATTGCTTTTCTTAGTAGACTGTATGGGTTCGTGAAAAATGCTGTCCATAAATTAAACATAAAATAAAAATCAAATAATAAAATGTAAGGACCATATATAAACATCTGGACAAAAAGTTTAAAAAAATAGGCAATCTGCTTTATATAATCCCCAATATATAGTCATTTAGATGACTGACAGAATTCTCATTTATTTCTAAGCATTGAATATTTTATAGAAGCGACTTCCATTAGCCCACATTTATTCATGAATATTTGCCCTACGTAATTTTCATCCTGTTAACATTTCTCCATTTTGAAACAGCAGTCAAGGTGTCAGTAAAGTCTTCTTTTGGAAAATGCGCATTGTCTTTAGCAGGATAGCCATGATGGAGTAAAATGGCGAGGAGAGGTTTATCCACGTGAGGACCAGAGGAAAAACAAGCTAACCCTCTCTTCTAGTCTGGACTAGTTGTCCTTCATGGTACCACCTCCCGACTTTGCTCAGTGACTAGCTCTCCTTAAGAACACACTAGTGATACAGAGGGGTGTCTCTTTGCTGTCCGGTCCATTAAACCCTAAAGTTTAGAGACCGAGACCAAAACAGAGAGATATGGTGGCAGTAGTGTGTTGGCTTCTTCTTTTCCTGGATATCAGATGTAACTGACAAATTTAAAAACACAATGAGAGAACATCTGAGGGGTAAATGCTATGTAGCCATCTCAAGGGAAATGGCTTGTTCTAGAATAAGGCAGAAATATCTAAGTATCCTATTTAAATCATTTTGGAAATTTTGAGATGAAAATATGGAAGGAGAAAATGAGGGATGTACTCAACATACAGGATCGTATAACTCACCTTAGAATGCAAGTAATCCACCTTAGAAATCGACACACACACACACACACACACTCCTGCACAGATGAGAACATTAAGGATCAGGGACATGAAGTGACTCATCCTGATACAAAACTAATTAGAAACAAAGCTAAGGCTAGAACTCAGACCTCTTAATTTTTAATGCCTTTCTTCACTGCACTGTGCCTTTTGATTAGCTGGAATAAATCCATCCAAACCTCAGAATGATTTGAACTCTTCGAAATGAGACATTCCTTCCCCCATCCCATTGCCCTTTGCTGCCTCTGCCCCATCCAGGATGTCCTAAAGCACAGAGCCGATCACCTCATTTCCTTTTACAAAAACCTAGAGCATGGGAGAGCAGCTCCTCATTTCCCACCAAGGGAGCCTGCAAAGCTCCAAGACCCGGTTCCCACTGAGGTCATTCCCATCTGTCCAATGCCTTTTCACTTGGAGTGTTTTCCACCCAAATCAAACCACCTGCTGCTACACTTCTTCCTCCACCTCCTGTACCTCTGCTCACCCTCTTCATCCCGCCACAGAAACCCCCCCATGGCAGGCTTCCCTGTAAAAATTCCACTCGTCCTCCAAGGCCAGATCACATGCCGTCTCCTTTGGGAAGCCTTCCAGGAGACCCAGCTATCTGGGACTGCTCTCTTCCACTTTGCCTATGTGTCTGCATCAGCCTGTATCACTGTCTACCACCTGCTCTTCTGTAAGTCCCTGCAGGGAAAATCCCTCTTACTCAGCACTGCAACTCCAGAGCTCTGAACCACACAACACACAAAGTAGGTACTCAGTTAAAACAAGCTCATGCATAAATAAACGTGTAGATGTATTAACAATACAATAGTTCCATCTTCTTCCGCTCCAGAATCCGTGAATTCACATGAAAGTACTCCAAATAAGGGACATCGGTGAATTGATCAAGTAACTAGCCAATCGCCCATTTTTTTATTACACTTATTTTGCATGATGTCTGTATCACCCTAGGCTCTCAGCAAAACTTTCAGTAACTGGAAATTTAAAGTCAATTTTAAACTCAAAAGAGACACACATTGCCTTTGGGAAAAAAAAGTATACAATTCCATACTAAATTCCCTGGTTATATTACACAGTCACACTTTGTCACTATTCATTCATTTCAACAAAGCCACAATGCCAAAAGAAAGGTCCTATTGCCAAACTTATCCAATGGCATTAAATACGGTATCTGCTTCTGAAATTGTTTATTAAACATTCACATAAAGATATGCACTTTGAATATTAACGAAGAAGAGTTTGGGGAAGAAAGTACCAGGTAGAGAAGGGGGCTGTGGAGGGTTGGAGAGGCGTGTGCCATACTGCCTACCTAACACGATTATGGCTCTGCCAAGTTCAGTGGTTAAATATCTGGGGAAGCAAAATTATCCTCTTGGTGCATCCATTTTACAGTTAATACCTACAGGTGGTAAATGATGATTCTCCCCTCCTGAGCTGCACAGTAAGTCCAACAGAGAAAATGTTAGAATCCCAGATCAGAGATTGGTCCCTTATGTTGTACACGTTCAAGGTGAAAGACAAGGTCCATGTAGCCCAGCTCAGGCTTGTCCTGGTCTTCTTTTGCCCTTTTTCTCCTTCATGATGATCTTACTACTCCCAATATCCGGGTGCCTGCCTGAGCATCATTCTTGTTTTCCGCTAGGTATTCATACTCACAGATGAGCTAACAAAGTCCCAAGGTGTCATCTTTCAGGGCAGCACATTTAACTCCTCCTCCTGAAATAATTTGAATTTTAGGTGCACTTTAAAAAGACCAAAACAAAAAAGAAAGAAAGCAAATTTTTATAACCCAGCAAGAGGAGGTTCTAGTGGTGTTATTGTCAGGTATCTAGAGTCAGTATGATAAATTGGGAGTTATCCAACCCATCTTTTCCAAAAGGCACATTGTGAACATGGCCACTGGGGTTGGGAAATCTCCAGCGGGGAGGGTTTGTGGGCAGAGTGAGCTCCGCGGGTCTGTCGCCCCGCACTGGAGGGATGTGAGGAGTGAGTAACTGAAGATTTGGCAGGTCACTTCTGAAAGGCCGCCAACGTCTGTGTCATCCCTGCTCTTCTAGATTTGTTGTTCTGCCTCATCCAAATAAATGCTCCCTCCCTGGGGCTTGTAAAAGCTGGGTTTTCATGCATAATTTCCTCCCAAGTTGGGCAAACCAGCTACCCTGCATTAAATCAATTGTGATCCAAGCTGATTCTGCTTTAAAATGACTTCCAATTAGCATGCAGCAACATGCTATAAGAGTTCCAAATAGATCAATTAAATAGCTGCATTGGGAAGAATCATTCTCATGGGTCTCATTTTTTTGTCCTTCATGTGTTGGGGAAAAAAAATTTTTTCCTGTAAAAGATGACTCCTCTGTAAAAATATGAAATGATCTGATTTAAATGTTGCTTTCGAATGCTGCATTTGGGGCTTATGGAAATTTTTCTTTTAATTCTTCTCTGTCTGACAGTCATTATCCGCCAGACTTGGGATCATAAAGCTCACCTTATCACCCTGACCTCTTTCTCCCAGGAGAATGCACACATCACAGGTTATTATAACCTAAATGTGTATATATGTAGCAGGAGGATTACAGAGTACACTCAATCCATTGTTTAGAATCCATGGAATAGAAACAATGTGTATATATATACATATATATATATATGTATGTATATATATATATGTATGTATATATATACATATATATATTACCCCCTCTGTGTGTGTGCATGTGTGTGTGTGCATGTGTGTATACGCTACTCTGAATGTATTGTTACCTTTTCCAAAATCCCTCAAAAGATTTCTATAATAATTTCCTTATTTATTATCAAAAACTAAACATTAACACATTATGAGCATTTAAATAAGTCTTCTTTAGGATTATTAGCACATTCTAATTTTAATCAGTATATGTTCTGTCTTCTCAACATTATACTTCAGAACAGCTACGTATGGTGACTAACATAACACAATAAAATTAAATTAAATTAAAAAAAGAACAGCTACATAATAAAGAACAACAACATATATAAATTTGTTTTGGAGGGGTTATTGCAGCCTAATCATTTTTCAGTTCTCCTTGTTACATAATATTTACTTTCTTTGAGATAAATAACCATCTCTCTGAAATCCCAATCTTTTTCAAAAATTCAGTTTGTTTCAGACCTGATTGCAGTTGTGCTATGGGTGGTCATCCTCCTTTCTATGGAGAAGGTGATTACTCCCCAGTCCCTGCTTAAAGAAACTCACATGCGGTTCTGCAGCTGATAACAGGTGGAAAAGTCCCGCCCATGAGCCAGGAGCCCCATGAATTTGGCTCCAGCTCCGCCGTGAATTCTCTTGTCCCTTTGGTGAGTTCCTTTGCTGCTTGGTGTCAGTATCCTCATCTGCAAAATGGAGTGATGAGGAACCCATTCCCCTAATGGGTTGACTGGGCATTTGCCATGCGCTATGGAGATGAATAAAGATATTAATCTTTTGCCAGTCCAGCTTGCTGCAGTTTTGTTCTGAATTAACTGGGGGGAAAATGTTTTCATTTGAGGATATACTGCAGTGACTTTTTAAGCACATAGAACTTTTAAATTTTGGAGGACCCAAATCTGTAATTGACCAGATTCCTTGGAGACTTCTTCCAGTCCTTCTATACTTAAAAAGTTCTTACCTCTTGAGGTTTCAGATCGCTTCTTCCTATTATTATCTTGCCATTTTTCTGTGGTTTTCTTTTTAAATACTTAATCCGTTTGTTTTTCCAGTTCTAATTTATTTTGTACGTCCGAAGGGGAAGGCCAATACTGTTTTCTCCCCCTCAGTGCTCATAGTGTTCATGCCACCATAAAGAGTGTGGATAATACCACATTGCTCCAGTGACTTGTGATGCTTCTTTCCCACCTGCTGCTGTAAGAATCAGTCTTCGGAGAGAACATTACTTCTTCCTCCTCAGAAATGACACAGCATCATATCCTGGGTTGCTGTTATATTCCTCTAGTAACTTGTCTTATGCCTTTTTTTTGAGATTGTGACATTTTCCAGGGTGTAGGGAATAAGTCCTTTTGATTCTCCTTATTTTCACTCCAGGATTAGGTAACTCGTAATATGTTGTTTGAGTTGGATTCTGACAACATATACCAAAATACACATGAGGATAGAAGATGGGGAATGTAGATGTGATTTAAAAAAAAAAATGCCTTAACGTAGCCAGGGCTGCTGGTTAGGACCCTTGACTGCGGGTCCACAGGACAGACTAGAGGGCTGTGACGGCAGTTCCCAGAGAGGGCTGCCCTGATTCGGGTTGCGCTGAATGGAGGCCAGCCCTCCCCATCACATTTGCTTGGGTCCCCCCACCAGCTTCTCCATTTGAATCAGAATGGCAGTCCCAGCTAAGATACTAGGCAGAAGGTCATGAGGGAACTGGGCGCAAGCCGACACCCTCAGTGCCACGACAACCACTCTTTCCCCATGATGTATATAACTAGACGAGAAATTTCCCAGAACCCATTCAAGTTCATTTTTGAGCAATAGAGGCCCAGCGACAAGCTGCCGTCCTGGGATGACAATCTGGTCTGACTTTCCTTGTGAAGATTTCACGAGCCATTAGCTAGTGGATCATTTCGTAGGGTCTTTTCTTCCCATAAACTTATATCCTAGCCCACACGTTATCTCAGGAGGGACATTTGTCACATTTGTCTTTCTGGCAAGAGGAACCCTGAGCTGTTAATATTAGAACCAAATTCCCTCAGCCTTTGTGCACTCCGGTATAAAATGATACCACACAGCCTCAGTTCCCCTTTTAAGAAGACTGCTTGATGTCCTAAGTCCCCGAAAGGATAATCCCCACCAGGGCAGCTCGGGTAACATTTCGGTCCTTCTCAATTGCAGAAAGGATAGCTACAAATTAATGTCCGGCTCACTGAGGTCACTTCAAGTGAACGTGGGGCAAATAAGTATAGCACGTCCTTTACCCCACTCCTCTACTTTCAGAGGATGGGAAGTTATTGAAAGTCTTGAAAACACTTGCAATAGTACACTGGAAGAAAGTGAAATGGTTTAGGAGAATTAGAGTCTATTGGGTCAGAGTTTGAACCCAGATACTACCACATTGAGATATGTGACGGGGGGTAGTTATTTAACTTCTCTGAGCCTTGATCTCCGCATCTATTAAACAGAATACTGGTCACCTTATAGGGATATTGTGAAGATCAGTCATAAGTGCTTGAAGTGTCTGGCCCATAGTAAGCACTCAATACGAAGTGGCTATTATTAGAACTGGAGTAAGCAGGGTTTATTTGGAGGTTCTTGGATGGTATGGGCAGAGATCAGTGAGAATGAGTATCGAGTTCTTCCCTGTGTGTTCCCTGGGGCAAGGCCAGAGGTGAGGACAAGGGCTGTATGGGCCATTAGGTTGCTCTTGTGTTGGCACCTTCCTGATATTAGGAAGGGCTAGCCCTGCCATTGATGGTGGGAATCAGAAAGTGTAGGTGGCAGCTATGCTGGACAGCTGGGGCCTGGCTGGGTTTATGGGGCTCCTACTGTTCACTCCTCCTTGCTGGGTCCATCCCTCAGGGATTCTTCGGTATGGGTGCAATGCTGGTGGTCAAGGCTGATTACAATGTGAAAATGAGTAGCAAGCATGTGTGTGGTCCCAGGTGGCTAATGCCACCTGCCAGAGTCTCATGAGAGAAGTTTCCAGACTTTCCCAGAGAAAGGCAATGGGGCAGCTCATGTCTGCACACCTGGAGCCCTAACGCCCCCCTGGTAGAGGAGTAGAGAGCCATGTTTGCCCCCTTGGCCTTATCTTTATTAATAGAAACTTGGGTAATGTCATCTGGGAGAAAATAAAAAGGTTGGCAGAAGAGGGTATATATTTTAAGATGACACAGTTTATATTTAGAGACTGGGATTATGCCCCCTGGGAGACATGAAAGAAGAGGAAGAGATATTATAGCTGAGCATCTGGCCTGGGAAAATGTCATCTCCCAAAGTGGTTATGCTTCTCACCAGGTGCACACCAGAGCTGAGAAGGCACGGAAGGTGGGAAATCCAGAGCTCACCCATCCCTAGATCTTTCCACTGCCCAAGGTGCTAAGGGGACAGTCCCCAAAGTCGGGGCTGGACCAGCCTTTCCTGGACCAAGGGAGGCTGAGCCAAGCCATGGTGCACTTTCCCCAGGAAGTGATTTTGGACAATGTGAAGTACACTGATAGACATCAGGTGCTTGAGACATAGCATACTTCACCTCTGAGATACAGATTAGTATTCTCCACTGAGGTTTCTAAGGACTGACATCATCATTTTAAGCAGAACTGGAAGGGTGATGTGCTAATTTGACATACAATTATCACCTGTCTATGGAGATGGTACAATCTGTTCTTGGATAATTTTTACATTAAGGTTTTATTACTGCTTCCCCTGAAGTTGAGTAATCACCATAAAAACAACAATGCTTACCACATTTTTTCAGCTGCCTTCCATTTATTATCTCATTTTATTCTCGTAATATCCACATAAAATTTGTCGAATAGCCTTTGACATGTTAATATAGAAGTTATTAATATAATCACTGTAGAATTTTTTTTAATCTAGGGAAATTGAATTAGAAATATAAAAATACATCCACCTGGAGAAAACCACTGTTAATATCTTAGTGAATCTATTTTCATTATTTTTCCATGCATATTTTAAATAGTTACGATATTATGTATAAAATGTTACGCGCTGGGGCGCCTGGGTGGCTCAGATGGTTAAGCGTCTGCCTTCGGCTCAGGTCATGATCCCGGGGTCCTGGGATCGAGCCCCACATCGGGCTCCTGGCTCAGCCGGGAGTCTGCTTCTCCCTCTCCCTCTGCCTCTCCCACTGCTCATGCTCTCTCTCTCTCTATCTCTGTGTCTCAAATGAATAAATAAAATCTAAAAAAAAAAAAAAATGTTACGCACTATTTCTCTGCTAATATTATACCATAAGTACTCATTACAAAAAGAGGTTTTCTATACAAGATTCTTTGCAAATATAATCTTAAAGCAGCATAGCATTGTGTTGAGGGATGTGTCATAATGTACTTAATAAATTCTCGATGTTTGGAATTTATTGATTTCCAATATATTCTGTTATACTGCTTCAGTGAACACTTCTGTGGATAAATCATGATCTAGGGTGAGGACTAGGAAGTTGCTTTTACAAATGAGAAAGCACAGGTACAGACATCATCCATAGATTCTCAGCCTGTGAAAGTGGGACAGCAATTACAGCATAGCCTTTCTTCATGCCTGACTCATTATGAAGAAGCAGAGAAAGGGGATTATCAACCCAGCCAAGGGAATAACACAATCAGAGAATTATAGACCTAAGTTTGTACCTGTGATCATATTCATGTTGTAGACTCTTACAACTAGATTAAAACTAAGAAAGGCATTTTAGATCAGTGGTTACAAAACTGGCTGGCACAACATTAACACATCAAGGGTTTATTAAACTAAATCAATAGGTTTAAGGTAAAGTTTGAAACTCTGTAACAGAAAGAAAGGAAGTAAAGAAAGAAGGAAGGAAGAAAGGGAGGGAGGGAAGGAGGAAGGGTGGAAGGAAGGAGGGAAGGAAGAAAGAAAGAGAGAGGGAGAAATGCAAAGGAAGTGGATGGCCCTTCTGCTTTGAAGCAAATTTGCTAGCATTGCTTTGAAGTTATTTGGCAACTTCCCTATGATAACTGCTAGAAGAGATGGTTGCCAAGATGGTCTATATAAGGCAATGTCACAAGAGCAGGTGGGTCAGTGGGACTCCTGTGTGGAGTGTTAGCCCCCTGGTGGGTCTCCTAGCAAAAGGAAGAGCCAGTTAATGGATGCAACGTACAGTAATCTGAGCTCAGGTGTGGGCATGGGCTCTGTAGCTCCTGATCCCACATAGAAGGGGCTGCTGATCCCATACCACTGGCCTCCCTGGTTGCCCATAGTAGCATCCGTTTTGTGTCAGGGATGTGGAAAAGGAGCTAGCCCTTTAACCCTGGCTTACGTTGAAATAAGCTGGTAAATGTTAGCTGGAGGCTGCATTGAAGTCAAAGTTGAAGTTAAACTCAGCAGTACCTCATTAGTGTGCTTAGGTACCCCAAAGACTACTCCAAACATGGCAGTGGTGAAAAGATTAGAGCATCTGCTGAAAATTTAGGGTCAGCCATAAGCGTGTAGTTTGGGAGAGTCGTGTAAGGGTCAGTTTTATGCTTTGGGATCAGGTCACCTTTTAAAGATGACATCAGGGTGATCTGGGCTTGTGTCTAATGACTTCCAGACCGAGCGCGTTCCATGTGCAGTCCAGAAGATGAAGTCTCCAGTTGCTGCTGCCTGAAAAGTCCACCTGGGACTGATTCATCCAGCTGGATTTCCCTTCTCTTAACATCACGGTTCATCATGAAAGCAGGTCAGGTCTGCCTCTGAGGTTGTGCAGACAGCTGGTGGATGATGCATGAGCAAATCCCAGCTTGTTCTCACTTTGCCCATTATCTGGCCAGCTTGGGCCCTAAGATGGAATGATTGCCCTGCCTTGGGGTGGCCATGGAAGGAAACACATGCAATCCCCTCTTACGTAGTGTGGTTTTGCTGAGTGCTAAGTGCACTGAAAGGCGAGATACCACCAGGGAAAGTGGGGTGTGCCCATCTTGCCTGGAAATGCATTGCCATGGCACTTGAAGTTGCCCAACACCAGTGGTGTCCTTCCAGAGCAAGCCACCAGAAGTTTGCTCAAAAGGAAAGAGTAGCTTTGCCTCATTCTGCAGACCAGGGAGATGTCTGTGACTTTATATCCCCAAGAGAAGCCTCTCTGCTTGGGTGATGGGAAGAGAAAAAGGAGAAAGGAAAGATGTGGGTCACTGGGGGCTGGGGCCAGGTTACAGCCAGGTCATTGGGAAACATGGTCATCACACTTCCACCCTGCCATCCCCACCCCGCCTGCCCCCCCCAAAAAGCAGCATGGTATCTGGCAGGCAATTACTCAGATATCCTGTGAAAAATTCTTTCCACACTGATTTAAGTAGCAGGCTTTCACTTCAAATTAATATGGATAATAGTTTGGAGACCTGGGTCGACCATTCCACTGGCAGGTGAATCTGCTCTTCACCCTTATCAAGCTACTACATTAGAAATAGTTTATATGATTATGTAGGCATCAGCATTTGGCCATGTGTTTAGGGGATGACATTTTGTGGTCCTGGGGTCTGGGTTTGATTTTACCATCCTTTTCTTAGATTCTTAGGTTATCCAAGTTTGTCTCTTCCTTCCTTCCTCTCTCTCTGTACCTCTCCCACCTTACCCTCATTTTTTTTAATCACCTGCAGTTGATCTTTTATTCCAGGGATTTTTCTTCTTTAGAATTCTGTTTTTTCTTCCTGTGCTATCACACTAAAGGGGCAGAACTGTGCCCACTTACAAGAATTTTTAGAGGTGGGGAGGAGCAGAAGGAGAGAGAATCTTAAGCAGGTTCCATGCCAGTGCAGAGCTGGATGCGGGACTTGATCCCACTACCCTGAGATCATGACCTGAGCCGAAATCAAGAGTCAGACGCTTAACCCAGGTGCCCCAAGAATGTTTTCACTTTAAAATCCCATCTTCTTAGGTGAAATAGATGCTAGAACTACAAAGTCCAGATACCAACTACAAAGGATAGATGATGATAGATAGATAGATAGATAGATAGATAGATAGATAGATAGATAGACAGATATAAGACAAGTAGGTAATACACACCTATTTATTGTTTCCAAGATAAAAAAGTATCTTGCAAAAAATGCCACCCTGACATCGTGAAACATACTCAAGGGCAGAGGCCACATTTCACAACCACATAACACAACACCTTTCCTGGGCTGACAACCTGTCTCCCACTGAACTTGGGCTTTTCTCGAACTGGCCTGTGGCTCATTGCTGGGGCAGGTCCTGATCAGCCAGGCAGGTGGAATGTTAGCACAGCTTGACTGGAGGCCCCTAGGTGGTTGGTCTTGTCTGAGTTCAAGGAAGTACTTCATTCTTGTTATATTCAACTTCAAATCTGAGAATCGTGTGAGAGATTCATGAGACAAGAGGTTGCTTAGACAAAAAAGACAAAGTACATACTAAAAAAGTACCTATTAAAAACCATACTCTATGAGTTCCTGAAAAATATACTCTTTCAAGCCACTGTGGTACTTCTGCATCATCAGTCCTTACAAATAGCTAGTCACTGTGCAGTCATATGCTGCACAGTACAGCATCAAGCCCTAACTGCTCTGTGCCCTGTTTCTTCATTCATTGAAACAGGAATAAAAATAGCATCTAACCCATAGGTTTGTTGTGATGATTCATTAAATTAAAACATACATCACAGAATAGTGACTGGCCGGTAAAAAGCCATAATATATTTTAGCTGTCTTTATTATTGACTGAGATAGGATATATTTATGGGTCTTAGTATTACCAGTATGAGCTAAGAAGAGGCAAAGAAGCAATGCTTACAGAAACGAGCTTTTCTCTCCATTTTGTGGTTGGGGAGTGATCTGCTTAATGCTAAATAGGAACGCTTTCTGACCGTTGGCACATTGACTGCATGGTGTCTACTGCTCAGATAATAGCACAGGAGGGACCCCTTCAAAGTGGATATATTCGCAGTGGTTTCCGGAACTGAGGTTACTTAGCTGAGTACAGAACACTGGAGAAAAGACAAGACCACTATCCTCAAATACTGACGGGCTGACATGGGGAAGAATAGTTACCTTTATTTTGTTTGGATCCAGAGGACAGAAGTGTGCCCAGCCAGGTAGGAGTTATAGACAGATTTGGATTCAACATGGAAAGAACTTTTTAACCCTCAGAGTTGTGGGCAGTTCATAAAATAATCTTCACCAGCAGGATTTTATTAAACTCTCTGTGCCTCAGTTTCCTTTTTTTAAAAGATTTTATTTATTTATTTATTTATTTATTTATTTATTTATTTATTTGAGAGAGCAAGAACATGAGCAGAGGGGGAGGGGCAGAGGGAGAAGCAGACTGCCCACTGAGCAGAGAGCCCGATGCAGGGCTCCATCCCAGGACCCCAAGATCCTGACCTGAGCCAAAGGCAGTTGCTTAACCAACTGAGCCACCCAGGTGCCCCTGTGCCTCAGTTTCCTAATTTGCAAAATGAGGATAATAATATCTACTTTTTAATTTTAATTCAATTTAGTCAGCATATAATGTATTATTAGTTTCAGGGATAGAATTTAGTGATTCACCAGTTGCGTATAACTCCCAGTGCTCATTACATCAAGTGCCCCCCTAGAATAACATCTATTTCTGAGGGATGTTGTGAAGACTGAATTCATTAATATGTGTACAATCTTTTAAATAGTGCTGGAATGCATTTAGCATTTTGTAGACATTAGCCATTGGATAACTGCCCTGTAAAGATGGAGAGGGGCAAGTGTTATTATCTCTTATATTATGGGCAAGGAAAACAGATCAATTATCAAGCAACCTGGTCTACTCTTAGACAACTGATCACTATGACAGCCGGAATGACCCCAACTGGCATTTCATGGGTGTGGCCCCAGCAATAGTGCTCTCCATAGTCTCAATTCTTGGAGCAATGAACTATATTGTATATATTTTTGGAGATCGCCACAATGCCCAGGCAGACTGTGAGTCTTTAGTAAATACTTACTGTCTAGACTTAAATAATCGTACCTTCTCATAGAACGAGTATGGACTTATGCTCTAGAATTCCAAGTATCCCCATATCCTTCGCTAATCATGATCAGGGCAAACCACAGTCTAACTGGGTACCGGACAAAGTCATTTACATTTTTTCCTAATTCAACAGTTGCTGCAATTTAACTTGATGAAATACAACATAGGTTTAATTGGAACTTAGCTGCAAATTAAGCGCAAAGAATCTGTAGAATTGACTGCTCCTTAAATATCGCTTAGCTCGGCAAACTAATAGCTCTTCTATGGAGATGCCATTCTGGGTAGACATTAAATTGTGGTTCAAATGGCAAAACAAACAGTGTGTGGGCTCCTCTCAGTATTTATTGTGATTATGCTATGTGAATAATAAGTAATATTTGAGGACATAAGTCATTATTGGCTTTGCATACTTCCTAAGCAGTCCATCCTAGAGCCAGGATCAACAAGCCCCAGGATGCCCTCCTGCTTTTGTTTTTTTTGTTTTACATGTGCTCCTACATAAGGCTGGAGGGGAGTTATTCCCTCTCGAGACATTGGGTAGAGCTCATTTACATATATTTGCTGTTTTCGTTATCCAGAAATCTAGGGTGTTGATGGGATCTGAACTGCAGTATGGCTCTGTGTCCATAAGCAGGGCAAGGAGAAAATGATACATTTGTCCAAGTGTCAGACTGTCCACAGGAGACAGGGCAAAGCCATAAAGATTGTGGGGGCTATGGTCACACGGCACCTCTGATAGACACATGGAGTTATGTTTCCCATTAAGGATCTCACATGCTCTTATGGTTTAAACATAACATTTTGATCCTGATTCTCAGTCAGTGGCTGAAGGCCAGGGCTCCCCAGAATGCCTTATCTGTATTGTCAATTGCCTGCTGGACATGTCTGCCTCAGTGTCCCATGGGACTGACCACCCATGATCCTACTTCCTTCAATCTGCTCCTCTGTTTTTCTTATTCTTGTGACTGAGTGGATCTTGGCATCATTCATTAAGCCAGAAACCTTGGAGCTGACCCGTTTTTCTCTTTCTTTGATGCATCAATTCTGGTCACCATCTGGGTACTGTTGATTCTCCTTTTCTTCACTTTTTCTATCAAGCCCTTCTTTCCACATTCACTGTGACCTTCTCGATTTAAGACTTATTGTTTCTTTCATGGACCATTGGACTCCATGTCTAGGTCTTACTCTGCTGACAGTCTTGCTACTTTCTTTCCTCCCCCCTACAACCATGGTGACCTTTCAAAATGAAAACCCAAATATATTTCTCCCCCCTTCACATCCTTCCCTGGCTCCCTGAAACCTAAATGTGAAGACCACGGTATGGCACTTAACACCCTGCATAATCCAGCCTGTCCTGATTCCCTAGCCTTGTCTCTCTCCACCTTATATTCACGTTCTGTTATGTGACAGTTCTCTTTAAGCCTCTGCATGGAATGTCCTTTTCTGCCTTCTCCCTCTTCGGAATAGCGACTTACATTTTTAAGTAATTAACTCAAATACCATCTCCTCCAGAGAACCTTCCATGACTACCTGCTCTAAGTATAGTTGACCCCTCTCATCTTTGAGTTTTCCACCTGAACCTTGCATACATTTCTATAATAGAATTTACATTATATTGCTTTCAATGGTTTACATGCTGTCTTAGTCCATTTGGGTTGCCATAACAAAAATGCCGTAGCCTAGATGACCTATAACCAACCAGCATTTATTTCTCACAGCTCCAGAGGCTGGGAAGTCCAAGATCCAGGCACTAGCAGTTTTGTTGTCTGTTCAGAACCCACTTCCCGGTTCATGAACGGTTATCTTTTTGCTAGAACCTTATATAGTGGAAGGGATGAGGTAGTTCTCTGGGGTTTCCTTTACAAAGACACTGATCCCATTCTTTAAGTGCTCTGCCCTCAGGACACTTTCACCTTAGGGGTTAGGTTTCAACACATGAATTGGGGGGGGAACAGGGGAACATCAACACTCAGTTCATTACACAGGCCCTTCTTCCTCCACTCCTCTTAAGTCTCCAAGTAGAGACACTCAGTCTCCCTCATGTTTTAAATTCCAGTGGATTACTCAACATGGCATAGGACTCGAGCATTCACCAGTAAGAAGGCATAATGGAAGCCCATATGCAGAGTAGGAAGGCAAAAAGGAAGGATCTGTGTGGCCGCATTCCTCCAAGTGACAGTGAGGTGGGAAGCAGGGAGACTTGTTAGGGGTTAATCTGGAAGTGGGGTTAATGGGGATGAGGTCGGGACAAGTATCCTGGCAGGGGAGTGGACAGAAAGCTCAGGACATGCAGGAGAGGACAATAATTTTTTTTTTTCAAGACCAGAATTGGGGGCAGAGAGTCAAGCTCTTCTCTCAGCCCCCAAGTCCCTGAGTGATGGTCTTTAAGCACACAAGAGCTCTGTCTGAAAATCATACCATGAATTCAGATTCCAATGTTCCAATGTGGTCTTTCCACTAAAAGAGCACATGGATTTTTCATACCATCAAAAGGTAATTTAAAACATCAGGACCCATGTTTTACTGCTTTAGTGAGTCACAGCGTCCCTCATTAAAATAAGTTTTTCACACATCTGGTCAATGTTTAGACACAATGGCTTTTGCATTCAGTTCTCTCTGAGCTGGAGATAACACTTTGCATGTTGAATAGGGTAGTAGTTGGATTTTGTTTATTCCTGGAGAATCAAGCAAATCACAGGGTCAGAGGAACCCAGAGGGCTAATGCTTTCTGCTTCATTTATTAACTGAGGGCGCTCCCATCCCAGGCCACAGCCTGGAGGTCCACTCCCAGAGCTTAATCCTGGGAGACAGCCCTGCCACTGCGGCTTACTGTCCGGCCGAAGACCACACAGACCCAGGCCTGGCTCTGGGGCCAGGCATTCACCAACCCAAACAATGATGAACTGCTTTCCTCTCTGCCCAGCCACACTTCCAAGACCAGACCTCTGGGGCACCCCCACTCCCTGCCTACTTGCCCTGAGTGCCTCCTCCCCATCTGAGGAAGAAACAGACCCTTAGCTCCTCAGAAGTGTGGTCTTCAGAGAAAATCCACTTTTGTACTAGGAATTAAAGCACCTCTGCATTGTAGTGGAAATACCAGATAATTCTGGAAAGAATTTTGGATGACCAATCATGAGCCTGACACAGATAATCTATTGGAAGCACAAACAAGTAAGGGGCTTGAGGTCCAGGGTCCCAGATTGGCCACTGCTGCCCTCTGGGCCACCAGGGAAGGTGAAGCTCTCAGGAATGACTCCATCCAGGGGCCAAAGCAACAGGAAGCCAAATGTGACAGCAATGGGAGCAGAGAACGGGGTTTTCTTCCCCTGTTCTGGACCCAAAGTCCCCTTTCTGTGAACTCCCTGGGCAGTGTCACTGGCCCTCACTTGCAGCCTTGTCATTTCTAGCCTGTGCTTTAGTTTGCTAGCTGGGCAACCGAGCAAGTTGATAAGAAGATGGGGATAAAAGTATCAACCTATTGCATTACTATAAGAAATAAATCCTTAGTGTTTTTCAGAAGTGTCTAGTTAAGTCAGTACCTGGCAAGAAGCAGGATTTTTTAAAATGCTATTTTTCTTCCTTTCTTGACAAGTGTGTAGCACTGTGGTTAGGAACGTGGACCCTGCAGCCTGACAGCTGATGTTAAAATCGGGCTCGGCTGAACTAGCTGTGTAGCCTTAGGCATATTTCTTAGCTTCTTTTCACCTCAGCTTTTTCACCTGTAAAGTGGGGATAAGAATCATAGACCCTATTCCAATAGGATATTGCAAGGATTTAAATAAATGACTATATACAATGTGCTTGGGACAGTATTGACCATATGCATGATGAGTGTTGCAAAGCTTGGCTCTTATCATTATTATCTTCCTTATGTAGGAATAATTCATTTATGCAGTCTCATGGAGCCCATAGAACATTACTCCATCCATTCATTCGTTCAATTTGCAGAGAGGTATTGAGCACCTGCCATGGATGGAGTAACCTTTCTTTTAGACATTGTAGGTACTTCACAATGCATTTTGTAAGATTCTCATTCAGACAAGAAATGTTTATGGAGGGTCTTCTACATGCCACGCGCTGTGCTAGGGTGTGGGGATACCATACCTCACAAAGCAGACATGCAGTCCCAATCTGGAGGTCTCAGCTGTCCTCTCATTCTGGTACCTCGCTTAACCAATGAGGACATGGAGGCCCAGAGAAGACAAGGAATTTCTGGGAGGTGGTAACTTGTAGACCAATTGCCTGTTCTTAGGATCCATGTGTCGATACCCCATCTTGTTAGTTGAGACTGGTTTGTTTCAATGTCCTTGTTGGTATGGGAGGCAACACAACCTAGTGGAAAGGGCTTGGCTCTGGAGTTAGACAAAATCCAGCTCTGCCATGTGCCAGTGGTACCACGGGAAAATGTGCTTCAACCGTCCTGGCTTCAGCTTTTCTGTACAATGGAATATTAGCTTCTGCCTCATCTATAAGAGCATTCCTATTGCAGAGTTGCAGAATGAGAACCGGGAGACACACATGTCCCACGTGGTGCCTTCATTTTGTTATTTTTAATTGATTCGTTGCAGACATTTAACAATTTATATAAACCCTAATGTCTGGCTCCTCTTGACAAGTCAGAAGTTCTGGCAGCAACGTTTAACTGGAGTGAACAGCTGCCCCCTTGGACATGAACCTTCTGATATGGCACAGTCCTCACCTTTCTCCATTCATTTCTCATACCTGGCCTGCTCCACTCCTTGGCCCACCTGCCTGACCTCTGTAAGCATGTCTGTTTTCAGGGCCTGCTGCATGGATGAGGTCTGCATGGATGAGGTCTGTGGGGGTGGGGGGGGCATTATTATAAATGATCAAGTTGCTTCCCTTTTTAATTTTCCCTAGACTATGTGCTTCCTTTGTAGAGCCACGGGATGTGTTTTCTCCAAATAGATGACTTTTTCCTGTTAGCTTCACACAAGATTTAGGAGGCACAAGAATAGTAAGATGAAAATGGAGCAATATGGGTAGAGGGACATCGATGCTTCAACTTCCCTAGTCACCTCCACCCCAGCACAATGCAGAAAGAAGAGGGAGAGGTGAGAAACTGCACCAACCTGAGAAACCAGGGGCTGTTAAGGAGTGGGCTGGTCGGGGCCTCATGAAAAATGGCAATTTGGCAGAATACTTGATTTCCTTCCTTCCTAGAGCCAACATGAATTTTATTTATAACTCAGCTCCCAGAGCTGCTTCATGTTAAATCAGTAGTGGAGAGGCCTGCAGGGCTCCAAGTGGGAAGTGGCTTTCTAGACATCTGGACTCGAAAGCTGTGTGGTGCAACAAAAGGAGCCCCAGCCTGGGGCTGGGGGCCCGGAAGTCTCAAGTCCTTGTTCTGGCTCCTGATCTGTCACTGATGGGCTGTGCTGTCTTTGAAAGTCATGTAGCCCCAGTTCAACCCACTTTAGAAGCAGCTGTTAGGAGCATCCAATGACACAACTGATGCATGTGTGTGTGTGTGTGTGTGTATCAGTTTTATACCTAATGTACCCCAGATGACATAAAAGAAAATTCATATGTGTCATTTGTATTAAACACGTAATCTTCTATGAGGCTCCATGCTGATGAGACCAGACTCTGGGTCCAGGAACTTGAGGTGAGAGAGTGCCTCGGGGCTCACCACTGCAGCATCTGCAGAACAGCCAGCTGTCTATGTGTGTGGGGGGGGGGTACAATTGGGCAGAATCTTATCACCCAGGTAGCACAACAGGGCATGGGGGCTAGTAAGTAGTCAGTGAGCAGCTGGATGCTGGCTTTGCAGGGCATGCATGACTCCACCCTTGAAAGAAGCTTGGCCCATCAAAAGTGCCCATCAGGAAGACGCTTGCCAAATGAGAGGAAGGGCAAGCAGTTCAAAATCCTACCAGGTAAAAGATCTCATATTAATAGCCAAGATCATTTAAAGGAAATTCACTAGCTGAGTCCGAATAAGATGGGTGATGAAGGTGAAGGTACTTGGAACTACTCCTACAAGGAACATATAAACAATGATGCGCAGTTGAAAAAGGGAAGAAGAGGGAAAAACGACCTGAGGTTGGCTTGAAATATGACTCGTGTCATATGAAAAAGCATTAGACCAGCCACAAATGGAGATTTAAGAATAATGGTAGAAGTTGCAGGTCTACTGATTTTTCATTTGTGTATTTATTTATTTATTTTCATTTATCTACACTAACAATTAAGAGTTCAACCTCAGAGCTGCACACTTGCATTAAATCCCCACTTTATCATTAACTGGCTACATGACCTCAGGCAATTTACTTAGTCTCTCTGAATCTAATGTTTTTTATTCTGCAAAAACAGGGATATGAAGAATATTTATCATGAAGGGCTGTTTTGAAGGTTAAATGAGTCAATGCAGGGAAGGTGATTACTATAGGGTCTGGCATACACTAAGCACTCAATAACTGTTAACTATTATTATAATTCAACCAGCACTTACTAAATGCTAGACTCTGCACTAGGCATCATGGTTATGATGGTAAATAGCACACAGTCAGTCCTCAAGGACCATCCAATCTAGAAGTGGATTGATATTTGCAAGAATAGTCCTGAGAGAGAAGCCCGCATCTGTATAGGGATCAAATCCCCATCAGCAGCTATTCTTACACAACAGCTAATCAGCTACTTGGAAAGATGGAGCAGAAGGGACTCACACTTCAGGATGGTCCTTGGATGGGGTGACCGTTAAGATCCCCTCCAACCCCAATAGTCTCTGATTCTAAATTTCTTCCTGGAGATAGTGTTGAATATTTATGTCCCAATCCAGAGCCAGAAATAGGCTGGGGGAGGTGGGGGGATGGAAGGCAGCTGCAGCCCTTGGTGACAAGCCAGTGTCAAAGCCCAATGGGGGGCAGGGCTCATACACCTGACCACAGGCAATCACTATGTCTTGTCCTGCACTTTGGTCCCATGCCTCCAGGCAGTGACCTCCCTGTGAAACAGGGGCCTGCCATGACTCCTCTTACCCCAGTGAGTACATGAGGTTCTTCAAGGATCTCTTAATGGTCTTGACCTTGTCCACAATATTTTATACCTGTCACTTACTGAGGTCTGTTTACTCTGAAATTATGGGGAGGGTTGACATTGTGCTTGGAACAGCATTTGATGAATGTGTTCCCTGAACCCTCACCCAACAAAAACCCAGAAGAGAGTGTGAATTTAGGAATATGTGCTCAGTTATGGGTTGTATCCTGGTTTACAGTCTTGCCCCTTGTCCATGACCCATTCTTGAGAGCTGTGACCAACAGCACAATAACAACCTCAGACCCACAAGAAAACTGCAAAGGAGCCACTTTTAGTCCATCAACCTGAAATACCCTCGACATGTAACCAACATGTGTCCTTAAATTATGCAGGAAAGAATAGACCTCCTTGCTTAGATGTCCAAATATTTAGAAATACTTGAGTTGAGATGAAAAATACATCAAGTGTTTTTATTTTTAATTTGTAATCTGTAAGAAATCTTTTTAAAAATTTAATTAATTTTTTAATAAATGTAATTAAATTCATTTTGTATTTAATATCCAAAAAAGATGATACATTGCAACTCAGCACTGGTACTCATAGATACACAAGTCCCACTGACAAATCCCCTAATCCTTACAATCAAATAACTTAACATTTGTTTCAATACCAATCTTCAGTATTCATCATGTTTTGTGAATGTTGGTTTTGACTCTGGAACTAGATGAAAGGCATCTTAAAGGTGGGAACCATATTTTATCATCCCTTGAACCTCATTCCATCCTTATAATAGCTAACAATTATTGACCACTTTTTATGTGCCAGGCATTGGGCCCAGAAATTTACATAAATTCATTTATTTAAATGAATCCTTACCCCAAATAGTGAAATAGTTATCAATATATCCATTTTACAAAGCAAGAAACGTAAGCTCATAGAAGCTAAGTACATTGACCAATATAAGACTACTAGTAAAGTAGTACTAGTTTGGGACCCAAACCCAAGTCCATGGAATTCAAAAGCTCATCTACCTAAGCTGTTATGTTTTCTTTAGCTCAAGCTGTGCACAAAATAAGTCTTTCTTATTTAATAATGATTATCCAGGCAGTTTCATTTCAAGAGAGTCTACTGTAGTTTGCTCCACTGAATACCTGATTATAAAGCAGGTTACCATGGGCAAGAGGAACTTTTGTGATTTTATTTCTTGGAAGTCCAGCATTTCTATTTTTTTTAAATATTTTTTTTGTTATCAGTATGGATGAAGAATCCTCATTTAGGAAAGATTACGAGTTGACCAAAGTAAGAAATATATTTACTCAAATAAAAATGTTCCATGTAGTTTTGGTTTAGAAAGGTTGAGATTCAAATACAGTGTGATGGAATATGTTTTGGGATGGGGTTGGTGGTGATGGGAGGAAGGGGTATTTACACATTATCCTCCTTAAGTTAGTGTGGATTCTATTACCTGTTCTCCTTCCTCGTCCTGCACCCCCCTCCAATACAAATGAAAATGGGACCACAGATTGTTCTAGTTTGCCTCGAACTTTAGGGGCAAATTATAAGCATACTTTGAATATATTTTAGTTGGGACCTATGAAAGAGGGCCAAGTTCACGACACTGATTATCTAAGAACATTGCCTTATCTCTCCCTCATACTGACAGAACAGAAAAGAAACTTGTTTGTTTTATGCTTTATATTTTGGATTAATTTAATTGACTAGATTTCAAATTTTGCAAGCACTACTTTTGAAGTTTTCTTTTTTCTCAAACAACCCATAATTTTTAATCACTTATTCTGTCATAAGCACTATATCAGGGACTGGAAATATAGAGATAGGGATACAGTTCCTGCCCCAGTAGCCCACAGCCGAATGTGTGTAGACGGTGAACTAGAGGTTGCACCACAAATCTGACATCTTCTGGAGTCATCATTTCCTCTCATGTTCCAAGTATATCATGTGGGCTCCACCCTAGATTACTCTACATACACCAATGCTGAAGTTATTTTTGAGGCCCTTTTTAAAGAGATCTCACTATTGAAAATGAATTTGGGGGGAGCAAGAAAATTCTAAAGCATTATTCTTGGCTTTTAGGTTTTCAGAGTTTCTGGTGCTAGTGTCTGGGCCACTCAAGGATCATGGGATCCCCTGTGTTACATCTCCTGAGCAAGCAGTAGCCCCATCTAGCAGTGTTGTCAGTTCCTAGAGGGAGAGGCAGCCCATGGGCTCCCCATTAAACAAACAAACAAACAAACAAAAAAGATAATTATGGGAGAAAACAGGAGAAGGAAATTTTAGAAAAAATGTCAAATTTTTTAAAAGCCAAAAACAAAGGAAAGGGAGTGGGAAGAAGGTAAAATGTGGGAGAAATAGGGTGTCTGGGGAATTGAGCTTGAAATGTGGGACTTCTGAGTCTCATGTGGACTTTTCATGTGCTGGGCATATGACAGGTGCTTGAGACTGAATCTTCGGGGGCTAATGTCAGGGGAAGCTCCAGAATTTTTCCTATCAACTAGAAGATGCTGGGAAGAAAGTCTCCACCTAATAATACAGTAGGACCTGGAGAGTTTACATGTAATATTCACAGTTTTGACCACTGAATTACAAGGATCCATAATAGGCAGAAAATGTTTGCTCAGGAAAGGATCATAATTGAGGGTTTAGAGCTGCCAGACAAGAAAAATTCATTCACTCACTCATTTATTCATTCTTTGAAAAATATTTATTGACCACCTACTAGGGCCCAGGTCCTACATCAGGTGCTGAGTTTATATCTATGAACAGGACATAGTCTGGATACCCAAGATGCTCACCTTCTAGAGAGGGAGAACCATCAATAAATGAGCATTAATTATACAAATGGATGAGATGTGAGTAAGAAAAGTATAAAGTTCTGAGAACATACTTGGGAGGAGCTCCAACCCAGCCATGAGAGTACCCTGGTGAGTGAGGTGGCATGTTTGATATCAACAACATACTTCAATTAAGTTTTGTTGTTCTCAATGGTTAACATGTATATAATGAAGTAATTAAGAAGGCCTGTGTGTGTTTGTGTGTGTGTGTGTTCTTTCATGTAAAAAAAAGATCCAGAACAGGGACACCTGGGTGGTGAAGCCAGTTAGGCGTCCTACTCTTGGTTTTGGCTCAGGTCATGATCTCAGGGTCGTGAGATCAAGCCCTTGCATTGGGCTCCACGCTGAGCCTGGAGTCTGCTTAAGACTCCCTCTCTCTTTGCCCCTCTCCACCATCTCAAATAAATAAATAAAATCTTAAAAAATATATTTTAAAAAATGATCCAGAACAGAAAGACAGCTAATGATATGGTGGTATTTAAATACTTGACAATTCTAGTAGTTCTCTTATATCTTTATAAATGTCATGCATTTAATTAGCAACTATGGAGAAGAAATTGACACCGCAAGTCTGGGTGCTGAGTTATTTCACGTCCAGGGAAGCCTGGAACCATAACTGACACTTGGGCAACTCCTTGTGTTCTCACGTTACTGACTGATGATGTTGTACATGCCTAGATAAAGGGGGCATGCTGTACCAGCTAGTCAAGACTTTGCAAGATTATTTAGCGAGAGTCATGATGTATCTGGTTTCATTGTTAGGGGAGTTTGGTTAGCAAGGCTAACTGCATAGAAGTATATACCTATATGGTCAGCCCTCCTTAGAAGCTTCAGATGCTGAGATTGGAATGGTCCTCCCTGGGCAGAGACATTCTACACATGTCGCTGTAGTTTTTCTAGAGAAAAAGTATAGACTGCCTGGCCCCAGATGGGGCAGGACTCAGAAGCCTATATCTCACATCTCTAGACTCCACCCAATGTGTATCCTTCTCCTGTTGCTTTTGCTGTGAATCTTTGCTATAACAAACTTTGTTGTAAGAATAAGTGAGTCCTTACAGCAACTCACCAAACTTGAGTTGGTCATAGGCTGCTGAAATAACCCAAAAGATATACTGAGAAGCATTATGAACCAGAGAAGTTGTATGATGGTTAAGGTAGGGTGAGAAAAGATGAAGGTATTAGGTATTGCTTTTTACTTTATTATTTTCAACTAGGAGAAATATAGAGTTCTTTTATTGTTTTAAATCAAATTCAATCTGCTTGAGACCTTCACTCATCAAGGCAAATGTAAATTCTAATCTTTCTTATGACAGGCTGCTTTTTATCTTAGGTTCATAGAAGAGTCTTGGGGTCTAAACCAGTCCAGAGTTCTGAGAAAGGCCTTTGACCTTTAGTGAACACTAGTTTTTGATGGCCTGCTCATTGTCTATGAATGTAGACAGCCCCACTGTCCTCTGCCAAACCTCTGCTCAAATACTGTCCAGCGTGTGTAAGTAACCAAGAAACCACTCCCCTTGAGAGCCTGCCTTCTCCTTAGAGTCATAGTGAGGTATGCCTCACTGCTTACTGAACTTACAGAATCTTGTCTCCTCTCAAGAAAAACTCCTTCCCCAACCCCAGTCCAGCAGATTCTATTTATCTGAACACCTGGATCTCCCCCACACTGGAAAACTTACCTCTAACTTACACAGATGAAGCTTCCAATCACAAAAACCTCCTTAGATTGTCCTCTGGGGGTCTGGTAACATCTGCTTTGGGCCCTGTAACACAAAAGCCACTAATAAATATTTCAGTCAAGGTAATAGAAAGGTTTGGCTATCTTCTTGGGGTGTAAAGGAGGAACAACTTACATCAGAAAGGACAACACAGAAATGAATCTTACTGCAAATTATCTTGCTCCATTTGGAATACTCAGTCTCCACTTAATAGAGGAAATTAGTCTAGTGAACAAACTACTCCATAACAAAGTAAAGTGCTAATGCAAGTGTCATAACAAAGGTGCATACACACTAAAAGCAGTAGAAGGGACAAGAGGGTTTGGGGGACATTGTGGATGGACTACTATAATGAAACTCAATGGGTAGGCTGGACTTGGACCAAGAGAGGCCCCTTACTATCACTGCTCAAACCCACCCAAGAACCCACAGTTCAAATCACAGCACCAAAAACAATTACCAACAATTAAAGTCAAAAGTTTATTTCCCCAAAATCAGGACCCAGAAGGATATTTTTATGAAGAGGCAGCACAGAAAGAATTCTAATCAGTTGGGCTTTATCTTCAATGAAGACGTAATGAAAAGAAGAAGACTTGTACTGGATATAGAGGGGCTTTATACCCAAAGCAAGGACCTCCCTTGGTATCAATATTATTGGCTGTGTGTAGAGTCAGTGGAAAATATTACTAAGCTCTCCTCCTTGGAAGTCTGCAAGATTGGCACTGATAGAGCTTGCAGTAGAATGGAGAAGACATCAACTGTCAGGTTAAAGAAACCCGAGCTCTCCTACGTGGCTTTGGGCAAAGTTCTCAGGTTCTCACATAGAATGGAGATCATCATATTTCTTTTTCAGGGTTGTTGTGAAGTTTAGAAATAATATCTGACACGTAGTGGACACTAAATCAATGGTAGATAATAGAATTTTCTCTTTTAGATGACACAAGTGATTTCGTGTCCAGGACCAGGTCACTGGGCTAAGAAATCTCCAGGCATCTCCTCCAGTCCCAAGACTTTAGCCACTGCTAATGCTAGTCCTCTTTCTTTTTGAAAGAAGCTGAACTCCTGCAGCTGTCCTGGCACATTGATCAAGTTTATTATCAGCAATGCTTCATTTATTCCCTACAAGGCCCCACTCCCTTTATTTACCCCCACTACCACTGGTACCTTGTCTGAATCTCCTAGACACTGCCTCCAACCTTCTTTCTCTCTACCCCACCATTTGAGTCCCAGGTTCTCCGGGTAATTATTCACTTAAGTAGGAGGCATAGGGCTAATTTGATCAATTCATCTATGCCAGTGTTTTAATAAGTGCTAATGGGTGACCTGCCAAGGTGGGTGAACATCACATGGTGAAACACTGGTAATTGAATATCCCAGGTAGTTAAAAAAAAGAAAAGAAAAGAAAAGAAATCAACGCCAAAAGGTATCTTCACTCTAGGAGATCTCCCTATAGGCCAGTGACAAGGTATCGTGGGCTATTTGGGGGGCCCTTGGCCACACTCAATAAGGACACTCTAGGTTGCTTTCTGGTGTACCTACACAGACAGATCAACCTAGAAAATATTCCTGCTGCTTTACCAGGGCAGTCAACCCACGGGCTGTGCAGGCTGAATGCTGCAAGCCACACTGTAGCTAAGCCAGATGGAAAGACCCAGACTCTTCTTCATTCAGGACCATTTCCTTAGTTCTAGGGAGTCAGACTTTTGGAACGATGGGGTTTGGAGACACTTTGGAAGTCATTTATGCTCATCACTTCATTTTTTTCTGAAGCAGAGGCTCAGAGAAATGTTGTTATTTGTTAGGCCCCAGAGCTAGTTAGGGCTGGGCTGGATCTGGAACTCATGTTTCTTAGCTCCAAAGCCAGAACTGTTTATCTTCACCAATCTGATCCTTACATATACAAACTTACCTATTCTAGAAAAAGGCGCCCTTTTGGTGGAGGATCAGAAGACCTAATCTCTAGACCCTATTTTCCCACCAGGAATCAGGGTGACCCACAATTAACTCTCTAGAACTCAGTTTGCCCATCTACAAAATGAGCAGTGTTCACATGGTCCTGTGTCCCTGGGCTATTATTCTGAATATAAGGGAATGTTTTGCTAATAAAAAAGATGCTAAAAAAATACTGGTTGAATGAAGGAAAGAAGGAAAGAATTTAGAGTCAAAGCTCACACACACACAAGTTATTCTAATTTATCTCCATTTTCAGATATAGAAGCCACTGATGGTGTTCTCGGAGGCTGGAATAGCATTGGCCTTCATAGCTAACCCCAGAAAATGGAATGGCTTCCTGTTGGAAATGATGAGCTGCGTGCTTCTGCAGGAAGCCCTTGGGGCAGGTAATCTAAGCATCTTCTGCCACCTGCTGATGGGCTGCCACTTCTGGTACCCAGACTTTGGCCATGAGCCCCTGGACAGACACTGAAGGGGATGCAGAGAGAGAGAGAAAGAACAAGCTGACCACCGAAAACTAATGGCCCTCATGAAATGGAGTGTCTGCAGGGCACAGATGTCAATCTGGGATGGGAGTGGGGAGAGGGAGAGACAGAAGGAAGTAAGAGGAGATGGGGCAGGAGGGAGGAAGAGAGAGAATATGAGAATTCAAGGGACCTGGAAGTTCAGCTGGAAGGACATGCATACTAACACCCAAAGCAAATATCCAAACCTCACCATGAGTAATACAAGGGACCTGGGAAGAAATTCCCTTGGGTGAGGCCACACAAATCTCAGCTCTTGGGCTGCTGTGCCGTCTCTCACAACTCTAGCCACCGCAGTCAACTCCCAGGGGAAGCATTCTGGTCACCTGAGTTCCTGACTCACAGTCTGACAATGGCTCTTAGCTTTCACACCATCCTGTGTCTGGGAGACTGCCGCTTCTCTCCTTCTCTGCACAGAGTGAACAAGCTGCTGACATTTCTGTGTCAGCCACAGAAGCTGTGATGAGGAGAACAAGGAAATACGTGGAAGAGGACAGATGATTCCCTCACATCTCCACCCAGGGATTTGCGAATAGCATTTCCCCAGGAACGTTCTCTAGAGCTCCATCATGGGAGAATCAGTTGCCTGTCCACTGGGTCATAAGCCTTCCTTCTACAGGCTCAGGTAAGTCTATAAGACCCCCAGGCAGACCTCCAGTCCCTTCAATGGAACCCATCAGGGTTTGTGTGTGTTGTGAGCAACTTGTTCATCGCATGGACTTGGCCTGGGCACAAGCCAGCTCCATTCCAGGACCATGTGACACTGGCAGGGTTACTCACTTGGTTGCCCTCCAGAAGGGGTATCTGGGGACACCTCCCTAGAGTGACTGCAGCGTTTATCACTGGGATGACTCAGCCCAAGCCTCCCACTCCCTGAAAAGGGACTCTGAGGCCAGGGCCGGGGGTGGGGGGGGACCGTCGATTAGACCCATCTATGGCTGGGAGAGCACCGGAACTGCCCCTCACCTGGAAAGCACGAAGGATGGGGTGAGTAAAGTTCAGGTCAGTGGCTCAGAAACTCAGAGGGAAACATGAGTTTATCCCAGAAGCGTGGGTGACAGGTGGGACATTGTGTCCAGAACCCCAAGGAAGATCCTACTGAATCTGAAACTTTCATTTCAGATTTCCATTCGTTCCATCTCGCTGATTTCACTCCCATCTTTATCTTGTTTCTGTCACGTCAGTTACTTAACCTTGATTAGAGGAGTTGATAGAACACAGTCTCGGGTGGGTTCTGCCTGGTTTCCCAGCCCATAACAAGTGCTGCTTCCTTCTTCTGAGCAGATTGTATTGTGTCTGTCCAGATTACAGACAAAATAACTGTGTGGTCCCTTCTGTTTCTGTCGTTTATGAGTTTAGGTCGCCTCTCGCCAACGTGTTCCTCCAAAGAACTAGCCTCCGCTCAGGGTTCTAATCCCCTGTGGCATTCAGCACTCGGACAAGCACATGGCAGACACTTACTCAACACTTGTTGCTTGGTGGTTCTCAATCTTTAATACCCCAGGGAAAAGGAGTTTCGCAGCCTCACCAGTTGCCAAATCCTAAATCTAAACTCATTTAGAAAGAGGTTGTGATAGCAAAACTAAAGCCTGCATTTTGCATACCGTCTCTTATTCAATTTCAAAACAACTCTGTAGTTTAATTGGTCAATTTCCACCTGCGGGCCTCCTGGTTAGCGCTGTATTGCTCTCCTGATGTCGCCACTAAAGCTATTCCTACAGGTTTACCATAAAAATGACTGTTATTTGTGTAGCACTTAGTCACTTACAAAGTGATTTCCCAGGTATTTTTACTTAGTGCATCGCCCTCTGCGGCTGGCGGTTCAGGCACCTCAAAGGTCTTCAGTCGCGGGGAGCACACTTGGCTCCCGGCCCGGACGCTGCTCTGGAAGCTACAGTGTGTTCGCGGCATGGTCTGCCGGCCTGCTCAGCCTCGCCAGCTCCAGCTCCAGCCCTATTTTACCCCACAGACTTCTGCCCTCAAAAAATGTTGTTGCTCCTATTATCCTGTCTTCACAGCTGCTTCTCAAAGGACCCCCTCTCTCCAGCCTGGCTCTGGGGGCCCCTTCTCTGGGTTTCCAGAGCAATCCAGATCTCTCTCCATCAGAGGACTGACCATACTACCTTGTGCTATCTCCGTGGGTCTCCTCCTGAGACCTGAACCACTAACCTGAATGTAAAGAGATGAAAGCTAGCCGAGTGCTGGAAGTGCTAGTAGGGAGTGGGTCACTGCACCGGGGAGCTGGCCAAGGTCAAAGGGCTTCCCGGGTGCAGATGCATTCAGCTGTGTCTTGAGGGAACGGCAGAATCCAGGTAAAGAGAATGGTGGCCAGCATCAGAGGCAGAGGGAACGGCATGAGAAAAAATGATGGTCTTTTGGAGCCTAATGAATATCGGTATGGCTGGAATGTAAGTGCAGACACAGCAGCTGGATTGCAAATGCCAAGCTGAATTGTTTTGACTTTATGCTGTACATAACAGTTCTCAAGCCAGTTTTTAAAAAATCAGCCTTCACCCTATGTATAAGCCCGGTGTCATCAAATACATCTTGCCTGTTCTGCAATCATTCTCAGGGTGGGTGGGGTGTTCTCCAAAACCACTCTGAATAGCACTGTTTACTACCCCACCGCTAGCCATATGTGGCTACATACATTTTTGTCTGAAGTCATTTAAATTTAAAACAAACCGAAGGGGGGCCTGGGTGGCTCTGTCGGCTAAGCGTCTGCCTTCGGCTCAGGTCATGATCCAGAGTCCTGGGATCGAGCCCCGCATCGGGTTCCCTGCTCAGCGGGGAGCCTGCTTCTCCCTCTCCCTCTGCCCCTCTCCCCTGCTTGTGCTCTCTCTCTCTCTCTCTCTCTCTCTCGAGCGCCTGCTCTATCTCAAATAAATAAATAAATAAATAAAATCTTTAAAACAAACAAACAAACAAACTAAAAATTTAGTACCTCAGTCATACTCGGCACATTTCAAGGGCTCAATAGCTACCTGTGGCCCATGGATGCCCCATACAGAACAGCACAGAGGGGAGTCTGGGCAGGGAGGGATACAGGATAAGGAAGGTTGGAAAGCTGGAGGCCAGAGATGTCAGGAGATTGTCACACGGCTGACAGTGGAAGAGCAGGACCTGAAGCCTGAATTTTGTCACTTTTAACCGGAGTGACCGCCTCTAGATTTTTCTCTTCTCCCAACTTCCTGGAGCTGGTTGGCAAGGAGTCTCATCTATGGCCCGATCCTAGCCCAGCGGTGCCGGAGCAGGCGTTCTGTGGATGGTCCAGGTCTATACTGAGATGACATAGGTATGAATCCCATTCTTTGTTTGGTTGATGCAGAATTCGGTGAATCCCATCATCCCCTCCGTGCCTCAATCTCCTCACTGGTAAGTGGAGAGGATGCATTCATTTACATCTACCACACACAGTATTGAGAAAATCTAGAACTTTCCAAAATCAATTAGCAATATGATTTTTTTTTTGTATCGAGAACATTTTTCTTTTTTTCTGTAATTTTAAGATAATACATGGTGGCTGTAAATAGTTTGCGGGAAAAATTGCTGAAAAGAATGTGTAGAGACAAAAGCATTTAGAAAATGATAGTCATTTACTTGCACAAGTGAGTCTAAATTTGAGAACAGTGGTCCTCAACCTTGGTTGTGTATTGGAATTTCTTGGGGAAATTTTAAAGTCTTGGTGCCCTGACACCCCAAACTAATTAAATCAGGATCTCTGGGGATGGAACCTACACATGAATCGTTTTTAAAACTTCCCCACGTGATTCTGATGTGCAATGATTGAGAACTATAGTTCTAGGATAGTTCACCGAGTTAAAGAATATATACTCCAGGTATGTAAAGAAAAGACACAGATTACAGGTTGTCCGCTCACACTGGGAAAAGAGCCATTTTAACAAATGGCTAGCACATGGCAAAGTCGCACACAGATATCAGCCATTGGAAAGGTCAAGGTGGAAGAGGACTTTGGCTGCCTCCATTTTGACCTCAAACATTTTAGTTGGGTTCTTGTTTCCAACTTGTCCCTTGGCTCAGGCAGAAGACCCTGTGGGCAAAGCATCCCCAGATGGGAACCAAAACTCTGCCCTCCAGCTGCCAGGAACGCCCCGAGCCAGCAAGACCCTGCCCGCCTGTGACGGACTCTGCCCATGATTGATTGAACCTCCACTGCCTCCCTGCAGGTACGCACCTACTTTTGCCCCATGTTTTCCTAATATACCTGGAAATATTTTCTGCATTTTGGAGACAGTCTGCGAGGTTAGTCCACTGTTTTCCCAGTGTTGGCCTCACTGAAATAAATCCCTTTCTTGTTTCACCACTGTTTGTTTTTCTGCCTTTGGGTTTTGTCAGCAGCAAGTGATCAGACCTGGCCGGTTTGGGACCCTGGAGTCAGGTGTTCTTGCATCCCTTGTATCCCTGAGCACCAGCTACTGTTGGTAGATGATGCTGTTCGGTAAGGAATTTGGAACTTACGGCAACTGGCCTAAGATCTCCTTTATTTGGGGGACTTCATGGGGACAGGGTAACCCTCCTAGTGCTTATTGTTGTTTGCCTTCCTCCTGCCTGTCTTGTTAAGGGTGATATACACACTTATAAAGCAGGGCAAGAGGTCAGTTTTGTGTTCTCATAAGGAATTATGTAAAGTACATATATAATGTCCCTCTCAACCTCAAGCCCACTCCCAAGAGGTAACCACTGAATATTGTAGAAGTAATACCTGTGCTTATACAAATCACACACACACACACACACACACACACACACACACACACTGCACATCTTGGGACTTCTACTAAGTAATTTATCGTGGATACGCTTCCATAGCAAGGCCTCAAATTTCTCTCATTTTCTAATAGATATGTATTGTTTCCTAGTTCCAGCATATAATGAATTTTTTGGATATTCCCCAATTGGTAGTAAGTTTTGCCCTCACCTTTTTCTATTTTACATTATCATGCAATAAACTTACTTGTATGTTTCTCTTTAGCTTTTGCACAAATGTAGTTAGAGGATAAAGCCCTAAAGGTGTGATTGCTTAGGTTTGCCAAATTGCCCTCCAAAAAGGCTACAGCGATTTACATTTTCTTCCGATAATGCAAAGAAGTGACCAGCTCCCCACATCCTTCTCAACACTGGTCTTCATTTTTTTTTAGAGGCTCACCTAATGGATATTTATTTATTTATTTATTTATTTATTTTTTAAACATCTTTTTTTTTTTTTAAAGATTTTATTTATTTATTTGACAGAGAGAGAATGAGAGAGAGAGAGCACATGAGAGGGGGGAGGGTCAGAGGGAGAAGCAGACTCCCTGCCGAGCAGGGAGCCCGATGCGGGACTCGATCCAGGGACTCCAGGATCATGACCTGAGCCGAAGGCAGTCGCTTAACCAACTGAGCCACCCAGGCGCCCCCACCTAATGGATATTTAAAAGTGCTTTGCAAATGATTAATTGCTATGCAAATGCCAGGTCTTATGACTAGTAACCTTTTCTGAAAGGCCCCACATCAAAAGTAGCTGTTCAAGCCCCTGATGGGGCAGTACGCTCCAGAGGGTTTTATTCTATATCCTGTCATTTTCTGGAAATAATGTTTTTGGGTTTGGATCCTATTTTCTTAGGCCTAAATGTCAGTCTTCCAGGGTGATAGGGGTGGTAAATAATGAGTGAGAGGGACCCTCAGGCAAAGGCAGCAATCATTACTCTCAGAGCTTTTCTGCCCAATAATTGAATACCACAGCAGACAGGCCACTGGTGCCAACCAAAATTTTATTGAGCCACCCTAGCAGGGAGTAATTTGTGAGGGCCTCTCCTCCGCTGTCTTCAAAATCTTTATTCCATCTATTTTCTCTCTTCTCATTTTTACCCGTTATTTGGGGTGCTGTGAACTGGAGGCCTTCGCGTTTACGAACTCACTGTTTTTAAAGAGGCTTAACCCGGTGGACTGAAGGAGTGTCTCCTGTTGACTTCAGCTGGAAAAGAAAGGAAGTCTGACTCTAAGCTTCTTTTTCTCTACTACGGAATCCATTCATCCCAACACCACCACCTGGTGAACTCCTAACTCTCCTTCAAGAACCAGAGGACCACCTTTCAAGTCCGTTCTTTTGTAGAGCCTTGCCTGACTATTACAAGGTTCATCACTCCTGCCTCTGCCTTCCATAAATTTCATTTATACCTCCAGGCTATTAGGTATAGCCCAGTCATTTCCTCTTGTGCAGCCTTCCCCGCCCCCATTCCCCAATTAAGAATTCCTCAACTGGACCTGAGTCTTATTTATCTTTGTATCTCTAGCTGGTAGTACCTGGCAAGTTTTTCGAATGGACTTTTCCTCATTTTTGAATCCCTGCCTGGGTTGGACATAACAAACCAAATAATAACAGGTGACATAAACGCTAGTGCTCTCCAAATATTCTACAAGCTCCCCCATATTTCCCAGCCTCCCTTGCATTTGTGACGGGGTCATGTGACTGATTCTGGTTCATGGGAGTGAGTGTGAGTGAAGCAATGTGTGATATTTGCTGTCTGGGGCAGTAAAAAGGGGACATGAGCTCCATGCATGCTCTCTCTCCTGCCACTATGGCTGGAAGCAAAGAACCCAGAGACAGCAAAGTTGTAAGCTAGAAGCAACTCAAATCTGACCACTGTTAAAAAGTAGCCACCAAGGGGCGCCTGGGTGGCTCAGTCGGTTAAGCCGCTGCCTTCGGCTCAGGTCATGATCCCAGGGTCCTGGGATCGAGTCCCACATCGGGCTCCTTGCTTGGCGGGGAGCCTGCTTCTCCCTCTGCCTGCCTCTCCCCCTGCTTGTGTTCTCTCTCTCTGACAAATAAGTAAAAATAAAATCTTAAAAAAAAAAAAAAAAAGTAGCCACCAAGCAAAGCAGAATGGCCTATATCAGACTGTAGTGTAAGTGAGGAATAAACCTTAGGGATCTGAAGGTTTGTTGCCACAGCAAAACTTAGCTTACCCTGACTAATGCAGCGTATGAGTTTCATGTGAAATTGTAGGTAGGAGAGAAGCTCTTAGAATAGGTGCTATCATTTGATAGTGAAACCTTTTCATAACCTAGAACAAGTAAGGATTTGTGCCATGGATTTGATGATTGCAAATACAAGTCATTTTCTGGGAGAACATAAGCATCCCCATTATATTGATGGAGAATCCAAGGCACAGAGAAGTGAAGGGATTGGCTTCTGGAATTATGAGTGAAATTAGCATGAGAACACAGACCTCAATTTCATCTAAGCTATTTCTGATCACTCTTCCTGGATGGAATTTCCTCTCCCCCAATATTTGTGTCCTCTGGGGTTAGTATTCTAGGAATAAGATCAGCCTGTTTAGAAATGGGACAGACTTTGCATGTCTAACGCTAATTCCACTTAAGAATATCTGTTTTGCAAATAATGCAATATATGTTAAGAAAAAAAAAGAAGAAGATAGCAGGAGGGGAAGAACGAAGCGGGGGAAATCGGAGGGGGAGACGAACCATGAGAGACGATGGACTCTGAAAAACAAACTGAGGGTTCTAGAGGGGAGGGGGACGGGAGGATGGGTTAGCCTGGTGATGGGTATTAAAGAGGGCACGTTCTGCATGGAGCACTGGGTGTTATGCACAAACAATGAATCATGGAACACTACATCAAAAACTAATGATGTAATGTACGGTGATTAATATAATAATAAAAAAATTTAAAAAAAAGAATATCTGTTTTGAAGCAACATGGTGGTAAAAAGGTTAATACTTAAAGTTTGAATTTTATTTTCAGGCAGACATCCTGAGCCCTGGAGGAAAGATTGCAGCTGCCCTGTGGCCCAGATAATGCAATATCAGGGTGAGCAAGGACATCTTAGAACATTCTGATCTCCTCCCCTGAGACCAATTAAAATCTGTAGGCATCTTTCTTGTTGACCAGACTGACTTACTAATTGAAACAAAATTGTGATATTTTCATCAGCTTTCTCTTATCCCTCTCTGCCTTGCCAGAAGAGAGAAAGTTTGATGACCATAGGTCTTCAAGCATATGAGGCCCAGGGAACAGATCTACTCTCACCTTAAACCGCTATACCACCATTATACATTGAACAAGATCCTAACAAGGATGGTGCAAGATTGAGAGTGTGGTAATATCCCCAAATCTTGGATAAGGAGAAGCTGAACACCAAAACATCACCTTCAAGATGCCTGATAAACAATAAATCTGTCATTTAGCAGCTACTGTTCCAATAAACCAGCTTGTGACCTCAGCCTTCCTAATTAACTAGCCCTCTGCCTGACTGGGAAAGCTTCTAGTAACAAAGGACAAAATGCTTGCTAAAATCCAACAATATCTCTTTCCTAACAAGCAAGAAGGTATTTCTTCTGAACGTGCAAATGGCCTAGTTAACCTTAGAGATTATTCCAAGCAGCATCCAAGCCTCTAAAAATGGGCTACATAGTTTCGATTGTGTGAGATTTTTCTGCTTCGGTATGATGATCTCCATGCTAGCAACCTCTGTGGAATCACTTCTTTATTGTGTGAATGGCCTCAGAAGTTAGCCATTTGGGGCAGTACTGATTCCAGCAGTGAGGAAGCTTTGGTTGACAATTACCAAGGGAGAAAAAAAAAAACCCTCTGTGACAAAGATTTCAGCCTTAGGACCTATTTCTGAGTTTTCTAAATGGAAATATGAGGCAGGGGCATGGTTGGGAAAAGTTATTTTAGCCTTGATGCTGCCTCTTTACCACAATGGTAGGGAGAAGTAACTATATCAAAATAAAGACTGTAGGGCAGGAAAACATTTATTTTACCCTCCAGGCTTCTTCCAGCTGGTTTAGGAATTAAATTGACATGAGTCAGATTAACAGGAAAAAATGAAAGTTTTATTACATGTGCACAAAGGCCATACAATGAAATTGAGACCCAAAGAAATGATCAAAGCAGACCGTTTTTATACATTTTAGAGAGAGAGAGAGAGAGATAATAAATTTATGAGGAATTGACAGATGTTTGAGAGCTTTATTAGTAAGGAATTCTAAACAGAATTTGAGCTGAAATAATAGATTAGTAAAAAGTATCAAGGTTTGTTTCTACAGCTTTCTCAGCTTTAAAGTTTCTATCTCTGCCAATAAGGATGTCTTTTTACTTTTTGGTACAGGGTGGGTATCTTTCATGTGGGAGATTTGTTTCCTGCTTTCAGGGGGCAGAGGAGGGTCTGGGTGTTCTTGCATCAGCCATTTCCCACATAGCTTCAATTCAAAATAATCAATATGCCATGGTGGCACATTTTGGGATAGCTTGTCCTGGTCCCCTACAGGGCCATGGAGAAAGGACAGAGATGAAGAGGGTAAGGGTACCTAAAGTTCTCACAGGGAGCTGAGTTGGAGCTACCTAGACATGAGATCTCCTACACAGGCTCATAGACCATCATGATGATCCAACCCAGCTTCATAGTTTAAGAGCCTGAAATTTTTTATCTGGAATCTGTTCCTCATTGCACCACTGGATTACCAGGTGACCTTGAGATACTAAACTAGCTTCTCCAGGTCTCAGCTTAGGAAAGGAGTATGGGCAAATTTATCATAAGTTGGTGGCAAGAGGGACATGAGAGTCAGAGTATTTCTTCTTATGGGTGGTAAAAAGATTCAGGTCCTACATCCTCTCTCTGCATAGGCTTGTTTGGGCTTACTCATAAACATCTTGCCTTAAACATCCTTCAGGTCTTCTGTGGCAACAAATCCCTTTTGGTGATGAAGAACTGAATGTTTTCCCTTAAATTTGAGAATAAGCCAAAAATGCCTGCTCTCATCACTTCTATTCAACATTGTACTGGAGGTCCTAGCCAATTTAATAAGGGGAGAAAAATAAATAAAAACATACAGTGAAATAAAGAAGAAAAAGATTCACTTGTATTGCAGACAACCCAATATCTATACAGATAATCACAAAGAATCCAACATATATGATCATCGATCTTCAACAAGGTGCAAATTGACAATTTTTATAACAAATGATGCTGGAACACTTGAATATCTATATATGAAAATAATAAACCTTGACCTTTACCCCAATAATATACAAAAATTAACTCAAAATGGATCACAGGCCTAAATCTAATGTTGAAGCTATAAAAATTCTAGAGGAAATAGAGGAGAAAATCTTTGTGTACTTGAATTAGTCAGATTTATTAAATAGGATATATAAGCATACACTATAAAACACTGATAAATTGAACTTTGTCAAAATCAAACACTTTTGCCTTTCAACAACACTGTTAATAAAATGAAAAGGCAACCAACAGACTGAGAAAAATATTTGCAAAACATGCATCTAATTTAAATCTGGTATCCAGAATATATAAAGAACTCTTACAATTCAATAATAAAATGACAACCCAATTAAAAAGTTGGCAAAAGATTTGAACAGACACTTCACCAAAGAAGATATACTAATGGCAAAGTACATGAAAATTCACATCACTATTATTTTTTAAGGAAATGTGAATTAAATCCACAATGAGATACCACTTAATTCTCATTAGAATAGCTAAAATTAAGTGTTGATGAGGATGTGGAAGAACTGGAACTCTCTTTGCTGGTGGGAATGCAAATGGCACAGCCATTTGGGGAAATAATTTGTTTCTTATAAAGTTAAATATACACATATCATACTACAATTCTACTTCTAGATATTTACCTAAAAGTCATGAAAACCTATGTTCACGAAAAGATTCTTGTGTGAATGGACATGGCAGCATTATTTAAAATACCCAGAACTGTGAAGAATCCAAATAACCATCAACTGGTGAATATTTATACAAACTGGTATATCCACACAATGGAATACATCTTAGCATAAGAATGTAACAAACTACTGATGGATACAACAACCTGGATGGATTTTAAAGGAACTGATGCTAAGTGAAAGAAAGCAGTCACAAAGATTACATACTATACGATTTCATTTACATGAAATTCTAAAAAAAGTGTAGTGATAAGAAAGAGGTTATTTCTGTGGTTGCCAGGAATTTAGGTAATTGTATTGACTGCGAAGGGACATGACAGTTCTCTTTGGGATGATGAAAATGGATGTTTATGATGCTTTCATAACTGTATACATTTGTTAAATCTCACTGAATTGTGCACTTCAAATTGGTAAATTGTATATAGATTATGCCTCAAAGCTGATTTTATAATATATACACGTATATGTTAAATAATAATATATAACAATATATATTATTTTAAATGACCATATTTAGTGTAAAAAGGTTATAGACCATCATTGACAGGAGATAAAAATTCTTAGCAAGAGATGGGATTCTAGTTTCTCCTTATGTCCCTGATGTTCTCCCTTCTACCTCTCTGGGATGGTAAGAGGGTGAAAGACACAGTCTGTTTAAGGAACACCAGACTCTTCCAAACTAAGTCCTCTGTAATACAAGCTGTCATTATTATTGAATGGATGTACAGATGGACCTAAACCCTGTGCCCTCGGGCAAGGAATCTGGAGGCATTGCCGCCAACTCAAACAGTTTATCAAAATATTTTCCTGTTGAGAAATCAAGCAGTCAATCTTCAGGATCCTTGGCTGGCGAGGAATCATCTTGGCTAAAGCACTCCAGTGTTTCTGCTGAAGCAAAAGCCCATGGGCTTACTAACAACAATGATGCAACAAAACTTGTATTGCAGGGTAGAAGGGCAAGAAAAGGGGGCACTTTCTTCTGCCATGGATCTGTTTACTTTGCATTTGTTGAATCAAATAATTATTGGGAACATAGTACGTGCCTAATACTGTGAGAGTCACCAAAGAGAGAGAGCAGGGAACAGACTCTTCTTGGTCTCTATGACATGTTACACCTTCGAAGTGTGTACATTTATACCCTTTAATTCTTATAGATTGATAACTTCCCATACATATATCAGAAAGTAAGAAAGAATGAAAATAAATAAGTATACAACTCAAGAAGTTAGAAAGAGAATAAACAAAATACCCTGAAGGAAACAATAGGGAAGAATTTGTAAAGACAAAAGCAGAAATTAATGAGTTAGGAAAAAAAAAAAAAAAGAAAAATAGTAGGACCAACAAACAGATTCAAAAGCTGGATCTTAGGAAAAAATAAACAAACAATAAACCAAAAAGCAAAAGCAAAAACTAGATCGATTACTAGATTGCCTAATCAAGAAAAAAGTTGGAGAGCTTATAAAAACAATAAAAAACTAGTTTGTGGGAAATAATTCAGGAACTGAAGAAAACAAAAGAATCACAAAAGACTCTTTCTCTCAGTTCCAAGTAAATAAATTCAAATTTGAAAACTTCTAAATTCATAATAAAAAGTAAATACAACATTGGTAACAAAAACCAACAGTACACAAAAAAAGATAACATTTATTAACATAGACACTCATTTAGATGCAAAAATCCCGAATAAATTGTCAGCAACAACAAAAACAAATTAGTGGGGCATTAAGAATCATACATACACCATAAGCAAGTGGGATATACTCCAGGAAAACTATTCTGGGATACTTTAATATTGGGAAATATATTAAGAAAATTTATCTTAATCATACATTGAAAGAGAAAATCAAATAATCATCTCAGATGTTGAAAAGATATTTGACATTACTCAAATAATTGAACTGATAAAAGGCACTCAAGATAAGAATTAAAAAAGACACACACTATATCTATACACGTGTACATATGTCAGAAAAAAAAAAATGCATATATGTGGACTGGGCTTTACATCCTTGGCTCCCCTGATTCTCAAGCTTTCAGATGTGGACCGAATTTCACCACTGGCTTTCCTCGGTCTCCAGCTTGCAGATTCCATAATTGTATAAGCCCATTCCTCATAATATATCTTCTTTTAGAAACAGAACCATCCTGCTGCTTCTGTTTCTGTGGAGAAAGCTAGCCAATACAGATTTATAAAATAAGCCCAATAGCCAGCACCATACTCAATAGGAAAACACCATATGTATTCCCCCTGATGCCAGGGATAAAAGAGATACCACTTCACCACTCTTGTTTAACATCGTAATAAATTACTACACATTGGAAGCAGACAAGAGAAGGGTAAAAAAATGGAAAGATAAAGACAAGTATCAGTATTTGCAGCTATCCCTGTATATCTAGAAAATCCAAGAGAATCAACTGAAAACGCACTGTATATATGAGAGAATTCAGTGAGGTTATGGAGAACAAAATTAATATGCAGAAATCAATGACTTACACCCATGCAAACACCAACAAATTATAGAGAAGAGAATGGAAGATTCCATTTATACTAGCAACAAAATGTGATAAAATATCTAGAAATAAGTATCATAAGAAATGGGCAAGGGGTAAAGTATATATAAAGCACTTTAAAACAGCCTCTAATGACCGAAGACTAAAACAAGTGACTATGAAAATTATTAGGAAAACACGAAAACACAGCACCAAAAATATATCAATTTCCCTATGTCAGTTTAAAGTTGGGATGTAATTGTTCCTGTGTCGGTGAAGCTGTGGGGAAGCCCTCACTCACACGTTGTTGGCAGGAGTTTGAATTGGTTTCATCTTATAGAAAGAAATGTGGCTAATGGTACTTATCAAATTGGAAGCAAACATACTTTTGGATGCTGAGACCTGTCCAATTCATGTTACAAATATGCTCATGCAAAATAACATAAGTGCAAAGTCATTCATTCTATCACGTTTTGTAATAATAGCAAAAGAGGGCGCCTGGGTGGCTCAGTTGGTCAAGCGACTGCCTTCGGCTCAGGTCATGATCCTGGAGTCCCGGGATCGAGTCCCGCATCGGGCTCCCTGCTCGGCAGGGAGTCTGCTTCTCCCTCTGACCCTCCTCCCTCTCGTGCTCTCTGTATCTCATTCTCTCTGTCTCAAATAAATAAATAAAATCTTTAAAAAAAAAAAAAAAAAGATAGGAAATCGCCTACCTGTCTGTCAGAGAGATGCATTCATACAATGGAATAGAATGCAGGTGTAAAATTGAATACAGAGAAGAGAAAAATGTAAGAAAGCTCTAAGTACATGGGATAGGAATAACACTAAGGCTAGTATTAAGAAAGAAAACAAAGACACAAAAGAAGGGGCAGAGTAAGTTACTATTCATGTAAAAGTTTGTGAGTCTGAGGAATTAAATATTTATATTTCCCTGGATATTCAGAGAAAACCCCTGGACAGATACACAAAAAGAAGTTAGTAACAGTGGTGCCGTTCTGAGGACAGGAGTTGACACTGGGAAGGATAGGAAACAGGAAGAAAAGGGAAAATGTTAAGAATATACATTTTGATCATTTGAATGTTTGATCCATATGAGAACATTAAAATTCAAAATGCCCAAATCAAATTTTTTTAAAGATTTTATTTATTTATTTATTTATTTATTTATTTATTTATTTGACAGAGAGAGAGAGCACAACGGGGGAGTGGCAGGCAGAGGGAGAGGGAGAAGCAGGCTCCCCACAGAGCAGGAGGAGCCCGATGCGGGGCTCGATCCCAGGACTCCAGGATCATGCCCTGAGCCTAAGGCATTCGCTTAACCGACTGAACTACCCAGACACCCCAAATCAAATTTTTAATAAAGACAAAGAGATGAAATAAAATATAATAAAATAAAAGTTAATTTGTTTAAAGATTTTATTTATTTATTTGAGAGCGAGCACAAGCCAAAGGAGGGGAAGAGGAAGAGGGACAAGCAGACTCCCCACTGAGCATGGAACCCAACAGGAGGCTCCATGTGGGGCTCAGCATGGGGCTCAATCCCAGGACCCCAAGATCATGACCTGAGCCAAAGTCAGACACTTAACTGTATGAGTCACCCAGACGCCCCCAAAGTTAAAATTTTAAAATAAATTCAAATGGGAGAAAATCTGATTAATAAAATATTAAAATATTAGCAATTAATTACTGAGTGCTTAAGATGTGCTGTGCCCCGTTTTAGGTATTTTACATGCAAGTATGAGATGAGTACTCGTATTATCCCCATTCATAGGAGTGTTATTATTACCCTCATTTACAGATGAGGAAGCCAATGCAGACAGATATGCTACATGTCCAAAGTCACAACCAGACAGTTTCCAGAAGCCTGAAGTTTCAACTGCTTGGCTAAGCCACTTCCCGGTCTATAAATGGCACGTGGTACAGTTAAACACATTCACACCACCACCAACTCTGCCACCACCACACCAGGACACCCGAGATTCAATACCTCACTGCTTACTAGCTGATAACTTTGAAAAAGTCACTCAGCATATAAAGGTTCGATTCTCTCCTTTGTAAAATGGTAATGATGATACCTGTCCTATCTCTAAAGCTTGCCATGAGCTCGTATGTGTTTTCGTGCGATGGAAAGATCCAGAATTTAAGTATATGCTACAGGACATGGATCACAAAAGTTGCAAGAATCCATCTTTCTGACAAGAGAAGGAAAAAAAAAAAAAACAGTTGAGAAGGAATCCTGTTTTCCCACTGATTTCCTGTGTAACTCTTGAGGAGAAGTTGTCCTGGGAGACATTCTGGACTCTGGCTGTAATGAAATGACATTTAAGGAAAGAAATGATGTATACTGCCAAGAGAAAATGGTACCTTTCTAAGAAAATATCAACAGTCATATCCAAAAGAGAAACAACTTTAAAAATAGTGTGAAATGGGAGGAACCAGAACCCAGCTCGCAGGGACCACAGAACAGCTGGGAGCAGAAAACAGTCCAAGCCGGGGGGGTGACAAGGGCAGTTTCTGGTGATCCTTCTAAAATGGATCGCCTTGGGCTTTCATGAGGTGGGTTTCTACTGAGTGGGAGCTCTGTCACCCTTCGGACGGCGGGAGGCACAGTAAGGAGAAAGCTTTCCTTGGGGATCTAGCACAGTGATTTCACACTGATGTTTAACTTTAAAAAAACAAAGAGCCTTTGGGGCACCTGGGTGGCTCAGTCGGTTAAGCATCTGCCTTCAGCTTGGGTCGTGATCTCAAGGTCCTGGGATCGAGCCCCGAGTCAGGCTCTGCGCTCGGTGGGGTGTCTGCTTCTCCCTCACCTTCTGCCGCTCCCCTTGTTTCTGCTCTTGCTCACTCTCTCTCTCTCTCTAAAATAAATAAAATCTTTAAAAAAAAATTTTTTTAAGTGCCTTTAACACTGTGTGCGGGTGTCTGTGTGGCATAGAGCTCCCACCAGAAGTCTGGGGCAGGCGGCTGGAGGCAAGGAGACCGCAGATTTACTCCGTATTTCCTGCTCTGTCACATTCACAGTGAGCTCAGTGGTGGTTACTCTATCCAGAGATCACCAGGATAACTCCCTCAGGATCCATGATACCCCTCAGAATACCATCCACAGAACCCCTTCTCTCACCTCCCCACCAAGTAATAATACTAATCACAGTTGGCTTTGATGACTTTAATGCTTCAGGAGAAAGCGTTGGAGGTTTACTTCATCTACATGACATGCACACATAGTCCCAACAGTAAAGCCAGACAAGCATTGATTTAAATATATTTGCCAGTCATTAATTAGATTTGAGATATAGAAGTATTGATACTCCTTTACCATCATGTAAGGCTTCCGGAGTTTTCCCCTCTGATCCTCACAACAATGCTGTGAGAGAAACCAGCTATGTCCATCTGAAGATGAGAAAACAGAGGCCTGGAGAGGTCCACGATGTCCCCCAGGCCAGAGAAGGAATTAGAGACAGAGCCCCCAGACAGTGTCTAGGTTAGGACTCCTGCTATCATCCTCTTCTCCTGTGTCCACAGAGGTCTTTTAGTTCTCAAGATTCTAGAACCTGGAAGGTTTGTTCACTTGGGTTCAAAGTGCCCTCTGTGGTGTGACAGCCCTAGGGTACCAGAGCCCCCTGCTCCCTTCACCAACAAGGAGCTTCCTTAGGGCGAGACAGACACACAACCAGGAAGGGGTACATGATATCCATCTCTTGGTGTGTTAAAGTGGCAGAAGGTTACCCAGTTTGGGAATTCACCAGGCTGTAGTTCTGGGTCTCCCTTCTCTCTCCTGATTATTGACATCGTGTTACTCTCTGATATAAAACTGGAGGCAAATTAAAATGAAAACCATTTTATTGCCCCAAATTCCTCCTTTGTACTCTGTAATCTGAATGTTGCCTACTTTTATTTAATAGTCATCGATTCAAAAGCCTGACTATAAGCCACACTGACCATATATCAAATAAAACTGGCCAATGAAATCAATGCAGAGAATGGCAGCCCCATGGCAGAGAAGATTGCCTGTCTGCTCCCATCTGGTTTGCCAGCCACAGAAGGACCCTGTTCCTCAAGTGAACCATGTTTAATCACATGAAGTTGCAGACTGCCCCACCACAACCACCACACACACAAGCACACCCACCAGCTCCTGAGCAATCTGGAGTCAGTTATTAAACAAATATTTGCAGAGGACTTTCTAGATGCCAGGCTTTATTCTAAACATTGGGAACACAGCAAGTGACAGCACAAACAAAAACCCTTGTCTTCTTGGTACTTACATTCTAATGGGGAGATTTAGAAATAAACAAAATTCAAAAACTAAATATTTAAATAGATTTACCTGCTGTCATTCCCCCAAATCACACCTTCTAACCATTTTGGGTCTCCAGTTTCTAGAGTTATATTTCTTCCTTGGTCTTGGTTTCTAGCACTTAGCTCTATTAAATCACCTTGTATGCCACTCTTCTCCAAACGTTGAGTCAGCCCCAATTTGGTCATCTCCTGAGAGCTGGCACCCTCCCCTGAATCCCATAACGTGGAACCCCGCTCAAGTGCACTCAGTGAGACATCTTGGGAATTGTGCTCAGATGCCCCATCACCTTCCCCCATTAACTGGATTGCAAGTGAAGATGGCTCCGTTGTGCCCAGGATGCCTGACTGTCCGTGTAGTTGCTGCTGGATGCTCCATTCCCCCTTTGGTCAGACCCTCGGTCTTGTCAGGTCTTAGGTGTTTATGGTGGGAGCATCTCTAATATAAGGGTTGTCCGGGAATCAATAAACCAGGAGAAGGACCTAGCAATTCCACAGCGGGACCTATGATTCCACTCTGAAATCTACTACCCATGTTGGGTGGGGTTGGTAACCCAGCATCACCTCAGGCTTTGGTTTCCTTTGAGGTCAGAGCTCACCTTCTGTTCTCTTCACCTCCATCTCTCTGGAACACCACTCTGCAGTCACTCATGTTCTTTCTCTGACTTTCCAGGCTTTCATCATCCCTGCTCTGCCCCCTCTGAGATTATTCTTTCTCCCCAGTCCAGCCCTTCCCGGCCACTACCCAGCAAACCCACGCATGGCAAGAGGCACGTGCCCCAGTTATCCCCACGCACAGGGAAGAAAGTAGAGGCTTGAAGAGGCAGGGGACATCCTACTGGTTATAGAATGGATTGGAGACGGGAAAGAACCCAAATTCATGTCTCCAGCCCAGCTCTTTCCTTTGTTCTGGTCCTCATTCCTGAGGACAGGTAGGAACTTACTGGTGACCTAGCCTTATTTGGAGTAAAAGTGCCAAAGCTTCTTCTTTCCTTAATCTTTGCCTCTTTATCTGCTGTGACTAGGGCATTCTCTCTCTCTCTCTTTCTCTCTCTCTCTCACACACACACACACACACACACATACCCAGAATGATGGGGAGGTAGGAGGGCTGAGATATGGAAATTAATGCATTGCAGATCTCCATCTCTTGATGAGGCTGCTGGAGGGGCAGCTACAGATGCGCTTTTGCTGACTAGAAACATATTTGACTTTTTGGGCCTCTCTCCAAAACCTGGGTGTGAGTACTCATTTAGATAATGTCTACAAGGATTGCCGAGCTCTTCAAAGGTCAGCATTACACTGCTTTGCATGACTCTAACGAGGAGACCAACAATAGCTTACACCTTGACAGCCAAGAAATTTTTCATCTTGGCCGGTAGTCAGAAAGGGAGGAGAAGGGAAATCGAAAATCATCCTTATGTCCACCTTGCTCTGAGTGTGCATACTGATGTTAAATGAGTCAGATTGGTTTCAACAGCAGCTTGTATGTTACATTTGTGAAAGCTACTGCATCCGTGGAGATTTGCAGGCATCAAAGAGCAGGCTGCAGTGAGCTGTCCTGAACCCAACTAAATTATTGATTCCTGAATTTTTAAGAACGATTCACCTTTGGAGCACAAGGCTCCAATGCAACAACTGGAGGAAAGAACTCAAACAAATGAACAGAACCCACCTAAAAAAAAAAAAAATGTCCTACAAAAGGACAGCCTAATAAAATGCATGTGTTCAATTGATCCTGGAGAGAAATTATTTTGCTCTGGCAAATTACATTTATATCTAAACATCATATTTTCAAATAGAATCGTGTTCTCAGCCCAGCATCACTGGGGAAGGCAGGCAGTGTCCTGAATGTTCAACAATATACCATACAGATTCCTTTTATTAAAATCTCATTTCACCGGGATAGCTCCTTTGAGATAGATGTGCAGAATAACGCTGGGAAATCAGTGAACCAACACCACATAATTATATCACGCATATTAAATATTCCTGCTTACGCATTCACTACGCACTTGGCCTACGCTTAATGCTGCACTGGGAAAGCAAGGACGTCAGTAGCTCAGCAGCTTCAGAGAGTTTGGGTTTTTTTCTTTTTTCTTTTTCCTGCTTCCTCCTTTCCTGCTTTTTAAATCACATAAGAGAGGGAGCAAATCAAAGTTCTTCTGTCATCATCACTTGCTTGCAATGCTGCCACTTCAAAAATGCATTATTTGGTACCTTTCCTCGACAGAGCCCTAAGTCATAGATAGGAAATAATGGCTAAGTCACCCAGCCCAGACTTTGCTCATTACCTTGCATCCTCCCCATCCCAATCCCAATACCAGGAGTGCCTCGGGTGCCGGGCTCCTTTGGGACTTTGCCTGATTACTCTGGGAAGAGGAAGATAGTACCAGCTCAAAAATCAGATAGATTTCTGATTTCTCATTACACGGTTAAAGGAGATTTCTTATTACCAAGTTAGGATTTCTTATTACAAGGTCAAAGGGGAAACCGTTACCTATTACTGTTGGACAACCACATAGATTTGATTTTAAAGATGGCGGCTGTGGAGACAAGAAACATTTCTGAGAACATAATTTTGTACAATTATGGTGAGATCTAGGATAAACCAAAAAATGTTGATCCTGAATTCTTGTAGCTGAAGAGATGTTCATGCTTTCATTCATTTAAATATATTTAAGGAACAGCTACTTTGTCCTGTGTCCCATGCCGGGTACATTGGAGATTTGACTTCGAAAGAGATCCTGCTCATAAGAGGCTGGTAGTCAATCACCAGGCAGAAGAAATGTGTATGGATGACTCTGACAGCAGATAGCCACCAGCAGGTTCATAGAGCACTGTGGGAGTTCAAGAGAGGGAGAGGTTCCCTTGGCTCAGTGATCCAAGGAAGCCTTGAAGAAAATGTGATCTGATCTGGGCCTTGAAGCCTTAGTAGAATGGCACACATGCAAGATGCAAGGAGGAAGAAAAGAAAATTCAGGCAGAAGGAGTCACAGGTGCAAAGATCAACCTGGGGAGCATGCATCAGAAGCTGCTAGCACAGCTCCGGGGACGGAATGGTGCCTGAAGTGAAGTAGCAGATGAATACTGGGTATCAGGAGGTTTCAAAGTGTCTAACAATTTCAAAAACAGGAAAACAAAACCTAGGGCCAGTCCTTATCCAGAAGTTGTTCTGCTTTGTGTCATGTGATCCTGTTACCCTGCCTGGAGGTGGCCCCTTTGCTTGGACCGCATCTCCTGTCTGCTTTCCTGTGACTGACGGCTCTCCATTGCCCCGGAGCCTCAGCTTGCCGGTAGGGAGCATTGTCTGGCCCGGGGTAGCTCGCCATCCCCGACAAAGTTAAGGCACCACTCAGCCAGCCTCACTCGTCTGTTTCAGTGTCTCTGTGTCCCAAACCTAAATTCTCACAGTTCGGATCTGTGGGACGGGCCTGAGTCAGGCGGACATTCCCGGTTTCATCTTGTGTGACTAGAGAGGATCATAACCCTCAAAAAATACAACAGCCTGGGGCCACCCCTTTACCTACTGTGCACGGTACAGGTAATTCCCAGAGAGAAGTGACACCAGCAGCTATTTTTACCTCAAATAAGCATGTTTCTTCCATGTCACAAATGTCTACCAACATTTAAGACAATAAGGAAATGTGCAATGAACTTTAGAAATTATGCCAGAAGTGGTAAAAAAAAAAATGTGAAGGTGTTAGCATTTACAGAGACCACCTGCAGTTCTATGAGAACTGCAAGGGGAACAGCTCACAGGGCTGCACTGCTAATGAATGAGATGTTTCACTCTCTTTGTATGACACGCCCGGTCTGAGATCCATCAAGCAATAATACACCTCATTTCTCTGCACCCTCCAATCTCCAGTAGTCTGTTAACTAGGAAAGCACAATCTTATATGCATCCAAATCGTTTGTAGTACGTAGAATATATCCTATGCACCCACTTACATAAATTTATCAGGATTCCTAAAAATATATTCACTGGCCAAGGACAGAGGTTTTTTTGTTTTTGCTTTTGTTTTTTAATTTGTCAGAGAGAGAGTACAGGAGAGCACAAGCAGAGAGAGAAGGAGGGTCCCCGTTAAGCAAGGAGCCCAATGCAGGACTCGATCCCAGGACCCTGGAATCATGACCTGAGCCGAAGGCAGACGCTTAACCAACTGAGCGACTCAGGCGTCCCTTGAGTTTTATTTTTATAGTGTACATGGTCTGATGAACAGGATCAGTAGAGATGGGAATTTTACCAGGTAATGGTTTTAAAAAGACCTGCAAGTAGATATTTTTAAAATCTTTTCTAAAACACTACCAGAGTCTTCTATTCATACACAAAGTGTCTGATTATTTTAATATATTAGTGTTGACTGTAAGCTCCTTTCCCTGGGCAAGGACACAGGGCTCCAGACTGCTGTTACTTTCAGCTTGCTATCCTTTTACTATGACGAGCTTGCCCCAGCAGTTAACTGATTAACAAGACATACTGATTATTATATGTGTGTTTTACATTCTTATCACTCACACACACACACACACACACACACACACATACACACACACACCCCAAATGGCCAAGATTCAAGCTTTTCATCCCCTATGAAGTATATGCCCAATATTTTTTAAAGATTTTATTTATTTATTTATGGGGGGGCACAAGCAGAGGAGAGGGGCAGAGGGAGAAGAAGAAGCAGGCTCCCCGCTGAACAGGGAGCAAGATGTGGGACTCCATCCCAGGACCTGGAGATCATGACCTGAACCGAAGGCAGATGCTTAACCGACTGAGCCACTCAGGTGCCCCTATGCCCAATTTTTATAGCTGTAACTTCACCACTGCATTTGACTCTGCCAATAGCCACAAACTTAAACATGATTCACACATACTCAGCAATAATTTGATGTGCTATTAGCCTGGTCTTTGTGATTCTTGAGATACAGTAGAACTTTCTGAAAAGGTTTTATTAAACATCCAGGAATAAAGAAATGATCATAACCGGGCAAACTGAGGTTTGCCAGTATTTGCATATCTTACTCTGCTTAGAGTCAACAGGTCCACCTCCTAGGAAATCTTAACCTCCTTGTGGACTTCCAGATCAATCCACACATGAGATTCTTCCAGTGCTCTGTGCTAGGCTGCCTCAAGCCTCTGGCTTGTTCCCTGGCCACCTGGAATGCTCTCCCTTCTATTCCCTCCCCTGGTTAACTCTGGGCTAATCTTGGCCTTGTCTTAAGTGGCCATTTTTCCAGGAGGCTGCCGTGATGAGCCTCTCACTACACAGACAACAATGGCCTTTTTATATTCACCGCTTGGTGTGCCCTTTTATTTCATATTTCAGAGGTATGTTTTATTTTTCATATTTAAAAAGCCATTTGCTACTCAAAAGAATGGAAAGCAGGGTCTCAAAGAAATACTTGCACATCTGTGTTCATAGCAGCATTATTCACGATAGCTGAAAGGCAGAAGCAACCTAGGTGTCCCTCAATAGGTGAACAGAGAAACAAAATGTGGTCTGCATACACAAAGGAATATTATTCAGCCTTAAAAAAGAAAGGAGATTAGGACAGATGGTATAATACAGTTGAACCTTGAGGACTTTATCTGAAGTGAAATAAGCCAGTCACAAGAAGACAAACTCTGTGACTATACTTACGTGAGATGTATATGATGGTCAAATTTATAGAGACAGAAAGTAGAATGGTGGCTTCCAGGACCTAGAGAGGAGGGAGGGATGAGGAGTTATTGCTTAATGGGTACAGAGTGTCAGTCTGGGAAGATGAAAAATTCTAGGATGGATGATGGTGATAAGCGCCCAATGGGAATGGACCTCCCGCCACTGGAGTATACACCTAAAAATGAGTAACACAATAACTTTGACGTTATGTGTATTTCACCACAATTGGTTGATTAATTAATTAATTTAAAAGACTATTCATTTATTTTTTTTAATTTTTTATTGTTATGTTAATCACCATACATTACATCATAAAAGGCTATTCATTTAATACTTATCTCCCCCTCTAGACCATAAGTTCTCTGAGGACAGGGACAATGTCTACTTTTTCACTGTTGTATTCCTGTGCTTAGCACATAGTATCCATACGTATTTTTTGGAAATTAGATAAATAAGTGAATGATTGGGCTAGGTCATCCCACTTTTGCAAGGGTACCAAATGTATCTGTGTTTCAAAATTCATACCCCCTATTGGGGCTACCAACCCCACATGGGAAAAATGTCCACTTCACTCCATCACGCAAATTCCCATTTCTTGCCTCAATCTCTGCCTCCACTCAGGATGCGTAATGAGGCACATACCCTCCTTCCCTGACCCATCCAGGGAATCCCCAGGAAGTGTGGCCTCATTCTCTGGACCCAGAAGGACAATCTTATTGGAATATGATACCAAACATTAGTACATTTCCCCAAACCTTAGTCATTTTGTTTGAAAATAACCCTACAGTTAGGACAAAAAGTTCCCCCAGGGGTAGCTGTGCTGAACTTGCCCACGCTATCAAGTGGTGAATAGTGTGGGGGCAAGTCATTTCTATAATCTTATCAATACGTACTCATCTGTCAGTCATTGCTCTAGCCAAAACCTACAAGCCCCTAGGAACATGCCACAGATTGTAGCGTGGAGTACTCTACACTCACACAAAGCCAGAAACATTTATGTCCCCCATTTCCTCTCCTCTGAAAAATTCCAGAGCATTAAAAGAAAAAGTGAATATAGCTCTGACCCAGCCATATATTACAATTTACATGACCAAGCAAGACACCTATTTTCTTACACCGTTTTATTCCGGTTAATGACACTTTTGAACTTTGACTCAAAACTTGCTTAAAAACTGGTAATCAGATGGCATATTCTAACTAACCTTCTAGAACAAAGGGATAGTCCTTCCTGAGGAAATATTGATATTTCCAATTTTAATTAGGTATAAAATATGTAGCAAGTTTAAATGGTAGGTTGTATAGTTTTTACCCATCATGGTTGCAAAAATTTGGGGGTTTGACTTTTAACTGAGACACTCATTACTTATACATACACCAGGTGAAGGAAAATGTTCCCTTTCTACCAAATCTGTACTCTTTTAAATATCCATTCAGTTCTTTTAAAAAGTATCAGCTCTATATCAGTTTCTTTATTAAAGGTTCTTTAATATCTCTCTCCAATATTTAGTAATACCTCTTTCAAACCTGAATTTATATAGTGAAAGGAACCAGCAATGGAGAACAGGAAATTGTTAACCTCACGTTAGAGCTTATGGTAAAATCTTGAAAGCCAGTATCTTGAATCTCTAAACTTGGAAGTTTTCTTGTTTTATTTCCTCCTCCAAAGGAAGTACACTCATTGCCTTATTGTAGACATAAAACCAGAGGAGACAAATCCATCTCTTACTCCCACAGCTCTCCCAGACACTGAGTTCCCTCTGAATCAGACTCTGAGACCACCTCCAACAGGAGTGACCTAAGCAAACCCCGCCCAAATGTCATCATCAGCATCCCACGATGACGATGACGTGGAGACTGTAAAAATTTTATCTCGTGCAAACTAGAGCCCTCAATATTAGAAGCCACTGAAATGTAAAACTAAATATTCTATCTCTTTTGAAAAAACTCCGGGTAAACGGCATTACCTGTCCCCTGGCCTGATGACACCTCTTGTTGCGTTTTCCCCACCCCGCGGTGAGCACGTGGAAGGGGTGTGGCCAGCACACCTGTGCGAATCGGGGACTGCAGCAAAAATGGAGCCGTCGAGAGCTGTTCTTTTATAGCAGGCATCCCCAAAACTCAGAGAGCCATTCCGTGAGGCGGTGCTGCATGGAGGTAAAGTGATGGTTCTGGAACCAGCGGGGGGCCTTCCCAAATACTCCACTTACTAGGCACATGACCTTGAACAAGTGACAGTAGTGCCCCCTTATCCATGGTTTCACTTTCGGTGGTTTGTTACCTACAGCCCGGAAGCAGATGATCCTCCAGACACCGTGGGAAGATCCATAGCAGCCCACCACTACGTCCCAATGCCCACGTCATTCCCCTCACTTATCTTATCAAGCAGGCATTTTATCATCTCATCATCACAAGAGGGAGGGTGAGTACAGCACATTAAGATATTCTGAGAGAGAAAGAGAGGGAGGGAGAGATCACACTCACGTAACTTTTACTACAGTACATTGTTATAATTGTTCTATTTTATTATTATTGTAGTTAATCTCTTACTGTGCCTAGCAGTAATCTGACTAGCAGGCAGATCTCTGAAGAGTACTCATTTCCTTGAGGTCTCTGCTCATTCAGTCCACTGCCCCCGCCATGGATGGGGTGGGCAGTGGACTGCTATATGTAATATCTTTCTGCTTCAATTCCTTTATCTATAAACAGGATGATTGTTGTCTCCACCTCAGGCAATTGTGAGAATAAAATGAGTAGCACTTGTAAAATGCTCACCATATTACCTACACACACTAAGCAATAAATGATAGTTCATTATTATGAGAGTTCAATAAAGGCATTAACAATAAATGTTAGCTCATACCATTATTTACTTCTTCCTATAATTAATTTCTAGCTCCCAAGCTTTTCAAGGACCTTGGCTCGGACCTAATCCTTTAAATTACACCTCACTTCCTCCTCCTGTCCTCAGTTACCACTGAAAAATAAAATGTCCCTTCCCTTATTCAGCTAGTTCATTTTGGGATCTATGAAAATTTGAGAGGAGAAAGCCAGGTGAGGACTACCTCACGAATGGGAAGCCATTCTGTCATTGATTTGCTCTACCTGAGGAAAAAAAAAATTCACTTGAAATGTCTGCTCTGAAAAATGAGGTGGAAAAAGAGAATCTCCTTTATTATTTGAGTGTTTTATTTTACCTAGTGAGTATTAAGATTCCTTAAACTGGCTTCTTTTCAATGTAGGTAAGTCATGAATGTGTATGTATGACCCTAAGCCCACTAGTGGCTAATAAATTGATCCACTGATAGTTTACCCAAAGAGTTCTTTCAAGGAACAGAAGACTCTGGGCAATTTCCTTCTTCCTAACACAATTCTATCTTACTTAGTTTTATTTGGGGTTCCTGGTATGGGACACACAAAAGAAGGGAAGCAGAAGTGGGACCTCTCAAAGCTTACCTCTTTGTCCTTGAACCCCTGAGGAACTGGGAGGTAAATATGTCCATTAGCTTCACCAGATTAGAGCTATGTTCAAATCACCATCAACTGTTTAAATTGTAGTGAAGCTCCAAATAAGGCGAAGAGAAGGGTACTGAAAATAAATTTGGCAAGAGGAAGTTCCACTTCACTTTATCATCCTTTCCCCAAAAAAGCCTTAGGAATGGGAGGTGGAATGAAAAGTAGGTATAAGGGCACACAAGTCACATGTGATTTTCCCAGCACCCCAACCTGAGCAGGTGGAGTATTCTGAAGAGGGCTGAGGTGGCAGATGGCCCAGCTGTAGCCGTTTGCCCCACAAAACAAGCTGACAAGTCCTTTCTACAGTCTTCCGTGTCAACACTTGTCTCCTCTCACTAACTGCTCCAGGGTGCTACGTGTGGGGCAAGGAGAGCACTCACACAGGGAGGCTGTTCTGCTGTGAGGCATCTCCTTCCACTGTCCCAGAAGCTGTGCCTGGGGTTTAAGGTGCAGCTGGCCACTGGCCATCCTCCTCTCTGCTCAAGGTTTGGAGTGGAGCTGGAAATGATGGCAAGAGGAGAGCCTGTCCCATTGTCTTTTCTGTCTTTCTGAGAGCTTTGCTGAGAAATGGGAAGTCCACGGATATAAGCTTACAGTAGCAGACTGACAGGGAAGAAAAGTATGGAATGGATTGTGGGGGGAGGGTTCACTTGTCTCTGAATGGCTAGCAGGCAGATTTCTGAAGAGCATTCATTTCCTTGAGGTCTCTGCTCATCAGCCACTCAGTAAGTGTACTATCATTCTCATCACCACCTGACATATGCATGCATGAACTTGCTTACCTGGCAACCCCAGCCAGAGTGTAGCCCCCCACATAGAACCAAGGCTGCTTTGTTCACTGCTTTCTCGCAGCACCTAAGACAATGCCTGCATTATAGCAGGTGTTCAGTAGATAACTACTGAGTGTATGGGTCAGTCTGTTGCCACTGTTACATAGTGTGCATACTAGACTCCTGGAAACAGAAAAGGATGCCCGACATCAACTTCACAAAAGTCCAATCTCATTTCCACAAATGAGGGAACTGAGCCTCAGATTTGGTTTGCTCCAAATCTCACTGAGCCCAGAAGAGCAAACTGAGGCTCAGTGGACCACTGCCCAGCCCATCCTTTGTGAATGTAGACAATTTGGCTGAAAACAATGACTTAGGACAGGGCGATGGAGAGAAACTGGACAGACTTTCCCGGACAATCCTGGGACATTGCCCTTAGGCAAAGGGGAGCACTGATCCCAGAGAAACAGAATGAATGAGGATGAATAGCAGCCACCGTACCCATGTCAGACAGGCTGCACACACGGGGATGGCCATGCAATACAGCAGATGGCCACGCTGAGATGGGACAGCCGGCGGCAGGGGTCCGAGGTGAGTGCCCCGGTGAGGACCATCACAGTAAGTTGAGTGCCAGAACACAAGGAGGAGGAACTACACTTGGATTTAGGTGTTGTGCTTCCCAACTCAAAAATGAGCCACCACCAAGTGGTCTCAAGTTGGTTCACGATTGCCCAAGGACATATGATGGAGATCATGTCTTAGCCTTCAGCAACCACACAACCATATTGCCAAGGACTGTCTACACCTGCACATAAGAGAGGGTGCTTGCTTTGTAAACAGGAGTATCCCACTCTCAATTCACTCAGTTCAGAACTATGTAGGTCCAAACAATGCTGGGGCTCAGTCAGTAGGACCATTTATCACACAAAATAGTGCCCTCCAAATTAGCACTTGTAACCAATTATGGCAATATTTGGCTTCTAACTAATCACTTATTGTTTTATTTTACATTTTCAGCATAAAGGTCTGAAAAAAATAATAAGCTTCATTTGGGAAATATTTTTTAAATGTCAGAGAGATATCAAGGTGTTCTACAGGCAATTGACTAAATTGTCTAAAGACGTTCATATTAACTGGGGTACAGATGAAGACAGGAAAGTCACCCGTATTGTGTAGATGGTGTTTGAAGACATAGATATATAAGAGGGCCTGGAGGAAGCTTTTAAGAGAAGAGGGGAGCCAAGAACTGAACTGTGAGGGATACCAACATTTGAGAGACGGACAAAGAAAGGAACGAAATCAAAGAATTGCCAGAAGAAAACAAAAGTGTGCTGTTTCTATGGATGAAGATGGAAAGAATGTCTTAAGAAGAAAGGAATGGCCAACAGTGTGACTCCTATTTACAAATGTATTCATTCAACAATATTTATTGAGTATCTACTATGTACAGAGATCGTTCTAAGCACCAGGAGTTCAATAGAGAATAAGGCAGATAGTTCTTCCTCTCGTGGAGTTTGTGACCTAGTGGAAATTCATACAAATCAAGTCAGATAAGGAAGGAATGAAAATCGTCATCAAGTGTGGTCATTGGGTAGGTGGTCACTGGAAAATTCCGGGAAGGCATGGAGAAATGGAAACAGTCAGAGGGATTTGGGGATATACAAGAACTGGGACAGCAATAAGACAGGACTATTCCTGCTGGTTATTAAGAATATTTGGGGGTATGGGTAGGGGAGAAAGAGCCAGCAGAGAGAGGAACCAAAGACCCAGGAAAGAAGATACAAACACACAGAACAAATTTATAAACACATGCATGGGTAAATATAGCTTGTTGTGGTGCAAATTCTACTCCAAGAATAGGAAGGAGGTTGAATTTGGCACCCATTCCCTGAGTGCCTTATTACATGTTGAGCACTCTGCTAGATTCAGGAGGATACTCCTTGATTCTAAGGACCTCTCAGTCCAGTACAATAACTGAACGAGAGTAAGTAAAATGATAGTCATTAGGTATTGAGTGAGACACTGTTCTCAGCACTTACAGGGCATATCACACGTAATCTTCCTAGCAAACCATGCAGGAAGGATGATCACTGTCAAAGCGGGGGCTTTGACAGATGATGCCACTGAGGGACAGAAAGGTGAAGTACCTGGCCCTAGAGACAGTGGGTGAATAATGGAGTCAGCAATCGAACAAGACAGCCCGAGCCCAGAGCCTGAGCTCTTACCAACAGAAGTTAATCTTACTTGCTTTTGTTTGCCCCCATGCAACACTTCCCCTGACATAATGTCTCTTTTCAGGTTAGGTGGCTACTTGTCAACACCTAGGCCCTCCAAGTCAAGCTGCTGGTGCATCTGGAAAGTGAGTTCAAAATGAATGTTTGTCTTACTTTCGCAAACTCAGTGTGACAAACGAATTACCTGCTTTGAGAAGATGAGTACACGGCCTGCTGGGGATTATTGTTTGACCTGAAGGGCTGGCACCTGGCAAGCTCCTCTCTGCTTTCCAAGACCTTGAAGATCTTGGAAGGCTCTAGTCACTCTTTCAAAGAGAAAGTCTCTCAAGACCTTCAGAACAATTTGACTCTAGCCCCACCTGACTCAACCCAGATGAAAATAGTGGGGTATAGAGAGATGCAATAAAGCAAGCCATAGGAAACATACAGAAATGGGATAAATGGGGTGGAAGACTTTAAGGGTGTCTTATTCTCCAGAGAACATCGGATTTAAGAAGAAAATGAAAATAAAGTCCCGGAGGACACAAACCATTACAATCAATCAAGAAACAGCCCAAATATTTAGATGAACAAGCCTAAAAATAGTAATATAGTCCACTCAAGCAACCCCAATAAATCCCACTAGCAATTTTTTTTTAAAAAATTGACAAAAGAATTCTAAAGTTAATTTGAGAAAAAAGAAAACCTTTAAAAAGAAAATAATGATGGGGGGAAGGGTGGGGGTGGTAGAGAAAGAGAAACTTGTCCTACCAGACTAGAAGCTATGCTATAATCAAGCTATGATAACCAAAATGTTGGGGTTCTGGGGCAGAACTAGGCTGACAGATCAACGGAACAGAAAAAGGCCCTGAGAAAGACACCAGCGTACAGAGGAATTTAGCATATTATTAAGCTGTCATTTTGAATCGGTAGAGAAATGAAAAAATTTCCAATAAATGGTGTTAGGACAACTAGCTAGCAGTTTGAATAAAATTTAATTTAGAGTCTTACCATGGGTCTTATTCTAAAATAAATTCAGGATGGGTTAATTATTGAAATGTAAATCGAATGCATAAAAACACTAGAAGAAAATTTAGGTGGATATTTTTACAATTCTGATGTGAAGAATTTTCTAATCATGTCGTCAGAATGAGAAACCATGAAGGCTAAATTTGAACACGTAAGAATTCAAAACATTTGGATGGCAAAACCCATTGTCACCCACATTAAAAGAGAAAAAAAATTAATAAAACATATGGCACGGCCTCTTTGACAGGAGACTGAGAAAAATAAGATGCTCATGCTTCTCTGGAGTGAAGTGCAGTTTCAAGAAACACTTCCTGAGGACACTCTCAGTCAGGAGCTCTTAGGTGCCAAGGACACAGCTAAGCAGGGAGATGAGGTTCCTGCTCTCACTGAGCTTATGATCCAGTGATGAGTGAGGCAGATAGGAAAAAAAAGTCTTTCATGTCACGCAGAGATGAGCAGTATGATTAAAATGAAGCCCTGTGCGCCTGAGAGATTAGTTGGGGCTGGTGAGGAGCAGGGGGTCAGGGAAGGTCATTTTGAGGAAGTAATCATTAACTGAGGTCCAAAGGACAGCAAGGAGCAACAGAAAACTGGGGCAAAGGTTTTCCAAGCGGGGAAGCAGCCAGTGCGAGGCATGGCCTGACAGAGGGAGAACTAGGCCTGTGTGGGGCCGGGGAGGGGGAGGTGAGAGAAAACCTGTGGCCACAGTTCATGTCGTTGGGGCAGAAGGGAGCCCAGTGGGAGTAGAGGCTGAGGACCAGGTGCAGGCTGCAGGTCACAGCTCTGTAAGTGGTGTTACCTTTTATTTGACATGTGAGGGAAGCCACTGGACCTTTGAAGTAGGGCACTGACTTCTGGTTCCCTGAAGGAAGACTCTGCTGCCTCGAATGGCTTTGAGATTTCCACCAGAGTCTACCAAAGCCAGGGCACATGGTGAAGTTCTAGGCATGTTCCCCTCAAAATCAAATCACAACACGAGAAGAATCCATTCAAAACAGCAGAATGGAAATGCCAGTCTCCAAAAGGTTCCACCAGGTATCATATATAAAGAATCGCAGGGCTCCTAACCAATTCTGAGGTACATCTACTATCTTCAGCCGTTTGCACTTTTTTCCACTTCATTTTTTCATTTTTTTTAGGCTTTGCCAACCCAGCCCAGTTAAAGGCCAATTTTATATATACGTTCTGGTTCAGAATCTGAGCTCCTTTTGAAAGCTCATTATTTTATAAGCAGGTACCTGAGCTTTATTATTTTTTTAACTTCAGTTGTCATGAATATGTGAAAATTCACCAGAAGCCCAGCTTTTTCATTTCTTGAATTAACCAAGAAAAATCATGTGCCTTTCAGAAAGAGCTCACATGTGACTGGGGAAGAGACTTGTATAGAAATGGATGGAAGTGTCTGTGTTTGTGTGCACACATGAGTGCGTGGGGGGGGTGGAGATGTGCAGAGGACCACGACACGCACCACAGGTGACAGACACCTACAGGTCAAATCCAATTCCTCATAACCCAGCTATGACTTCATCCCCCTGTCTCCCACTCAAGAAAGTAGTTCTGGGCACCTGGGTGGCTCAGTCATTAAGGGTTGGAGTCTTGATTTCAGCTCAAGTCATGCTCTCAGGGTCCTGAGATTGAGCCGAGTCAGCCTCCGTGCTCAGTGGGGAGTCTGCTTGAAGATTCTCTCCTTCGGCCCCTCCCCCCATGCACACGAATGCATGCTCGCTCACTCGCTCTCTTGGCGGGGAGGCGGAGAGAAAGAAAGCAGTTCTGTGAATTGAGGGAGAAAGGCAGATGACTATGTTGAAAAATCAGCAGAAGAGATGATCCCACTCTGCTATTTGCCCTGAATCATAACATGATAGAATTCAATTCAAAATTCAAAAGGGACATGAAATTGTTTTTTCCAGCAAGCATAGGCCCCAAAGACAGAAAAACCTGAAATATGCTGTGTGGTAGTAAAACAAAAGTTACTATAAACTGTAATGAATAGAAACAACAGGTAATTCATCGGTAGAAATGAATGATAGTTTGGAAAATCATCATCCCATGAACTGATTTCAGGCAAATAGGTCTGCTCCACTCGGGTGTGTGTGCTACTGTTTCAACTCTCATCCTACGCACTTACTGAGCCTTCCCTCTTGCGCTGAGACAATGCAAGGTTGTCAGACCCGATCCCTGAGACTAAAGGAGAGTGGGGCACATCTCCTGCTAAGTTTCTGGAGCCCACAAAGGGAGCACTGCTGCCAGAACCACGACCTGGTGCAGCACCCCCTCCATGTGAGCTCAGATAATTTGTTTTACTTAGAGTGTAAAAAAAAATACCATTTTGCTAAATCATGGTTTTTACTTATTTGAAATGATATCACAGCAAAGCTATTTTACTATTATAGAAATTCAGAATATATAAAGAAAGTAGACAGGGGCACGTGGATGGCTCAGTCGGTTAAGCGTCTGCCTTCAGCTCAGGTCATGATCTCAGGGTCCTGGGATCAAGTCCCGCATCGGGCTCCCTGCTCAGTGGGGAGCCTGCTTCTCCCTCTCCCACTGCCCCTCCCCCCTGCCCATACTGCCCCTCTCTCTCTCCCAAATAAATAAAATCTTTTAAAAGAAAAAAAAAAGAGTTTTAGAAAAAAAAATAACAAAAATCATATTTTAGTTTTTAACATCTTCATTCTTGTTAAGTGAAACACTGGTTCTGGAAGCTGCTTTTTTTTCTATATTTTTCTAAAACTTCTTTTCAGAGGAGCCCATTCTGTTCCTCTGTACCACATTCATTCGACCAACGCCGAGTATCTGCCATGTGCCAGCTAAGTTTGACCCAGTCCATGGCTCAGAGTTCCTGTTTCCTTGGGTTCTGTCAGCACTGAGACCAGCAAGTACAGTGGCAGGTGTAATTACCGCAGTGACGGATGTTCTCCAGCACTCGGGCAGGGTACAGAGGATTAGTAGATCCTACCCTCTCTCTCATGGAACCTTATCTCTTTTCCTTTCAAAGTACAAAGTGAAAGGCATCTTCAGTTAAACCTGATTGCCATGATTACGCTGATTCCGGTGAAGTGAGCTACCATGCAGGAAATGACGCTAATGGCTAGAATGTCTGACCCCATGGGGGCTGATGCGTAATCCAACAAACTCATTAGCATCAAAGTAAAATAATCAAACCTATTAAGTAACCCATCAGGCACGAAGCAAGTGAGAAAAGGGGAAAAAAGGAGCATATGCTCTGGCAGCAGGCCTGAACTTCTGACTCAACACACAAAAACAAACACAGAACAACAGAGGCGCATACTTCCACACACAGGCATGCTCGCACTATCAGTCACATACACAAACGTTCACACCACACACTCAGACACACTCGTTTATGTATCGAAGGGGAGCAGAATATGCCACCCCAAAATCTGTTTCTTTGGCATAAGGATTATTTGGGGCTGGTTATCTCTTTTAAGATTTTATTTATTTATTTATTTATTTGTTTGTTTGTTTGTTTGTTTGTTTGTTTATTTGAGAGAGAGAGAGACAGCATGAGCGGGAGGGAGAGAGAGGGAGAGAGAGACTCTCAAGCAGACTCCATGCTGAGGGTGAATCCCAGAAACCTGAGATCATGACCTGAGCCGGAACCAAGAGTCAGATGCTTAACTGACTGAGCCACCCAGGCGTCCCTGGGGCTGGTTATTTTTAAGAAACAGCAGACACGGGAGAAGCTCTGAAAAATGAATACCCTTTTGTGAGACGTTTACGTTTATGAGGGAAATCTCCATTTGTGAGAGCATCTCCCTCTTGGTTCCAGGAAAAGGAGGATAAGTACATCTCTAGAAACTCTCAGCAATGAAGAAAATGAGGACTTAAATCTTCAAAACAGCCTTACCCCAGTTTACTGGTCACCTCCCCTGACTGGCCTGCCCCCACCATCTTCTCTTGTCTTTAGCTGGGCATGGTACATAAGGTGATGGTGTGGGCTGTTTCAGGGAGTTAGTCCGTCTTCCTGGGGTTCTCCCATGCCTATGGGAGGTGTACATTATATTAAACTTCCGTTTGTTTTTCTCCTGTTAAACTGTCTTTTTATTACAGGGGGTCTCAGCAAAGAATCTAGAAGGGTAGAGGGAAAATTAATATTCCTTCTCTACAATACACACCAGCAACACACACAGACACAGGCACTTCACACACTCACACTCATACACCAACTCATGTATATACACCAACATGCACAACCTCACACGCTCCCTACCTGACAAAGGGAAAACAAAACTATCCGGATGTGGAGATAGAGTTCCTCATGACGGGAACTGCAAATATGTCCTTTTCTTTCTATTGCTAACCTCCTCATCCCTCCTAAAGATGCGCAGAAGTACAGAATGGGACACCCCCCCAAAGGCAGTCCGCAGGGGTGGGTGGGGAGCGGGGGTGCCTTTGCTTGCTCCAGGCAGAGCACTTCTGTGAAAGAATTTCAGCATGAAATGGAGATTCTCACACATGTATCCTCAGAAAATCGGAACTTTAAGAGCTGAGAGATTGCTTTCCATTAAATGCATGTTTGACAGGAGACCAAGACTTATCTCCTGACAGATGAACATCTGTCAAGAATCTCTCCCCATCCTCAAGCCAACAAATTTACTGCTTTACGTCTGACTGGATTTCCCCTCTTTGCACTCCTTGCCCCTAAATATACAGCCCACCCCAAACCTCTCCACAGACTCGCCTCCTGCTTGCTCCAGCCTGCATTTCCTGAATTGTAGTTCCTCTGTTATTTCCAAATAAGCCCAATTTTTGGTCATTTGAGCTGGCCTCAGTTTACCTCTGTATTTAGATTGACACTTTTTTTGTCTGCAAGTAAACCTCAGCCTGACAGCCATACTGATGTCATCTTTGATTTCTGGAACACTTCTCTTCTGAAAAATCAAAGCTTTCACACTGACCAGTTCATTTGTTCACTACGCTATAGTATTATTGCTTGACTTTTGCAGGCAGGGAGCACTAAAGTGGTTTCCCCAATGTCACATGCAGACGATGGAGACGAGCAGTGAACTCTGGTCTCCTAGATGCTAGTGCTCGTTTTTTTGTTTTTTGTTTTTTGGGTTTTTTTAAGATTTTATTCATTCATTTGAGAAATAGAGAGAAAGCCCAGAGCGAGAGTTAGAGGGCAAAGCGGCCTCCCCGCCAAGCAGAGAGCCCGATGCGGGGCTCCATCCCAGGACCCGAGCCAAAGGTTGATCCTTAACTGACTGATCCACCCAGGTGCCCCGATGCTGGTGCTCTTTCTGGAGATTCTACCCTGACTGTAGCCAAGCGCTTCCAGACAAAAAGAAAGAAAAGGGAGTAAAGGGGGTGATGATCCAAGCAAGAGTCTCTACCTTAATCAAATGATGTTGAGTCTCCTCTTAGAAGAAAAATTGATGAGAATCTGTCATCCCAATGGCTTATTCCTGGATCTGAACAGTTCTCCAAGCATGAAAACCTCTATGGTACCAAACGTTAGCATCATTTGCCCTAAATATGTAAGAGAAAGAACCCATGGCTCAGTTGCAGGGGAACATAAGGATGGGACCCTGTTTGGATTGGGAAAATCCCAAGTAGGAGTATCTGGAAGGGCCAGTGACAAAACCCAGAGATGGGCTCCAACATGTCCACACCTACGGCTCTTCCCACCCACACTACACACTGCCTAGTCTGATACTGTAACTCTACTTTGCCGCACTTTATGGTCAGAAATTTGGGAAGCCCCTGCCCTGTGTCTAGATAAAAAATAATTCAGAAGTATTTAGTGAGCACCTACTACATACACCACACTATTCCCTGTAGCAGGGGAGAGTGTCGAAGATAAAAGGAGACAGTCCCTAATCCAAAGAAATATCTAAGCTTGCTGAAAGATTAGCCACCATTAGCCAATCTAAGTTGTACATTCAGGAAGAGAAGAGGGAAACCCAGAAGTACCAGAGAAGTCATGAAATGCTTCATGAAAGAATAGGACTGAGTTGGACCCCAATACCTCGTTCTTAAGTTAAGCCTGGATCCCCCGCCTGCAGGGGCAGCACATGATGGTGGAGTGGGTGGTTTGTGGGCTCCCTCTTCTGTGTCTGGTTTAAATCCTGATTCTGCATATGTTTGTGGCTTCAGGAAAGTCATTTAATCTCCCGGAGTCCTAGTTAACTCATCCATAAAATGAGACTAAAGGGCTAATTTGTGTCAAGGCTGCATTAGTGCCCTCCACATAGCAGGTGTTCAATCCATGGTAATTATCATTATCCAGAGTTACTTCGATATACTGAAAGGCGAAACTTTTTCTGTGTTAGCTGCAACCAACAAAATGTACCGAATACCTCCAAACTGTATTTTTAAGGCAGTAATTTCCATGGTTTGCTACACATTCGAATCACCTGGGGATCTTTAAACTACACTGACACCTGGGTCCCACCCCCACACGTTCTGATTGAGTGGGTCTGGAGTGCAATTTAGGCATGGAGATTTTTAAAAGCTCTCCAAGGCCGGTGATGCTGATGTTCAGCAAAGTTTGGAACCATGTTATATATGGTGGAATTCTACCTCCTGTTCCACAGGGGGCTACCAGTGCAGCAGACCAAGAATCAGGCATGAGGAGCACTTCTTGACATGGGTACCTTATTCCTTCTATTATCAGAGCTCTTCAGAGAAACAGGACCAATAAGATAGAGAGATATGGTTGGATAGATAGAGCAAGAAAGAGCGAGAAAGAGGGAGAGACTGAGAGACAGAGGTTTATTATAAGGACTTGGCGATGATGGAGGCTGACAAGTCCCCATATCTGCAGTTAGCAAGTTAGAAACCCAGGAGAGTTGATGATGTCATTTCAGTCTAAAGGCCAGAAAAACCATGTCCCAGCTTGAGGGTAGTCAGACAGTGAGAGTTCCCTTTTATTCTCTTATTTGTAGGAGAGTCAGACTTTTTGTTGTATTCAGGTCTTCCATTGATTGGATGAAGACTGCTCACACTGGAGAAGGTCATCTGCTTTATTAATTTCTCGGTTCGAAAGTTAGTCTCATCCAGAAACACCCTCACAGACCACATAGGATAGAGTTTGACCAAATGTGTAGGCACATGGCTCAGTCAGGTTGGCACATAACTTTAGCTATCATCTGCACACTGAATCCCAGGCATCCAGCACATTCCTGGGCATGTCATTTGTGTCTGGTACATTCCTACTGAATGAAGGCTGTCAACATTCACATTTCTCAGTTCTTGCTTCTCACCCATATTTCAGTGGCAGGAGGAAGAGAGGAAAATGAAGGAGAACTAACGGCCTGAAGATAAACTATGATCCAATGAGAGTCAATGGTTATTAGTTCTGATCCCTCAGAGAGAACACACACACATACCCCCAAACCAAACCAAACCAGATAGAAAGCATTTCTAGCTTACCCCCTTCATTTTAAAGACAAGGAAACTGAGGCCCAGAGAGACCATGACTTGCCCAAAGTCACAGAGCAAAGGACCCCAGAATTGGACCATAATACCCATACGATGTAGTTTGCCAGTTGTATAATCCTGCCTGTGGTCCTGGGTGCCCCCAACATCCTAAAACCCCTCCTTGCTCTTGCTAAACCCTGCGGGATGAGCTGCTGATGGCAGAGGGTACAACTCTTGATGTCCTTCCAAATAGCAGAGCCGGCCCTCCAGGGACCATTGGTGGTTCATTGTGGCCCTGAATGTACCTGTTTTGAAAAGGAAAGCAAAATGAATGGGAGGCAGATCCATGAGCTAATTGCTTTGAGATCATTATAATCAATATCAGTTGCCCCAGGCCAAGGCTGCCTTTGCCTTCTCAGGCTGCTGACATTCTGTGCTCGGTCAGCCGGCTCCTCACTTCAAAGTGACAACATTATTGACTTTCCTCCTGTCCCATTAAGGCCACCCTCTCACCTCCCAGGGGATAGATGATGCCCATGCTCAGGGTTTGCTCAGCCACGCACTCCTTAGCGGGAAAGGCTGTAAGACGAGATGCTTAACTTCGCGATTTCACACCCCAAGATTCTGTCCACAGCAGCAAAAATGCCCTTTCACACAAATCATTCTGCCTGATTTCTCTAAATGCCCTTTTCATCCTTCTCCATATATCAAACTTTTAAACGTGGCTGAAAGATTCCCTGCCTCTTTTGTGGGCTCTGATGATGCTGGGCTTCAATCATGCACTGAAGGTGAGTAGCCTGCCAGTGGCTCTTGCCCCTGAGCCAAGGGGGTGTCAGGAAGATCATGGACTTTGGGGTCAGACAGAGCTGGGTTCAAATCATTGCTTCACCATTTACCAGTGCTATGACCTTGGACAGATTATCTTAACCCCATTCCAGACCTTCAAAACCTCATCTTCAAGAGAGGAATTAATACTGCCTGCCCCATCACTTTGCTGAGCTTTAAAATGAGTTCATGTATAGGAAGCAAGCACTGAGCTCGGTGACCCATAAGCATGTCTTATCCATTCCTTTTTCTCCTGCTCCTTCTTGATAGACTGTGACCTCCCCGCAGGCAAGGCCCCCCTTTCCTCATCTCTGGGTTTCCCTAGCACCCATATATGGCATGGGGGAGCCACAGTGGATGTTTGTGGAATTGAGGAGCTCAAGGCAGATAAACTTTTCTGGATGATGAAATGGCATCTCAGAGTGATTACGTGGCCTCTCCCAGCCCATGCTGCTGATAGAACTGAGTCTACTATGTTCCAGCACGTTGACACCCTATCTAATCCTTCTCTCAGTCTTGGTGCCCTCTGTTAGTTCCAAAACAATCTGAACACAACAGCCATGCCGACTTAGTGTGGTGCTTGCTGCATAACTTTCCCTCAATTAACTGGTTGCAGTCTCCGATTAATGGGAGACAGAGACTTCCACCATCGTCTGTATCGGCCCCACCTCGTTTCCTGCAGCTGCCCCAGCCTTCCAACCACACAGCTGCTCCTGGTACCAAGCAGAGGCCGCTCAGAGCCAAAAGTGCTGACACAGTCCCAGCCCACCTCACCTCCAAGTTACCTGCACCTGGGACCCAGGGCTCGGCTTCCAGCAGCACTTGAGCTTCTGTGCAAATAACATTTCCTCAGCCAAATGCTTTCGTGTGCTTTAGAGATGAATTCTCTCTTCTGAATTCTTGTTCTGAATCTCAGCCCAGGGGCCAGGCCCTGCTACCCAAGGTCCAGCTGCTGCCAGTCTGTTGGTCTGAATTTCTAAGAGTCTCCCACCTGAGTTCTCATGATTAGCTCCACTCGCCTGCTGGGGTCCCGGGTGCTTTGCCATCTGGCAGCACCTGCTATGGTCATGATGGACAGAACTGCTCAGAGGGCTCATTTGTCCCCTTAGACTCTTCACCTCTGCCATCAACCAGGTTTGCCCCTTAGCGCCTGCCCAGGTCCCAGCCCTTCACTTGCCCTCACACTGCGATGACTTGCCTTCCCCAATACTACTTTCATGTCTCAACTTACCTTTATTTTACAAACCCCCCTTATCACATCACCGGCTGCAAAATACACACTTGCCCCTTCACGGTAATTTAGCAACAATGACATTTCTTCGTATCTCTTCTGATAATATTTATTTAACAAATAAGGACTGCAAAATAAAAGTATAAATACCAAAGTAAAGGGGCACCTGGGTGGCTCAGTCGTTAAGCGTCTGCCTTCGGCTCAGGTCATGATCCCAGAGTCCTGGGATCGAGCCCCACATCGGGCTCCCTGCTCAGCAGGAAGCCTGCTTCTCCCTCTCCCACTCCCCCTGCTTGTGTTCCCTCTCTCGCTGTGTCTCTCTCTATCAAATAAATAAAATCTTAAAAAAAAAAAAAAAAACAAAGTAAAAAGCAAAAGTCCTCCTTCGAACCCTGCAAAATCCCACTAACCTTCTGACAGGTAACTGATGTCAGTAATGCCATGTGAGTATAAAGGCTGAATAATATTTTCTATTTTTTGTCTCCAGACTTCTGAATTTGGTCCTCCTCGGCCATTGCTAGACCAGATGTACAAACATGGGTGTGAACACATGTTTAATTGCTTGATATGGGAAAGGCCACAGCAAGATGACAAGGTCCATCAGGCTTCCTACTTCTGGGTTTCTTGGTTTACCCTCGCTGGTCCTTGGTACCTAACACGTGGAAATACTATTTCTTCAGTATTTCTGAAATTGGCATCCCGACAGTTGAAGCCTGGTGGCAGGGCATGTGGGGTTCTCCAGAGCAGAAACACACCCCAGGTTCAACAGCATCCTTAAGCACAGGCCCTAAAGCCTGGCCTCAAATGTATTTTAGCAGGTGGTGCAATTCTGGGCAATATTCTTAGTGTCGACCCTGTACCTTGACATCCTCCTTTATAAACAAGGAATGGTTTGATTAGGAAGAGAGTAGGACCCTTACTCTTTCCCCCACCAAAGACCCCTCCTAAACCTGCAGCAGAACAGATTCTGAAGGGTCACACCAAGGCTAAAATCATTTCTGCCTACGAGGTCTGCCCATGATGCCTATAAACATCCCTATCCACCACATTCTCTCTCGACCCAGAGATTCTGTTCCAGTGGCTGCAGTCAGCAGCGAAGGCACAGCAGTTTAGGGAAACAAAGAGACCTTTAAAAGTCTCACATCCTGGGGCACCTGGGTGGCTCAGTCGGTGAAGTGTCTGCCTTTAGCTCAGGTCATGATCACGGGGGTCCTGGATCAAGCCCCACACTGGGCTCCCTGCTCAGCGAGGAGTCTGCTTCTTCCTCTCCGCCTGGCTCCTCCACCCTCCCCTCTCTGTGTCAAATAAAGAAATAGAATCTTTAAAAAAAAAAGAAAAGAAAAGAAAGAAAAGAAAAGTCTCACATCCTTATCAAACCTAAGGGTCTTGGGTCCCTTGACCAATCATTTGGGGTCCTCTTGACATTTTGCTCAGGCTAACTATGGATTTGCCTTGTCTGGATCCTTTATTTGAATAACAGCAGTTACCCTGGGCCAGGCACTGTCCTGAGCACCTTTCACACGGTAATTCACTGCCTCCATACAAGGTCCTGTGACATGAGGGCTACATCTGTACCCAAAAGCGGAAGTGTGATGGGACAGTTCACCCAAGCTTGCACAGCTGGCCGAGTCACGTTTGAACTCGGGCAGTCTGAGGCCAGCACCCATGTACGGGACCAACTATGCCAGAGCGGCTCTCAGAGCCCAAGCTCTAGAAAGCCATCTTTGTTCTCCTTGCCCACGGCAGGCAAATACTGAAGAACAAAGGAAACTTCTGAATGCATAGATTTGCTGATGTGCCACCAAGTATCCTGCCACCTTCTGACAAAAAAAGAAAAAAGAGGGCGCCTGGGTGGCTCAGTTGGTTAGGCGACTGCCTTCGGCTCGGGTCATGATCCTGGAGTCCCGGGATCGAGTCCCACATCGGGCTCCCTGCTGAGCAGGGAGTCTGCTTCTCCCTCTGACCCTCCTCCCTCTCATGCTCTTTGTCTCTCATTCTCTCTCTCGCAAATAAGTAAAACCTTAAAAAACAAAACAAAACAAAAAAAGAAAAAAGAAAGAAAAGAAAAGAAAAGAAAACATAATGAATGCCTCTGGCCTGAATCTGAAGTTTTAAGCCATTTGAGACACCTAATAATCGAGAAAGAATGTTCATCAGAGCTAAAACGAAGGAATGTCTCTGTGTATTGGCTTGATATAATTTCAACCCACTTGTTGATGACTTAAGTGAAGTTGTTTTAATCCACTTGTTCATGACAAAGGAAAATATAAAGCTGTTTTTAGAAGTAAGGTGGTTTTGATTAAAAAAATGAAGTTGTGTCAGGATGGCATCATCTCATCTGTTCTCACCAATAAGAACTCAATAGTTCAGCCACTGAGGGGTCCCACTGAGGGCTTACCAATAAAAACACGAAGAAGCAACTACAACAAGGGGACCTTTAGACTATAAATACTGAGAGTTTGTAAGGACTATCTGACAGTGTTCCATCTGGGCAAGCCTATATTTTGTTGATCTAAAATAGCTCTCTGAAGACCTTGGAGGCAATTAGCTCTTGCAGATCTTTTATGAAGATCATCTTGCCTGGCAACAGCAACACCTTCGTTCCTTAGCAACACATTCGATCAACATGGGACCTTTACTTTTGTGCTGGCAGCTGGACATCAACTCTCCATTGGCTGAGCCACCTCTCCTGAGTACCAGCTCCTATAAAGGTACACATCAACTCATTTGCACTTTACTCTTTTCACTCCCCTTCCCTGAACAACAGTGTGATCAATCTATCACTGGTTTGGCATATGTTATTTCTTCATTGGCTTATTCAGAGACATTATCCTGTATGCTATTGGCTTGTGAAAGTCCCACAGTAAACCCGTGTTAAATAAACTATTGGCAAAGACAATCTCAATTTCTGAGCATTAATTTGTCCTGAAACATAACAGTCTCCAACCAAATTAGAGACCACTGTGTGAACCTCTTTAAGAAGAGAAAGTACAGACCTCATGCTGGGGGACACATCATGAAGTAGAAATGAAATCACTATGATTTGAACAGGCAGCTCAAAGGGTGAAACCAACAAAGAAATAAGAATAAAACAATTTGTTTTGAGTACTTACTGTGTGTTGGGCTCTTTGTCTACATGATTTTTTTAATCCACATGCCACAGAGAGATCAGCAATGTTCCCATTGTACAGATAAGGAAAACTGGGACAAAGACCTTCCAAGTCACAGAACAAGTATTCCTTTGAAGGTCTGTTTAAATCCAAACAATTTTAAATCTAAACATTGGATAATTATGTAAAAGGTATAAGGCAGACTAGGGCAAAATCTTTCCAAAAAGAATGAGCCACACCTTAGTCCCACTCCCATCCCATTCTGCCTCTCCAGAAGTTGGAAATCAGGCAGACTCCCACATAGACTCTATGGGGAGCCATTGGAAAGTGTCCAACCAGGAAGCAGGACCTGGGAGGGTCCTGGCGACTATAAGAAGTTGGGATTGGCAGCATTCTGCAGGCCACTTAGTTGCTTTATTTGTGTTGGTTATCAAAGGCTTCTGTGTGTTCTGAATTTCTCCTCAGTTCATGTCAGTGGCAGGGGCTCCGTTTTTTTTATTGGGTCCCCATGATGCCTAACAGAGTGTTTCGTGTAATAGCCAGCAATATTGGAAATGGCATTAGGAATGTGACAAAGATAAATGCTATGGAAAAAAGCGAACGTATTTTCAGCCTCTTAGCTCAGCACCTGGCATGTATTATCTCATTTAACCCTCAACAAATGGATGAGGTTGTTAATATAACTAAACTGATCTTAAAGATGAGGGAACTGAGGTAGACAATATAAGTGATGGTACCCAAAATGGACAACTAAGATGTCATAGAGCAGGAATTTTGAAACTAGATCTGCCCAATGTCAAAATCCACACCCAACCAATAAGGACACTGCACTCCATCACTGTAGCCATTTTAAAAGGCATTTATTAAGATAAACATTCAGTGTGGTCTTATTTCAGCACAAAAGGTAGTAGACTTCAAGTCTAGAGTAATAGTACCCATCTTGAATTTTTAGCATCTTATGCCTTCCACAGCGCTCTTATATTCATTGTCTTTTAAGGTGATAGTTCCGTTGATCTTTAGGGTAACTCCTTCTCACTGTGCTGAATTTGTTTATTACCTAACCACTCGTTTGTTATTAATCATTCCTTTCCCTGTGTCAATTCTTTACCTTGTGTTCTGTTTCATTACTTAACCTTTCTCTCTTTGTAGTCCCTATTTCCCATATCATTTAGAACAGTTCCTGGCACATGGTAGGTATTCAATAAATATTTGAAATGTACCTTGCACACAGTAGACATTCAATACATTTTCATTGAATTAAATATATTCTGCCTCACTCAATACTCTCATGTTTGCACACAGGAGAATACATGCTGGAACTAACCTATTTTTTAAATGACAAATCTGAGACTCAGCCAGGGGTAATGTATGACTTTGGACCATACAGCTACTTAGTGACCTCTTAAGACCCTAAACGTAGCATCTGACTCCCAGTCCAGTGCTCTTTCCTTCCCTTACTCCACTAGATCACATGGTATGAATAGTAGCTGGGTGATATAACTGCAGTTGACATCTTTAATCTGCGTTGGAGTTGAATCATCAAACCTGGGAACAAAAATACAGCACAAGAATCCAAGAAGGCTTCCAGTAACACCCTCAGCCAAGGAGCCAGGAAGTGGAGGCTGAGGACCAGGGGTAGGAGAACTTTGAAGGTCTCTCAAACAACTCTGTGCTTCTGGGTTTGCTTTTTACAGTGATTTTCAGAACTGCTTTTAGAATGAAAATGGGCTAAGGGCTTGTCCCTGGAGTCCAAAGGGAAGACCAGACTGGAGTGCTTACTGAGTTAGGAGTAAGGGAGCTTACAGCCTGAGTTAGGAGTAGGAGAACAGTTGGCAGGGGCCAGAGTGGATAAAGGAACACAAAAATGGGTGGAAAATAGGCTGAATTGCAATGGCTCATAACAACATCAGAAGGTGTCCTAGAAACTTAGCAGTAGAGACCTACGGGGTTTCCTGACAGGGAGCACCTCGGTGAGGGAGCATGGTGGGACAGGCACACTGTTTCTGCCACAGTCATTTAGAAAACATCTAATGGTCCATGAACACAGAGCAAAGTTTTTCGTATTTTAGAGAGGTCAAGGAGATATGGCAAGAGTTTGAAGGTGCAGGAGTGAAAGGATAATTCTCCCTCTACCCTTCAGAATTCTTGGCTGAGACCTCCTGGTAATAAAAGATAGCTTAACAAGAGAAAACAAACAGAAGTTTATTAACATTGTTTTTAAAAAAGGAAATAGAGGTCCAAAATGGAGTTATTTCTCCCCAGGACCGCAAACCCAGACTTGATTTAAGTTCCAACCTCTCCCAGAAATGTGACCTTTAAAACTTCCAAATCAGCACTAGTAAGGTGATTTACATAAGGAGGCCTCTGTGATTCCCTTCCCCCCCAAAAGAAGGCCTGAAACAATCCTTTCTTTTCACTTGCTAATAACTTCCTTGTCCCTCCCTCCTTCTGCCTATAAAAACCTTCCGTTTTATACAACTCCTTGGAGTGAATGTCTATTTACTAGAATGTTGCCCAATCCATGAATCTTTGAGTAAAGCCAATTAGATCTTCAAATTTACTCAGCTGAATTTTTGTTCTTAAACAACATGTACACTTCAGTAACTCCCTGAGATGGCCAAAGATACTGCCCTACAGCCATCTTCAGCTATATACAAAAGAGAGATGTTGGGGTAAGGAGAGGCTAGCTATAGGATGGTACCAGGGGACAGTAAACAAGGATAAGGTTTATTATGCAGATTTAATTCTATGCTTCTCCATTGATGAGAGTTTCTTGTGATTTAGATTTAAAGTCTTCTTCTCTTCCTGAACAGAGAGGGAGACACTCTTACAAATGGAGATTTCCTTTATAAATGTAAATTTCTCTTACAAAAGGGTACCTTCCATTCTATTTTCTAAGCTTCCCCTGGGTCTGCAGTTTCTCAAAATAATCAGCTCAAAATAATCCTTATGCCAAAAAGACATATTTTGGGAGGTGTATTCTGCTACTCTTCAAAAGCATTCCTGTTCTTTAGTTCAAAGGAGTAATAGGACCACCCAGAGACATCTGGTACATCCTGGGGTGGGGGTGGGGATAAGTGATGGGAGGGGAGGGTCACGGGAAGAGAGGCATGGAATCCAATTTGGATAAATTTGTTTTTTCTAGGGTAATGCATCAGATCATTAAGTGAAAAGGTATTTTAAGTGACACCTATGGTATTTTCAGTGGGATCAAACAATATAATAAAAATTAAACTGCAGCACAGTGACTTTCTAAAATGGGACTTCAAAAGAGTAAACATAATAGAAGCAGAATTAAAACAAATGAGGCTCATTTGCTTTCTTTCCTGAACACAATTGGAGTAATTAAGTACAAAGGTAGTATGATAAACAATTACACAAAAAAACAGGCAGAGGCACTTATGGACCATTCATTGTCTCCCTGGAATTCTCTTTTGGACTCCCACTGATGCAGGCAGGCCAATTCTAAGAACCCAGAGATGGTCCCCAGGACTAGCCTAGAGGGTCCTTGGCTTCAGAAAGGAGGGAAATGAGGCACAAGCCAGCAGGAGGTGAAAGGAGAGTTTATTGAAGATACATATAGGAAGAGAGAGTGTCTGGGAGAGTGTCTGGGAGACTAGGAAAGGAAAAGAGCATGAGTCTCCTCTTTGCTTGGGCTCTGGGGTTTTTATTGGTGATCGTGGTCTGGCGCACATGTCCTCTGAAGCATCCAGGTACTAACTGGTCAGAACAAAGACAGGGTCCGGGGGTCCTTCATAAGTCACTCATTCCCTGAAGTCAGGGGTCTTGGCATCAAGGTGTTTGGAGTCAGTGGTCTTGGAGGATATTTATGACCACCCCACCCCATCACTCCTTAGATAACTATCTATTGTGCTGGGAGATAATCATTATCTTTTGTCCCTTACCAGGACAATCTATGCTATTTGCTTGACAAGGCTTGTGTAGAGCGGTGGGTGCAGGTCCCAACAGCAATAGAAGCCAAAGCAAATGGGGCAAACAGCTGTTTTTATGGGGTCCCTTTGGTTTCCCTGTCTCACCACGACACTGTACTATTCTGATCCCAAGAGTCTCTCCACCTCTAACCATTCTTCTGAATTCTTTCTGACTTCTCTCTTCCCTCCTGGACATATCTGGGTTTTCCCTGAGCTAAAGCATCAGTTCTTTTTCTCCTGTGACAGAGGTGACATAGTATTTTGAAACATCATGTCTTGTAGAGCCCAAAGCCTGGTGTTATTACTGGCCAGCTGGCGGGCCTGGCCAAATTAGTTAATCTCTCTGAATCTCACTTGTCTCATCTTTAAAAAGAAGTCACACAATATCTGTCTTGTAAGGTTTTAATAATGATTAAACAGAGAGATGGCATCTAATTCCTGCCACCATGTGCTCCTTCACAAAATCGATCCATACGTAGCAGTCTTTTCTTACTTCATCTCAAACTCAGCTAACTTCAGATAGCCTTTTCTGTCCACAACTTCTTAGCACAGCACAGTACTGTATTTTGATTTTTGTTGTGATAGAATGCACATAGCTTAAAACTTACCATCCTCACTGTTTTTAAGTGTACAGTTCAGTAGTATTAACTGTACTCACATTGTTAAGCAATGTCCAGAACTCTTTTCATCTTGTAAAACTGAAACTATACTCATTAGATAACTCCTCATTTTGCCCTCCCCCCACCGCCCCTGGCAACCACCATTTTATATCCTGTCTCTATGAATTTGACTACTCTCAGTACCTCATATAAGTTAAATCATAGAGTATTTGTCTTTTTGTCACTGGCTTCTTTCACTTAACATAATGTCCTCAAGGTTCATCCATGTGTGGCATGTGTCAGAAGTTCGCTCCTTTTTAGGGATGAATAATATTTCATCTTATGTATCTACCCCATTTGTTTATCCATGTATATCCACTGATGAACATCTGAGCTGCTTCTACCTCCTGGCTGGTGGGAAGAACGCTGCTATGAAAATGGGTGTACAAAAATCTCTTTGAGACCATTTTTAATTGGGGGGGGGGCATATGCCCAAACGTGGTCATGCTGGATCATATGGAGTTCTATTTTTAATTTTTTGAGGAACTGCCCTGCTGTTTTCCATAGTGGCTGCACCATTTTACTAATGTTTCAACAGCCTTGCCAACACTTGTTAGTTTCTGGTTTCTGATATTAAATAGCCATCCTAATTGGCATGAGGTGATATATCATAGTGGCTTTGATTTGCATTTCCCTCATGATTAATGATATTAGCAGCATTTCTTACGGTTGTTGACCATTATCATATTTTTATCTTTATTAAGTTTTACGCCATCACTTCAAATAAAGTGTACTTAAAAATACTATCACTTTTATTCTTCAAACTTCCTCTCCCAAATTTCCTATTCTTTGTAAATTTCTCATTTATCCAGACTAGAAACATCATCTTAATCATTTACTATCCTGAATGACTCTTCGAGGCCTCAAGTTCTTTTCTTTTAATGATTCTTACTCTCACACAATTCCCTCCACTTCTGCCATGACTTCCCTGATCAGGAACCTACCACACTTAGGCAGTAAAACATCTTCCTGCCCATCCTGGCTTCTTCTTCTCCACCAGCTCCTATCCACTTGAGCACTGTTGAGAAATTAATTCACTTTTAAAACATCACATTTGCTTTATAATTACTTTGATCAAGATTTAGTAGGAACTGTCTACTGCCCACTCCAGAGGTTCTTGGAATTTGTCTTCCATGGAATGTTTTTCCTTCATTTGGCAGAAATACTCTGTTGATAAAATTTAATAATGGCAGTGATTTCCCAAATCACAAAACAATTAAGTTGACGACTAAGATTTTCTTTTTCAATTTTAGACTTTTCTCCTATTTTTACTTCTTTAGTTTTCCATACTTGCCACTGTTTGATTGGCAGATGACAGAATAATGAAAAAATAATTCATAATTATGATTACTAGAAAAGCTCTGAAATCATGAACCATATCTATTTGGGCAACTCAAGCTTTTCCTCGTTGTCACTGTAGCTACTTGTTTTGTTGTTGTTGCTATTGTTGTTTTAAAGATCTTCTTTATTTATTTGAAGGAGAGAGATCATGAGCTGGGAGCAGGGGATGGTGGTGGTAGTTGGAAGGGAGGACAGAGGGAGAGGGAGAAGCAGAGTCCTTCCTGAGCAGGGAGCCAGATGCTGGGCTCGATCCTAGGACCCCAAGACCTGAGCCCAAGGCAGACACTTATCCGACTGAGCCACCCAGGCGTCCATAGCTCCTTGTTTTAGTCATTATATAATGTGGTTTCCAACTCATCAATAAATGATGTTGGGAAAATTTGGCAGCCATATGCAAAAGAATGAAAATGGGCAACTATCTTACACCATGCACAAAATTAACTCAAAATGGATTAAAAACTTGAACATAAGACCTGAAACCCTAAAACTCTTAAAAGAAAACATAGGTTGTATGCTCCTTGGCATCAGTCTTGGTAATGATTTTTTTGGATTTGATACCAAAAGCAAAGGCAACACGAACAAAAATAAGTGGTACTATATCAAACTGCAAATCTTTTATGGGGTGTCTGAGTGGCTCAGTCCATTAAGCATCAGAATCTTGTTTTTGGCTCAGGTCATAATCTCAGGGTCATGAGATTGAGCCCCAAGTCTGGTCTATCCTCAGTGCAAAGTCTGCTTGAGATTCTCTCCCTCTGCCCCTCCCTTCTGCTTGCATGCAAATCATATATCTGCTAAGAGGTTAATATCCAAAATATATTTTAAAAACCTCATACAGCTTGATAGCAAGCAAACATACAATACAATAAAAAATGGGCAAAGGATCTGAATAGACATTTTTCTAAAGAAGACATACAGATGGCCAATAGGTATGGGAAAAGATGCTCGACATCTAATCATCAGGGAAATGCAAATCAAAACCACAATGAGATATCACTTCACACCCATAAGAATTGTCATTATCAAAAAGACTAGAAATAACAACTGTTGGCAGGGATGTGGAGGAAAGGTAACCCTTCTGCATTGTTGGTGAGAGTATAAATTGGTACAGCCACTGTGGAAAACAATATGGAGGTTCCTCCAAAATTAAAAATAGAACTACTATATGATCCAGCAATTCCATCTCTGGATATTTATCAGAAGAAAATGAATACACTAACTCGAAAAGATATATGCACCCCCATGTTCATTGCACCATTATTTACAATAGCCATGATATGAAAAAAAACCCAAGTGTCCATTGATGGATACATGGATAAAGACAATGTGATCTATCTATCTATCTGTACGTATGTATCTATGTACCTATCTACCTACCTATCTATAATGGAAAATTATTCAGCCATAAAAAAAAAAAAAAAAGAATTAAATCTCGCCATTTGTGACAATATGAATATACCTTGAGGGCATTGGGCTAAGTGAAATAAGTCAGACAGAGAAAGACAAATTCCCCCCATATGATTTCACTTACATATAGAATCTAAAAACAAGCAAACAAACAAAATAAGGTCATAGATACAAAGAACAGATTGGTGGTTGGCAGAGGCGAGGGATGGAGGTGGGTGATATGAGAGAAGGAAGTCAAAAGGTACAAACTTCCAGTCATAAAATAAATAAATAATTCTTGGGATGTAATGTTCAGCAAGGCAACATAGTTTAATAATACTGCATTGAATATTTGAACATTGCTAAAAGAGAGTATCCTAAAAGCTCTCATTACAAGGGGAAAAATCTGTTACTATGTACGGTAATGGATGTTAACTACATTTATTTCGGTGATCATTTTGCAACATATACAAATGTCAAATCATTATGTTGCACACCTGAAACTAATGCAATGTTATATGTCGATTATACCTTAATAAAAATAAAATAAAAGGCATTAGGTATAAAAAAGAAAAAGAAATTGCTAAATATCTCCCAGGATCTTTGCAAACTCTCTTCCCTTTAGCAACAGAACCACTTGAATTTTAGCAGCTACAAGTCTGCCCACATAAATACCGCATTTGCTAGCTACCCTCGCAACTAGGTGTGGCCATATGACACAGTTCTGGTCAATAGGTGGAAATGATGTTAACAACTTCCAGATTATATCTTTAAAAAGAAATTTTTCCTGTCCTTTGCTTTCTCCTGTTTCTTGCTGACAGAAATGTCACAACATGTGTAGCAGCCAACTTTGACCCAGAACCACCTTTTATTTGAAGTCTTTCAATGACTTTGTGGTGAAAAATATCCTACAAACTCTGGACAAATCCCCCTTTGGACTATTAAATGAGAGACAAAATTCTATTGTATTTAAGTTATTGTAACTTTGGGTTTCCTTGATACAGAAACAACCTAGACACACACCCCCCCCCAAAAAAAGTCACAGGCATTATGTTTAGGGTTAGAAATTGTATATGATTTCCTAAATGATGTGCAAAGAATTAGAGAAGCTGTTGCAATAGCTGGCAAGCCTGGGAGAAGTCTGTTTTGATTTAGTGAGTTTGTATCTCAAATAAGATAAAGCAGTTTAGGCTACTGGGTCCCATCCCCCATTTATCTGCTGATCTTGAGGTAAATTAGACAGCTGCTGACACCCCCCCCCCCCTGCCCGATGTCACAGCCTGGACAGAGGTGGCCAGTCTTGAGGCAGCTCTGCATGACGGTACAGGTGTGAAGACAGGCACCAGTGCTCATTATGAAAGGAGCAGCACTGGACACTGTTTGGGATGGCCACACAGTCACATTGCTTGCATGAATACCTCCGCCAATCTATTGTTTTAACGTCCTCCCTGAATAAAGATCTTTACAAGAGGACCCAGGGCATTCACATTGTCCAGATAGCGCCATAAACACATCATCTACCTTCAACCATATCTATGTAGGAAAAGAAAAAAAGGACTATCCATTTTATGAGATTTTCCTACCCTGTAACAGCAATGAGAGAATGGGGGGTAAAGTAGTGATAGCCCTCTCTTCTTTCTTTCTTTCTTTCTTTCTTTCTTTCTTTCTTTCTTTCTTTCTTCTTTCTTTCTTTCTTTCTTTCTTTCGTTCTTTCTGTGAATGGTGTAAAGAATGAATAATTCAGGTAAAATATCTGAGCCCAGAAATAATCTCTTACATACATAGTCAAGAAATATTTGACAAAGGAGCTGAGAATACTCAATAGGGAAAAGATAGTCTCTTCAATAAATGATGTTGGAAAAACTGGATAATCGCATGCAGAAGAATGAAGTTGGACCTCCGTCTTATACCACTCACAACAATTAACTCAAAATTTATTTGAGGTCTTAAACATAATACCTGCAACCATAAAACTCCTACAGGAAAATAGAGAGGAAAAAAAGTCCTTGATATTGGCCTTGGCAATGATTTTTTTGGATATGTCACCAAAAGCACAGGCAACAAAAGCAAAGCTAACAAGCTTTTCTGTGCAGGAAAGAAACAACAAACAAAATGAAAAGGCAACCTACTGAATGGAAGAAAATATTCACAAATCATATATCTGATAAGGAATTAATATCCAAAATATACAAGGAGCTCATACAACCTAATAGTAAAAAAATCCAATTAAAAATGCACAGAGGAACTGAATAGACATTTTTCCAAAGAAGACACACAAATAGCCAACAAGTACATGAAAAAGTACTCAACATCAATAGTCATCAGGAAAATGTAAAATAGAATCATAATGAGATATCACCTCACAGCTGTTAGAATGGCTATCATCAAAAGGCAGGGGATATCAAGTGTTGGCAAGGATGTGGAGAAAAAAAGAACCCTTTGGAGGGAATGTCAATTGGTACAGACACTGTGGGAAAAAATATGGTATTCCTCAAAAAATCAAAAATAGGACTTCATATTATCCAGTTATAGATCCAAAGGAAATGAAACAGGGTATCAAAGAGATATCTGCACTCCCATGCTTATTATTCACAATAGCCAAGATAGGGAAACAATCTAACAACGTACATGGCTGTCTTAGATGAATGGATGAAGAAGATGTGATGTTTATAATGATGAGAAAGAGAGAAATCCTGCCATTTGCAACAACATAAATGGACCTCGAGGCACTGGGCTAAGGGAATTATAAGTCAGACAGACAAAGACAAATACTGTATAATCTCACTTTTATGTGGAATCAAAAAGCCAAACTGACGGGAACAGATATAGAATGGTGGTTGCCAAGGGCTGGGGAGTGACGTCATGTTGGTCAAAGAGTACAAACTTCCAGTTATAAGTTGAGTAAGTTCTGGAAACCTAATGTATAACATGGTGATTATGCTAACAAGACTGTATTATGTACTTAAAATTTGGTAAAAGAATAGATGTTAAATATTCTCACCACAGAAGAAATGGTAATTATGTATATTATTACCCTACCATGGTAATAATTTTACAACATATAAGTGTATCAAATCGATACATTGTATACCTTAAACTTACACAATGTTATACATCAATTATATCTCAATAAAACTGGAAAAACCCTGTATTTTTTTTAAAGAGTTTACTTATTTATTTGAGAGAAAGAGAGTACGTGAGCACAAGCGGGGGAGGGACAAAGGGAGAGGGAGAAGCAGACTCCTCTGCTGAGTGGGGAGCCCAACACTGGGGCTCCATCCCAGGACCCAGGATCATGACCTGAGCTGAAAGCAGTTGCTTAGCGTTACTGAGCCACCCAGGTGCCCCAAAACCTGTATGTTTCTATATTTCACCCAACAAGATGCAGCTGTCCTGAAAAGTAAAGATATTCCCAACTCACCCCCAGAACAAGGAGATGCATGGTCCCAACTGAATCGTATCCACCACCAGCTACATTCAATGTCTCTCAAATTCTGCCAGTCTCTGTTACCTAAAGTTAAAATCGTAAAGTTAACTTTGAACGACTTGGATACTAAACAAAAATGAGAAGAGAATGATTCGCTTATATAAATACACATCTTGTAAGAGAAATCTGCAAAGTTACCAGAGTCCTCCTCTATAATTGGTCACAATACCCTCCGTAATTGCTATCTATGGCTTTCTTCTTCTACTGACCATTCCACATTTCCACTTCCTTCAGCCAGAACTTCAGCCGGGTCATGAGCACTTTTAGAGAGTGGTCATGGTTTGTTCATCTGGCTTCAGTGGAGCTGAAGGACTCTGAAGCTAAAAAAATCAAATAGCTTAAAAAAAATTTAAAAATTTAAAAATAAAAAAAAATCTAAAAAAAAAGAAAGAAAGAAAGAAATCAAATAGCTGTGTAGGCCAGTCTTGGACAGGTTATACACGCAGACGTTGATGTTGGCCAGGGAAAGACAGCATTGAGGAGCAGCAAGCACTGAACCCACCAAAGCGAGATGAATTATCAGCAGGGTACCAAGGGCTACATAGGAGGGCCACACTCTACCGTGAGGGAAACAGTGATGTACAATTTAACTGCAGCCAAAATACACACCAGACACTTTTTCTTGCCTCCTGCCCCCCCATTATCAGGATGGACATGTAGGAAACATAACAGCTGCTCAGAATTTTAGGAATGTACCAGAAAGAACAAATGTGTCCTCTACTGTGGGCTGTGTCACCTCCCCATGGAGGCCGTTCCTCCATGAGATGAGCTAAGTGATTCACAGATATGAATCACCCATGACATCTGTCACATTCAGTCTCTAAAGCTGATGTGGATTGGGAGTGAGGCATGCCCTGCCCTGATTAGGTCCCTGTGTGATGGGGTGGGTGTGGAGGAGGAGAGTCCTGTCCATATACACTACTTTTTCATTTTAAGTAGTTGGAAATGAAAAAACTAAAACATGCCAAGTAAAGCTGAACGCTCAGATTTAGCTTTCCTTTCCATCTCTCTAGGAATGAGATATTAATAAAATCTGACTCCCGAGCCATCCTCCGGACTTTTACTGAGGCTGAAGGCATTGCTCCAAGTGGATATGGGGCAGGGTCTGAGCAATTTAAAGCCAGAATAAAACATACTTCGTTCACTTTGCCTAGGACATGAATTTCTCTTCCCCGGGCATTGGAATTCAGGTCATATAGAATCCCATAGAAACAGCTGGAATCATCTGAGACCACAGGAGACGTCACATCAAAGCCATAAGGGGCTGTGTCAGGTACTTACATAAAAGTCACATTCACACCAAACTGAGGAGAGACGGTGTTGACTGCTGATCAGGGTTTCATTGTCAACTCAGCCACAGGTCAGCCTGGAAACCTTAGGCTAAGCCTTTGCCTCCCCTGAGTTTCTATATCATCTTTTATAAAAATAGAGCTAATGCAGCCCAATTATGAAGGCTGTTGTGTTAATTAAATGAATGGACATAGTGAAATCCTCTGACACCAGACTCCGAATGTATTAGCTTCTTTCCCTTCTTTCCATCTTCCTTATCAGTGGGAGCAAAGCCTATTCTTTTTTTTAAATTGTTTTATTTAAATGCAATTTAGTTAACACATAGTGTATTATTAGTTTCAGAGGTAGAGGTCAGTGATTCATCAGTTGCATAGAACACCCAGTGCTCATTCCATCATGTGCCCTCTTTAAAGCCCATCACCCAGTTACCCTTTCCCCCACCTACCTCGCCTCCAGCCACCCTTTGTTTCCTACAGTTAAGAGTGCAAAACCTATTTCTTTGCCACAAAACCACAAATTACAAAATCTTCCCAAAATTATAAACTATGTCATTGTATCATCCTACTCAAAAACATCTATGCTGTCACCACTAGGCCCAGGTTGGGTTCAAGTGTCAGCTCCACACTTACTGGATGTGTGACTTTTGGCAAAATCAATGTACACAACCTCAGTTTCCTCCTCTGTAGAATGGGATAATAATGGCCCCTACTTCAGATGGTCATCAAAGAGAAGTTTCAATGAAAGAATACATATAAAGTGCTCAGAAGCTATCAGCTAGAAGGTCTGCCTTTTAATGACCTTCAGTTTCCTCTGGATTCTACCCATTAGCATGAAAGTAAACGAGAGAGAGAGACCAAAACAGTTTTGGAGACCTTGTTCTTGTCTTGATAACAGAAGAGCTGGTCTAAGTCCTTAATCCCATCCTAAATACCCTTGGTGTCCTTGATTCCTACCACCTGCTCTGACTTCCCCTGGAGGGTTTTCACAGTCTGTGCTCCCCACCATCCTAGAGAGTACAACTATCCCCGTCACGTGACGGTGAACAGGTAGGTGTGGGGGAGGAGCTCCCTGAGAGATGTTCATTACACACACACACACACACACTCAGAAGCCCAGGGCAGAGGGCCCAGAAGCCCTTTAAAGATAAAAATGTTTGTTTTCCCAGTTTGGCCCCTCCAATTCTAATGAAAGCTTCCAAGCGCTACAGTGATGGTAGGAACCAGCTGCGGGCCAGGTGGGTAGGAGGTGTTAGCGCCAGGGCGATGGCTGTCACCTCCCACAGCTCTGGCATTCTACAGGAGTATAATTTGAAGGGTGGCCGGTCTTCTTGGTTTTTTGGGGGGAGGGCATGTCTAGTTATGTTTTGTTTAGTTTTTAAAAATCAAGTGGTCCTTATGTATGTGTCTCTGTTTGTCTGTGTGTATTTGCATGGGGAGGTGGAGAAAAATGGGATCAGAATCACTTTGAAGACTTGGTCAAAATAAATAGCTAAACTTTCCCCTACCAGGTCCTAAAATGCCAAGGTTCTGATTCACTCATTGTTGTGAGGTCTGGACATAGGTGTTTTGATGAAGAATCCAGGGAATTCTGACATGCACATCCTCCAGCTGAGAGAATCAATAATCAAGTGTCGACAAGGCCATCTTTATTTACTCCCAAAGTTTATTTAGAAGTAGAAAGTTAAAGCAAATGGTGAGCTCTGTGAATTGTGTAAGACTGATGAATCATGGACCTGTACCTCTGAAACAAATAATACATTATATGTTTTTAAAAAAAGAAGATAGTAGGAAGGAAAAATGAAGGGGGGGAAATCGGACGGGGAGATGAACCATGAGAGACTATGGACTCTGAGAAACAAACTGAGGGTTCTAGAGGGGAGGGGGTGGGGGGATGGGTTAGCCTGGTGATGGGTATTAAGGAGGGCATGTTCTGCATGAAGCACTGGGTGTTATACACAAACAATGAATCATGGAACACTACATCAAAAACTAATGAGGTAATGTATGATGACTAACATAACATAATAAAATTAAATTTAAAAAATAAAATAAGAAAGTTAAAGCAATCCAGAACCCTTCCATGCAGGGCAAGGGCATTCAATTCACAAGGGGTGCCATGTTTCCTGTTCATTTTTTTTTAAGGATTTTATCGATTTATTTGAGAGAGAGAGTGCAAGCACAAGCGGGGGTGGGGGAGGAGCATCAGAGGCAGAGGGAGAAGCAGACTCCCCACGAAACAGAGAGCCTGACATGAGGCTCGATCCCAGGACCCTGAGATCATGACCTGAGCTGAAGACAGATACTTAACCGACTGAACCACCCAGGCACCCCTCCTGTTCACATTTTTCTACCAAAGCCTACTCGACCCCTTTCCCTCCCTTTCCCTATTCTGCTTTTCCCTGTTCCTATATCTGTTATCCATTTCCTTTCGCCATTTTGCTCCTTCCTATTAGCCCCTGGGGACACTTGAGGGCCTGTCAGCATAGCATTAGGGAAGTGGCTTATTTTAAGTCCTCCTACCGTGTGCCCCTCCAGAACCTCAGGTAACACCTTCATTGTGATGCTGTGTACCTGCCCGTGTTTCCCACAGTGGGGCAGCGAGGGGGCTCATCTGAGCTTGCCTTCTCCTCTTTGGTGACACACTGTCCTGTTGGAGCTGTTCCCTACCACCTTCCCTCACCCACTGCTCGTCTCCTTTCTGGGGGCTCCTGCATCCCCAGGCATCACTGTGAAGAACAGTGGTTCTCAAACTTCCTCCAGGTCCCCTAGAGGCCTTGCAAGAGCAGACTGCGGGGTCCCTTCCTCCTGACTTTCTGATTTGTAAGACTGGGTGGGGGCCCGAGAATTTGCTTTTCGAATAATTTCCCAGTTGCTGTGGGTTCAGGGACCACACTTTTAGAACCGCTGGCGAACAGAAGAGAACATAGGGAGCAAATTCACTTGACTTCCATTATGAAGTTAGTCACTGAAGGCTCAGTCACCCAGGCAACTTATTTGTTTTCTTAGAGGCTCAGTATCCTCAGCTGTAAAAATATGACGATAATCTCACAGAACTATTTTATGGAGTAAACAAGATATTGTCTTTCTGGCTTTCTATGTGAGAAGCAAAATTTATTAAATGGGATCTGAAGCACTGAGGTCCCTTTTACTAGCCACGTAAGTGGCACTGGCCACCAACACCAATGCCATATGGTGTGATTAGGGATGTGAGTAACCATTTCAATGCACAAAGTCTCAGGATTCGCTCACCTTCCCCTGACACTCCCTCTCCCTGCCAATGTGTAGTCCAAACAGAGAAGGAAATGAAAGTCGCTTTCATCTTCCTGGTCCTCATTCCCCTCCCTCCCTCACTCTTGCCGCTCAATCTGGAATCCTGAAGCTAGTGCAAAGGGCACATTATGTCCTTAGAAGGAATGTACAGGGCTTGCATTCCTGTGCTCAGAAGAGAGTATGGTCTAATGGGTAGGAAGTGGGAGTGGTAGGGTGGTGGGTTCTATTTAAAGCCTCCCCACTGACTCACTGAGGCATCCAAGGGAAATGGTTTCACTTCTGGGCCTTTGGGTTTCCTCTTGTTAGAGGGAAGAACAATATCCCCTTCTTAGCAGGGTGCTTCTGAGGGCTGAGAAGTTGGTATTTGAGAAGCCCTTGGAGCTGGGGAGTTACATAGTCATACCAAATGAGGAATCTAGAGAAGCACATAATTCCTCCCTCTTCTCAGAAGCATGACAGAATGCTTATGTCCAGCCAGACAGGCAGCTCAAGACTCCATCCTGAGCCACCTGAAGCTCTGCAGTTTGGAAATATTGAAGATAATGAGAATTTTGTAAGCACTCCTGCTGAGTCAGCATGCCCCCCTTCCCTGAGGTTTGGGGCAAACAAAAGCAGGGAGCAGGAGGGAGCCCTGGCCCAGGACTCTGAATGGAAGATGTCTGGGCCCGGCTCTGTCTGTCACACCTTTGGAACCTTGGGCCAGAGCCTGCACCACTCCAAGTCTCAACCTCTGGTGATCTCTGACACCCCTTCCAGCTCTTTGACATCCCTGAGGTTCTAGAACCCTGATCCATGAGGTCTCGTCCAGTGTGACCAAGAAGTCAAGGAAGTCAGTGGAGAATAGCTCTTGGTCTCCACTAAGAAAACACACAAGTCCTGTCCTCAGGCTTTGCCTTCCCCCGGCTTTGCCTTCAAAGGGCTCAGAGAATGACCACACAAGCGCACAGTTAATGCTTCCAAGGGTTTGGAAAGGCCTTCAAAGAACAGAGGGAAGGAAAAGGAAACTATGAGTCAAAAGCCACAAGAAAGGCAAAAGGTAGGGAAAAGTCTATCAACTCCTGCCAGGTACCAAGCTGGCTGCTTTATATACATGAATTCATTATCTTTTCATCCATCTTATGAGGTAGATTTTTTTTTTTGCCCAATTTAAAATTAATCGAAAGTGAGGCCTAATAAATTTCCTAATGTTCCCAGAGCTAGTATGCGGTGCTTAACACACTGTGTGTTGGACTCTACAGTGCTCCCTCCCAAAAGACGTGACACTTGATCTGGCCTTAAACAATCACTAAGATCTCCCCCAACAGCGAACAACCACAGTTACCCAGGTAGAGAGAGCTAAAGGAACGAAGTCACGGATATCAAATGGGGTCAGAGGCCACCACTTAAGGACAGACGCAGGCAGAGGCGGGAGAGGAGGTGGGAAGTGGGGGGCAACCTCGTGTGTCCTGTATGCAGCTCAAGGCAGTGACGAGCCGTGGAAATGGAGAACAACGTGATCCGATTTTGCCCTTGACATTTGCTGCTTTGATAGCATTGTGAAGGATGATGGGTTGGAAAAGTAAGATTCCCAGGCACTGATGAAATGTTACGGGGGAGACCGATAAAGAGATGATGACAGGAACCCAGCAGAGAGACGCGGAAGGCTGGAGCCAAGCCCTTGCCCCTCCCATCTGCGACATTTCAGTAACTAATGGAGATGCAGGGAAGCCCACGGGGTATATACTCGGAATTCTGAGAGTTGTCAGGAGACCTGCCTGAGCCCCTGACCATGATCCTTGGGACCACATAGTAGGTATGCATTTAACAGATCAGGCCCTGAAGGTTTGCAAATTCATAAGAGGATGTTTCAGAAACAGACCTGGTCCTCAAAGCTTCAAGGCCAATGGGGATTCTGATCTCCTTTGGGAAGGACCTGGATTCAAATTTCTCTGGACTCTGCCAAATATACATCCTCTAAATCAAAGGAAGAACCATCTCTGCCCAAACTGGCCTTTGACGCTGGACTGTCAAGAAAAACAGCAGGGTTCTCACACACCAACCGCTCTTGCCTGACCCAGGAAGAGGACCAGGCACCCCAGGTACTGGTCCTTTTAGACTGGATGGTCTGAGGCGTAGGGCTCAAGAGAACTGGGGCCACAGCAGCCCTCCGAGAAGACTGGGCTTGAGTCCAGCCCACCGAAGGGAGCTGCCAGGGTGACAGGGAAACACACGGTGACAGAGTGTGACGACAAAGAAGTGACTTCACCGAGCCATCCCATCAGAGATAAACACGGGCCCTGCCGAGGCCTCGAGAGGCCCAGTCAGAGACCAAGAGGTTGTGGAAAAAGTGAGATGTGCGCACCCGCTTGTGAGGAGCCGCCTTGACTGTAAAAGGGGTCACAACATGGAAATGATGACATTTCCTGTTCATTTGGGAAAATCGAGGCCTGGTTTCATCTTTACGTCCACCAAAAATCCACTTGTCTCCTTCAGCTCTCACCCCTTCTGTCTTTTCCTTCACCGACTCAGAAGGTGACAGGGACCACGCACCGCGTGCTAAGGGCTGGGGGTACCAGCCTGGCACCACGTGCATTCGCCCTAGTGACCAAGACAAGGAGACTGCGAAATGATGGGGCTGGGTTTGCACACTGCCCTGTACGGTCCCTCCCGGTTAAAACAATCTCTCATTTGTGTCTTTCTCTCAGCCCCCCACTCCTCTGTCCACTTATTTTCATCTTTTTCCCCCTTTCTCTGTTTTTTTCTGGCTTATAAAATCTAGCTCGTGTGAGTAACGTTCATATGGTTATGAATACAGTAGTTTCTTTGTCATCTGTGATGATGAGAGGCGGGTCATCTGGATAACCCCAAACTGCAAACACTATTCATATACATGACTGAGGAACATTCCAGTCTGACTAACAGTCTAATATTTGGTTTGGGCTGCACTCTCTGAGTATCCATTAGCTCGTTAGCAGGAAGGGCAGAGAGGTTAACCGGGCAAGCCTCGGGAGGGACGAAAGGACAGGAGCCAGGGCGAGAGTACGAACACCGGCCAGGTCTCCTCCACTGAGCAATGGCCTCAGTGTCCACTAGATTTTGTTGGTTTGTGTGATGAACGCTGCAGTTGTCTGCGTGGATAGCATGGCTGGGAACAGAGTGCAGGCTGTCATAAGAGAAGGTGATCATTTGCCAGAGGTTTGGAGAGACTGAGCCTCCAGACCGAGTAGGGTCAGTATCTCAGTTCCAGCGTGGCTCAGCCTGCAGGGACAGGGCAAGGACTCCTCACCAGGTTCTGCTGTCAGTTTGATTCCCTGTGGGTGTCGCTGCACTAAGGAAACCTTCTTGGATGTGTACAACACAAGACTGGATCCTATAGGAAATGTAAATTAGCTATACTCTAACACCCAGAGATGAGCACCATTAACGTTTTGGTTTATTATTTTTATTCTCTTTTCTAAGGTGACAGATGACAGATGATGGTTAGATAGATGGATGGATAGATAGTAGAAAGATAGATGATAGATAGATAGATAGATGATAGATAGATAATAGATGATAGATAGATAGATGATAGATAGATAGGCAAGTAGCAAAATAGATGCTACATAGACAGATATAAAAGGTAGATAGATGTTCCATGTATAGCTTTATATGTTACATTTTACTTATATAATCTTGTAAGCATTTTTATGTCATTTGGTTTTTCTAATGTCTATAACATTTAATTTTATGCATGCATAGTCATTTATTAAATTTCTATATTATTGAGATATTGTTTCCAATTCTTTGCTTATTGTATACAATAATGCAATGAAAATCCTCCTGCACAGATATTTCTTTGAATCGTTGAGTTGTTCCTTAGCAGAGATTCCTTTTAAAATGAATTTCAGGGTAAAGGGGTACAAAGATTTTTAAGGCTCTTGAATCAATTATCAAAAAGTTTTCTAGCTCTTTTTCATGGCTCTTCAGAGGCAGTGGGCTGCTTCGGGATGAGGCTGAACATCTACCTCCCAGCCACTGGCTGCCAGAAACTCACTGAAGTGGATGATGTTTGCAAACTTCTTACCTTTCGTGAGAAGCGAGTCGCCACAGAAGTTGCTGCTGACGCTCCGGGTGAAGAATGGGAGGGTTCTGTGGTGTGAACTCCTGGTGGGAAGGACAAACAAGGTTTCCCCATGAAGCAGGTGTCTCCACCCGTGGCCGGGTCCACCTGCTACTGAGTGAGGGGCGTTCCTGTCCCCGACCAAGGAGGACTGGAGAAAGAAAGCACACATCGGTGGATGCCAATCTGGGGGTTCTCAACTTGGTCTTTGTAAGAAAATGGGGAGAAGGATATTCCTGGCCTCACTGATTCTACTTACCTCGTCATCTGGGGCCCAAAAGAGCTGCCAGAATCCACAGACCTTTCAGTCTCTCTAAGAAGATGCTGCCCACCAGTATGTTGTGAGCAGGCCCCTAAACAAGGAAGGTAAGAAACCTGGGACCAAAGCAGCCTGGATTCAGCGTCTTGTTACTTTGCGCACCCTGCCACACAAACGTGGGCGTATTGCTCTGAAGAAACAGCGTACAGAGAAAAATAAGGAAGAAGCTGTAGAATATGCTAAACTTTTGATCAAGAAAATGAGGGGCAAAGAAAAATGCCAGGAACAGATTGCCAAGAGATGGAGTCCTCTCTGTCCTCTCCAACGGTTTCACTTCAGAGTCTGAGTCCAGCCAAAAAGGAGATGTTCAAGGGGCGCCTGGGTGGCTCAGTCAGTTAAGCGGCTGCCTTCGGCTCAGGTCATGATCCCAGGGTCCTGGGATCGAGCCCCACATCAGGCTCCCTGCTCCGCGGGAAGCCTGCTTCTCCCTCTGCCACTCGCCCTGCTTGTGTTCCCTCTCTCGCTGTGTCTCTCTCTGTCAAATAAATAAAATCTTTAAAAAAAAAAAAAAAAAGATGTTCAGGAGTAACAAATAAATAAGATCAGCCAGCAGAAAAGAGAGAAGTTTTCTAGGTAAGTGGCAACAATTTATATTTTTATTAGCGGTGTAAGTAGCAAACACTTGCCACCATTAAAAGTTATGTTTCATAATGATTAGAACTTTACATAGGTAAAAATGTGATAATTTGATGTTTTAATTAGGATTTCTTTGCATTTATTTTGCCAACATTTTTCCTATACTTATAGAACTCTCAATTTATAATGCTGCCCATTTTTCTATTGGAGATTCTTATTTATATAAGCTATTCTTTTTTTATAAGTTATTCTCATGAACTTTTTCTGTGCTGATTTTTTTTCTTCATTTGTTTTTGGTCTTTTAATTTTGTTGATGATTCTAATATTGAATATTTTTAGTTTAATTGTCCTCAAATCTTTGCTTTTACTTTGTAATTTCCTCCATGCTTTTATGTTTATATTTCCTTCTCCACTTTAAAGACTAGAGAATATGTATTCATATATCCTGCTTGCTTTTTTTATTTTTTGTATTAAACTTTATAATTCATGTTGTGCTTATTTTGCACATAGGATGAGGTGAGGATTTTACTGGAGATCATTCTCCAAGCTATTGACTAATCCATTGGTTTGTGATGTTTCCGTATCACATATTACATTCCCATACATGCAGTACACACCTTGATGCATCACCCAGACTTCCCCCTCAGGAATGAAGGACTTACTCCTCCAGCTGCAGGAAGATAGCCCTCAGTTGCCAGGCCTCTCTGGAAATTGCGTCAACAGAAAAAAACTGCCCTGTCCTGGGTCACATCTCCTTCCAGAGACAGCCATCAACCAGTGATTGGCTGATATGGGACTACAAAGATCCTTTCCCCCCAACTAAGGAGAATTCTGATGGCCCTCTTAGCCCCACAGCTCCCTGTGTGGCTGAAGCCTATGTTGGGACTAAATCATAGCTCAGTTTCTCCCTTTGCCTGGTTTCACTTCCATCCCCTACTTCCTTCCATGCTGATGCTAAGGGCACTCCCTAACCAACCTAATCCTGCAACCTAATCACCCTCCCAGAGTCCCAGGAACACAGCCTTTGACATACATACGTAGCAACCCACAGTCTATAACCCACAATGCCAAAAGTTCTGAAAACTGAAAGCTCTTTATCATGAGTTTGGTGTCAACATTCATTTGGGAGAAAAATATGACCCATATCAGTAGGAGGCCATTTATAGTTTTGATGTATTCTGCCCACTTTTATTATAGAAATATCAGTGTATCTGATTATGGGGTACTGGTCCAGACTCCACTGAAAGTATTAAATATTATTTAGGATACAACCAGATTACCTTTCTAAAATACAAATTTCAAATTCCAAAACACACCTAGCCCCAAGAGTTTCAGATAAGGCATTGTGGACCAATACAGAGTGTATTTTGAAACTTGCCTTGATGCAGGTGTCCTTTTAATTGCAATATCATCATTAAGCATTTTGAAATCTAATAAATTAAAGTCTCTCCTTCAGCACTGCTATTCTTTTACAAAAATAACTTTTGTTATTCCCACCCATTTTACTCTTTGAAATTAACTTCAGAATCATTTACCAAATTACCCTCCAAACTGAGATTTTCACGGACATAATATTAAGCATAAAAATTAATCTGAGAATTAATATCTTCAAAGTATTTAACCATCCCATTTAAGAACATGAGAAACCTATCCCTTTGTTTAGGTTTACTTTTATATCTTCAGCTGGATCTAGGTGGATTTTAAAACTTCTTCAGATAAGAAATATATTTTGTTGGGGTTACAGCAATGACTTAGCATTAGTTGTTATTCTGAAAGAAACTAAAAACTTTTTCTATGTTAATTCTCCTAATTGGTTATTATTTGTGTATAGAAAAAAAATAATTTCTTCATAGCTTTACTTTCTATTGCCTCCCTGAATAGACTGAATGTTTGTGTCCCCTCACAAATTCATATAGTATTGAAACCTACCCCCCGGTGTGATGGTGTTTGGGAGTGGGGCTTTGGGAGGGGAGTAGGTCTTGAGAGCAGAGCCCTCATGATTAGTGGGATTAGTGCCCGTATAAAAGAAATCCAGAGAGTTCTCTTGCCCCTTTTTATCATGTGAGGTCATAGGGAGAAGACAGCTGTTCACCAACCAGGAGGTGGGCTCCTACCAGACGCTGAATCTGCCGGTACCTTAATCTTGGACTCTACGGCATCCAGAACTGTGAGAAATAAATGTGTGTTGTTTAAGCTTCAGTCTGTGGTATTTTGTTCTAACAGCCTGAATGGGCTAAAACATTTCATTTCTGAAATTGCATTAATTCTAAGGAATTTTCAATTGGATTTCCTTGAATTTCCCCTATATTTACTTATGTCATCTGCAAATAATGATAATTTTGTTCTCTCATTGAATATTCATGCACCTTCTTTCCATTTTCTACCACATTGTGCTGGACATTATGTTCATAATGATGTGAAATGCTGATGGCAGGGGTAGGATTCTGGTCAGCTTTCCAATTTTAATTGGAATTGTCCCTAGTGCTACACCATTAAACATCATGCTGGCTTAGACTTCAAGACGCTTACTCTTAATCACCTACAGAAATATTATATTCTTAGCTTTCTAAGAGTTTCCTTTTCTTCCATGAGAAATAGGTTACACTGTATCTTATATTTTTATATCTTCAGAAATTACTATGTTTTTCTCTTTTGAAATACTGCTATGAAGTAATATACTAATCGATTTCCTACTCGTAAACCATTCTTGAATTTCGGGATAGACTATTTCATTGTAGTGGGTGAGTTGCACCAATTCTTTACAGAAATATGGATTTTCACATACATTTTTATAACTGAGATCAGTCTATTGGTAAATGTTCTCAGATGTGAGGCAGCAGAATCATCACCCAGGGAACAATTTAAAAATGAAGAGCACACAACCCAGAAGCTGTGACAGAAAAGAAAGATAAATTTGATTTTTGAATTTTAATTCTCCAATAGGAAAAGAAGCCCCCTTGCCAAAAGACAAATAGAAATTTGTTAAAAACAGCAAATTGAAGATCATTTCCGTATTTTACAAAGTGCTCAAGCAATCAACTACAAAAAGGAGAAGAAATCCAATAGTAAAGAGAATAATTACAAACAGGTGGTTTACAGGGGCCGGGGGGGGGGGGGAACTATTAAGTAGACAATATAATTTGAAATAGTTCCCAAACTTTTTGATAGTCAAAGAAATACAACTCAAAACTAAAATAGATATTATTTTAAGTCTATTAATATAGCAAAATTCCAAACATTTGATGACACCAGTCCAGGCAAGGATATGGGAAAACAGGCACTTGTATTCCTTATTGTTTCTAGAGAAGGGCTTGGCAATAGCTCTCAAATTAAAAATCCATGTACATTAGATCCAGCAATTTTGCTGCTAAGAATTTACCATATGGATGTATTCACACAATATATGTAGAAAGTGCAAAAGTAAACCAAGACAACCAATGTATTTACCAATCTGTCTTAATTTTAAAACATACCCTTTTGATGGAATAGTATGTTGCCATTAGAAAGAAATAGATTTCTGTGTACCGATAGAAAATTTCCAATATAGATTATTAAATGAAGGGAAGCAAATTGAAGACTAATTTTCTTCTCTACCATGTCTATTTTATAGCCTGTTTCTTACTTCTCAATTTTATTTCTGAGTACTCTCTCACTTTTCCCTGAGTATCCTTTACCTATTTTATACATATTTTTAAAGAAGCTGCCCCTTGAACTTTTTAATCAACACTAATTATTCTGTTTCTATTCTCTAATTCTTTAATATCTGCTTTTATCCTTATTATTTATTTCCCCTATTTTACTTACATTTGTTTTGTTGCTTTTGAAACATAAAACTGGAGATGCCTGGGTGGCTCTGTTGGTTGGGTGACAGACTCTTGGTTTCGGCTTGGGTCCTGATCGGTGATCTCAGGGGTCGTGAGATTGGCCCTCAGGGCTCCATGCTCTGCGTGGAGTCTGCTTGAGATTCGTTCTCTCTTCCCCTCTGCTTCTCCCCCTGCTCGTGCTCGCTCTCTCTCTCTCTAAAATAAATAAATCAATATCTTTGAAACATAAAACTGTCACTCACTCTTTCCTATTTAATCACGAAAGTATATGTTACTGATTTTGACTATGATATTCGCTTCATGTGATAATTTTCTAAATAACTTTCTCAGTATTAGTTCATGATCTGTAGTAATAATTTTACTTTCCCTTTAGCTCGGTAGTTATTTAAGGAATTTTAAAGAAATTATCACGTGATTAAATGTATTTGTTTGTTTTAGTTATTTAAATCTGATAAAAAGCCAAAGTTGTCAGAAAACGTAATTATGCTATATCCATATTTTGAAATCCGTTGAGGTTTTCTCTCTTTTTTTTTTTAGATTATATATTTATTTATTTGACAGAGAGAGAGACAGTGAGAGAGGGAACACAAGCAGGGGGAGTGGAAGAGGGAGAAGCAGGCTTCCCGCGGAGCAGGGAGTCCGATGGGGGCGCTCAATCCCAGGACCCTGGGATCATGCCTTGAGCCCAAGGCAGACGCTTAACGACTGAGCCACCCTGGCACCCCAGAGATTTTCTTTGTGTCCTTAAAAATCCTGTTCTTGTTTTGTGAACATTCTACATGCATATTCTATTTTCAATAGATATGTATTAATTCATTCTTGTTAAATAATATTTATTATTTAATCCTGCTAAATTATATTATCTATCTTCATCCTTGATTTTTGGTTCCCTAATCTTTCAAAGTACAAGAGGGGTGAGGTAAATTTTCTTCCCTACACTACTGTGTTTCTTTTATTATAAGTGTACTTTTTATTTTTGAGCTCAATTTTACTGTCTTTAAGTTATTAAAATATATGCTTGGTATGTTTTAGCTTCTTCGTTTTAGTCATGAAGTCGTTCAGCAAATATTCATTTAATGCTCACTCTGTTCAGTAACAGTTGACAGAGCCACTTGTTACAGTTCTGGCCAGTAAAATGAAGCACAATTCTGCTACGGTATCTGATTCTCCACTTTCTCTTTCTTCCTGGCTGGATGCAGTCAACCGGCTGGAGCCACAGTAGTTACCTTGTGAGCAGGAGGGCAGGACCAAGACTTACAGATCTATCTCCCAAGATTATTTACTTCCTGAAACAACACCACCAACCAGCTACCTCTGGAATTTTTGTTGTAAGAGAAAAATAAATCCCTATTGTTGGATATACTGTTTGTTGGCTATTGTGTGCTTACAACTGAATACATTCCTAATTAATATGTCTTTACATCTACTTCAGATTTTTCAGAAACATTTGAAACTGCAATTTTTTAATTATAAAAGTAAGTACCCTGCACTAATTCTCCATGTAACAAAAGAAAATAGGATACTATTAACTATCTTCATTCTCCAATCTTTAGAAGTGTAATTTGTGAAATCAAAATTTTGTTTTGGTTAAATTTTTGCATTAAATGTTTTTTATATCATGTTACTTTTTTTTTTTTTAAGATTTTGTTTATTTATTTGACAGAGAGAGGCACAGCGAGAGAGGGAACACAAGCAGGGGGAGTGGCAGAGGGAGAAGCAGGCTTCCCGCTGAGCAGGGAGCCCATGTGGGGCTCGATCCCAGGACCCTGAGATCATGACCTGAGCCGAAGGCAGATGCTTAACGACTGAGCCACCTAGGTGCCCCTATATCATGTTACTTTTGCATTGAATTTTGTAATCATAATTGTAACAATTATTTAGAATTAACATTTTTTGGTCAATGTTATCAGTTTACACCATAGTTCTTTAATGGTTGGATTTGTCCATTCATGGGTAACAGTGTTGACTCACCTTTCAAGCAGCTGTCGTATGTCTTTAGGCACATTTTCTAACATCCACAAGAGTGCTATTTTTCTTTGAAATCCTTCCATGATTAAAAATGCCTTTCTTTGGCCTTTAAGCGTGAACATGTTAGACAATAACCTTTTGTATAACTGTAAGAACTCTTGGGTTAACATTTTTCATCAAACTCTTACCTGTTTAATTCTAATGAAGTTTTTATAAAATATTAGGAAGAATAGCCTAAAGGTAGCACAAATTTTTTTCTTTGTTAGACTATATTGTTTTTTCATTCTTAAAAAAAAAAAAAAAGAGTTGCAAGAATGTGCTACCTATCAATAATTTATCCTGGAAGCCCCTTGGATCACAACTCACATGATTGTGAAGTAATGATGATGCTGATGTTGATGATAATGGTGATGATTTTAGCTCAGGAAAGTTTTCTTCTATGTATCTTTCCTTATTCCTTCTTTTGTTTTGATCTCTTTCTTCTGAATGTTGCTTGTCTAAAATTGGTTTTCTGTTCTCTATATCTCTGTCTAATTTTTTACATCTTTTTTTTTCAGCATTTATAGCCAGATATATTTGTCTACAATATATCTCTACATCACCATTGTCTCTCCATCACTGACTTGATTCTCTGCATTACCTATTCTCATTACTCTCGAGGCATATTTTAATTCTTCCATTGCATTTTTAAGTTCCCAGAATTCTCTTCCTGACTCTGTCAGATCCTTTTTCATGTCCGTTGTCATTCCAGAGGCCACTTTTATCTCATCTCTCAACTTTTGCTTCACATGCTCACACTTCCTCCAATTTATTGAGAACACAAAGAGAACATAGTCTAGGTGATTTTTCTTCCCTTCTACGTATGCTTTTTCTCACATGGTATTGTCCTTGGACAATACGGACTTATGAACAACTGGACTATTTTTTTATTGACTTCATGTTATCTTTCTGTTTGTTCATCCTTGACTAATGGAACTTGAGGATTTATTTTGCCTCCTGAGTATTCCTTAATGGGTTGTTCTTTCCAGACATTAGCAAATAATTGACTGATAACCTTCTTTTCTGGTTGTTGTAACTTGGCACCTGAATCATCATAGCTGCTTTGAGGGAAAAGTGGAATAAGGTGAGTCAAGTGCAGGTTTCTTGCTGCCACCTTACCCGGAACCTCTGCCTTTTTCTAAAAGGGGAAACCTCATGATTCGTGGATGCAAATGACAGATCGCAAAACAATTTTTCTTTCACTTAACAGTGATTTAAAAGGTGAGCCAGTAAGTTTGACTGCTGGTACACTATACCCAATCTGAAGGAGGGAAGCACTACAGTAGGGTGGTTCAAGTAGTTTTGGGGGTTTCTGCCTCTTACATGCTTCCTCACAGTGTGACCTCAGGAAACCCACACCTGTGAATCTCAGTTCTCTCATGTGTAAAACAGTGCTAATTATACCTCCCTCATAGGGCTGTTGGGAAAATAAGATAGTGTATTATATGTTGTAGGCATCATATTATTTTTTTTTAAAGATTTTATTTATTTATTTGACAGAGAGAGACACAGCGAGAGAGGGAACACAAGCAGGGGGAGTGGGGGAGGGAGAAGCAAGCTTCCCGCCGAGCAGGGAGCCCGATGTGGGACTCGATCCCAGGACCCTGGGATCATGACCTGAGCCGAAGGAAGATGCTTAACGACTGAGCCACCCAGGCACCCCTGTATGCATCATATTATTAACATATGTTAGGCATTGTTAATGCAGAAACTAATATATGACAAGTATTCAAGAAAGTATAGCAACTATAAATATTTTGTTCGCTGCACAATATCTTGTAAGACCTGATATTTTCCGTTTTTATTGATTTTTAAGGAAACCTTCTGTACTAATTTCTTTCAAGTACCTTGTAATCAAATTCCTAAACGAATACAATGGCACTTTTTAAAAACAATTTAATTATCTTTATTCACACAAAAATGCATGATCACAGACCCGTTGCCAGCCACTAATCAATCTGAGCAAGTTAACAAGAATATGGAACCATTTCAAGAACCATTGGATGTATTCCTAAGAAACACGATTCAATTTCGACTCAATTTTACATACTGATAAGGAGCTTAAGAGGTTCATGATAAAGTCTTTTCATAGACTAAGAAAGACTAAAACGTTATCCAGAATTTTATTTCATTTTTATCAGGTGAAAATGCTTTCACTGTTGACATTTTTGCCAGCTTCAGTTCACAGAAAGAATGTTTTCAGTTAGTTACAAATACCAAAATGGATCGTCATCTGGGAGGGAGGAAAATAGGGAACCAGAGACCTGGGGGGCCTAAGAAAAAGTTCGGGGAAACAGCACTTCCTTCTCTCTGGCCAGCCCTCCACATAAACTTGATCTAAGATACAAAGTTTGAATATGCTTCTTCAGATTGAAAAATTAGGAATACTTTTAATAACTGCCTGCTTTATAATTAAATTCATTTCTTTAAACCTTTGTGGGAAATATTTATACTGAAAATCCTCAGGGCGCCTGGGTGGCTCAGTCGGTTAAGTGTCTGCCTTCAGCTCAGGTCATGATCTCAGGCTCCTGGGATCAAGCCCCGCATTGGGCTCTCTGCTCATTGGGGAGCCTGCTTCTCCCTCTGCCTCTCCCCCTGCTTGTGCTCTTTCTCTCTCACTCTCTCTCAAATAAATTAAAAAATCTTAAAAAAAAAAATCCTCTTTCATGGGTTTTCTGTGGAGTCCTGAATTACTGCTGGACAAGACTGGAGGAGATGGAATGCCTTGTACCCTTTCCCTGGGGTTGAGCAGCCCCAGGAGACTGCGAGAAAGGTCTTGTTCCTGAGGCCACAGGTGTTATCCTGACCTCAGGGGAACTGCAGAATCGAAGTCCTTTCACATCTTTCTGCTCAAGGGAGCCACCTACTGTGTCGCTTTCACATTGTCCACGTCCACCCTAGGTAAAAACAAGATATTTGGGGGAGAAATTACATTTTTAATGATTCAGACATTTTAATGGCTTTTTTCATTCTCAGAATATAAGTGTATCCATGACTTTAAGAAAGGGGTTCCTTCTACCTGAAGGGTAACAAATTCTCAAGAGTATTTGACTAGATATGAAAAATGCCAGAAGGCACTAGTGATTAAAAATCTAGCCAAGATAAAGGAAAAAAAAATGTTTTCCCAATGATGGCATAAGTTAACAACTGGGGAAAAGGAGGAGATGAAGCACGACTAACATGAGCCACATCCTTGTATTTCACAACTGGCTGTACCTGTAAGACCCGTGTGCGTAACATTTATCCTGCTCTTTGGAAGACGGCATAGGATGTTTGGTGACCACTCTCCAGGTAGTCTGAAACCCCAGACTGGAGGCTCATATCAAACCAGCCGCCACAAATGACTACGTGACTTTACACAAATCCATTTATTTCTCTGAGGTTAAGCATCTTAAATGTGAGGGCAAATCATTAAATGAGAGGCCCAGAACCATCTGTTTAAATAAATATGGCCAGAACACAAGCATATGGAAAGATAAAAATTAGGGTAACCCCAGAGCGCTCCCAAGGAACCCTACAGCTCTGTGGGACTCTGTTTCTGTTTACAAACTAGGAGACCAAATGACTTCTTAGACTATCTCTAGCACCAATGCTCTATGGTTCTAAATGAAATATGTTAACAGCAACAACAACCAGAGCCCTGTGTCTCCATCTGTATAAAGCGTTCGTGAGGTCCAGCCCAAAGGAAACTGGTCCATGTGGTGTCACTCTAAAGGTGAGGAAAAGAAAATAACAAAGAAAAAAAAAACAACAACAACAACAACAAGGAAAAACTCTGCTCTAACTCAGAGTCAAACAGAGAGAAGGTGGTTAGTATTTTTGGATTTTTGCCAGAGCTCCAGCCTCACCTCTGAACTGCCCATGCAGAAGACTGAGCCCCTTCTAAGGAAAAGAGATGGAATGTGCCAGAGCACTCGCTGACATAAATGTTCTTCCACTTGAAGTCTCTAGGATCAACTTGTACTATGAGACTTTTCTGACACTTTGTCCTCCTAACAGGCTTGTCCTGTTTGTTGCTTTGTGAACTAACATAAATCAAATCGAGCAATGCCCTCAAACCACACTGGACTTGATAGTATAAAGGAAGACTAGAGAGGGGAGTAAGTGTGCAGCCTACTTTACAAAGTCAACAGATCATAAAAGCACTATCATTCCTGAGGCAGGAGTGTCCACAGTCACTCCTCAGCCACTCCTCACACTTCCTCCCCCAGCTGTGGCCTCCCAGTCTCCTTTCCTTCTTATCACACATTCTGGGAAATGCAGGGAATTATACAGTAGTTTGTGACTTGTGATCACTAAGGGGTTTAGGATTTCTTATGGAAGCCTTATCTTTAACCACTCAAGTTCCATCCCTTTGTTTTATTTAGTCTTGACATACAGCTGTTTCCATATTTATCCTTCACATGCCCAATTTCCCTAACTATTCAGGGATACTGCCAATCCTCAATGGATGCCTCCTTGATAGGAGATATATTTTCTGTATTATCTACTGTTGCATAACAAATCATTCCTGAACTTGGTGCCTTAAACAGAGTTTCTGTGGATCAGGAATTTGGGAGCTGGGTGATTCTGGCTTGAAGTCTCCCATGAGGCTACAGTCAAGATGTTGGCCCAGGGTACAATCACTTGAAGCCTCATCTGAAACTACAGAACACCCTTACAAATGACTCACTCCCATGGCTGTCTGCAGGAGGCCTAGATTCCTAACTGCAGTTGAGGGGAGGTCTTAATTCCTTACCATGCCAAACTTTCAATAGCACTGCTTGAGTGTCCTCACAACATGGCGGCCGGTTTCCCCTGGCATGAGTGATCCAAGTGACAAAGATCAAGAAGGAGGCCATAATGCCTTTCATGATTTAGTCTCTTAAGTCACACACCATCATTTCTAGAAAACTCTATTCATGCAGAATGAGTCACTAATGCTGAAGCCGTGTCCAAGGGTTGGGGGAGAGGACATGCTCCACCCATCTAAGGGAGGAATATCAAGGAACATGTGGACATATTTTGAAACTTCCAACCTCTCTTTAGGATAGTCCAGGATAGAAAGTGGAAACTTCAAAAACAAATTACTACAATGGTAGCAATTCAACCGACAAAACAATTCTCTGCAGGACTTTGTGAGTTGGCAGTGACACACTACACATAAGTATTGCTTTACAGATCATTAATGGCTCGCCAACGAAATTGAGAACCAAAGGATCTTTGATTTAAATGTTAGCAGTAGAAGACACTACAGGTATCTTTGTAATGATCTTGTAAACTAACGGAAAATTATTTAATTCACAGAGATTTTCAGGAACACACCTGTAGTCTACAAGAAATACACCTTAGAATTTGTCTGCTATGACGTTGCAGGAAAGTCAAAGGTGTTAATGATCAGATGCTAATGAAGGTGTTAATGCTTCTAACATAGCTGGTGATGAAGGGAATGCATGGATGGCTGCAGTGATCTCTTCTTTGAAATTATTTTCATGATTTTGCCAAATTTTACAATAATTTTAGAGAAAAAAGAAGTGGCAAACATTGTACCATTTTCATTGTGTGTGTCCGGGGTATGGGGTGGGGGCGACCAAAGTTTCATGTTAGCAAACAAGACCAACAGTTCGTTCTTGCCAAAAGTAAATAAATAGAATTCCTACAAATTAGGTCTTTTTGACACAGAGGCAATCAATCAACTTGTTTGTGGTATTTTGTTATTGTTGCTTTTTTTTTTCATTTTCCAACAGTGTATTTCATCAACACACAACTATAGCTCCCTCTTTCCCTCCACTCACCAAAAATAAAAACAGTAATAATAAAAATAATAAGCTTTTTTGGCAAAGACAAAGACATTTACACTTGTTATACAAATTATTTTTAAGTTCCACTGATAGAGAAAGAGACTTGTGTACAAACTACCCAAATAAATACTGCTCCTTCTTACCCAGTGACTGGGTGTGATGGATTAAATACTAAACAAGAAAAAGTAACAAGTCTTGGCTGACATTCTCCATGCCTTCTGGCATTTCTGTCTTCATGGGGACCATTCATCTTCCCCTTCTCGAGCTGTCTATCTACGAACTCTGTATTTTGGCCGTGAATGTCTGTACCTATTTGCCTCCTAATCAAATGCACAAAATGTGTTCCGGATGCCAGTGAATCTTCTGCCTTGGACAGGTTTTGGTTTACTTAGCCCCTACCAGCTGAGAAGAAGGCTGCAGTGTCTCGAGTTATGTGACTGTAGAGAATTTTATGAATGGAAGAGGCTCTCTCAAACAGTGGGTTCTCTCTGGTTATCTCTGCAGCTTTGATCTCCTAAGTGAGGTCCATGAACTAGATGGTTCGTATGGCCAAAATCTCTGGCACCACTGCAGACCTGTGGAATCAGAATCAGGGCTTTTTAAGAAGATTCCCCCAGGTGATTCCTATGTATACTTAAGTTTGGGAAGCAGTCCTCAAATTATTTCAAACTCAAAAACATTTGCATTCTGGATAAACGAGAAAGCTTTACACAGGGGCTTGGCAATCCGGTGGTTCCCCTTGTTGGCTCATACTGGGAGTCTCACCCTGGACTCAGCCTGCAGAAGAGAAAATTGCTGGATGCAAATGTTCACATCCTGGTAGCTCACCTCCATGTGTGGTGGGAACCTGGGCTATCTGACCAGACCATCAGACCCAGGCAGGCCAGTGGTGCAGCTAAGAACTCCTAGCAGAGGTTTACAAACAAAATCATTCAGACAAGCTAATCCTGTCTGGAGGAAAAAGCACAAAGCTGTAGCATACACCCAGTTTATGGAAAAAGAGACCCAATTCAAACATGTTCGGCTCCATTAGCTTTCCTGGGTTCGCCCAACTCCCTATTTCTCCGTTGATTTGTACACAAACAAGAAGACAACTTATAAATCTATATACAAAGGGCCAGAGCTTCACTGCTGAAAGGGAGAAAAGGCATAGATAGTGCCATCCCCAAACCGAAAACTCCATTTGGAACGGAATCAAAAGCAGAGTTAGACACTCACATCTGCAAAGAGCAAACACACTTAACACTGAAATATTTGAAAAGCCACCATGATTACTCGCTAACAAGGAAAGCAGAATACAGATTTCAGCTAGTTCTCAGCAGACCTCAGGCCCTTCCTTTCTTATTCAATATTCTGTGAACTACAAGGCCTGGGAGGAAATCATTACCCTCTCTGTTTTACAGATAAGGAAGAGGCACTGAACAGGGAAGTAAGCCTCCCATTGTTAGGACTTCCAAATGGCAGAACCATAACTAGATCCGGGCTCCGTGATTCCAATGCAATGTTTTGTCCACTCTACACACTCTACACACTGCTTAAGAGATTATTGAAGGCTTATCCCAGCTCCTCATATGCAACTAGTCACTCCTCCCCATGGTGGAATTGCAGAGTGATTTGGAAACTGCCGTAAATATATCCCTCTCCCTGAATCACTACTCAGAGGTTGCTTCTATTCTTAAGTAAATTACAAATAATCAACCTTGAGACAGTAGGAATTTAGCCACCACTATTCCCCAAATCAACCAGAAATGAAAGATTTGATGTCACACTTCCTATTTAAGCTATCATTTCCTCAAGTCTTTGGAGGAGCTGGGTTAACTATTCTATGGTCATTTTTTTATTCAGTTTTGCCAGTGTGGCTCACAGCATTGTGTTTCTTCAAAGGCAATGAATGGAACCCACCCGAACTCTAGTTTGCTTGAGCTTCTCCCCCAGAGACTGCATTGTTGCAGGAAAATGAGCTGATGTTCACAACCCTCCCAGGGCTGTCTCTGAAACACACTGGCCAAATGGAATTAGCCAAAATTTATGGAATGAGATCCAATTAAATTTTGCAAACTGGAAAAAAAAAAAAAATTTTGCAAACTGGTATTGTGTTCTCAGCTATGCCAGGCACAATGCTAGGCCCTAGTGATACCAAACTGACTAAGAACATAAGCATTAAATGGCAGAACGTGAGTTGGGTGGTATGATAGATTGAAGTACATGGATATTAGGTGGCAAAAGGTGTGAGTGGTGATCAGTAAAAGTTACATTGCTGGGGAAAGGTAAATGGTTGAGCTAAGCCTTAAAAAGTGAGTAAAGGTGGGGAAGGGGGAATTCTATAATCTATACCAGGACTGACAACTGCAGGCAAACCCAACACCATCCCATTACTGTGCCCAGCACAGACGTCATCAAATTACCATAGCCCTCTCTCCTTCTCGACCAAGAAGACATGGTGGTCTCAAAATCTATCACTCGTGTTTCAGAGAATACTCCCCGTCCATCCAAATGGGCCATAAGGTCCTTGCCATCTTACTTTGATCCAGAACATCTTCTTCAGCTATCTTTGTTTTCAGCAAACCAATCATACTGACTTGCTTCAATAATATTTCAAGACAACTTAAATGGACCAAAGTTTGGAGGAATGCTTCTCCATTTTTAATGTTTCCTTCCAAGTGGAGAGAACCCCACTCTTGTAACACTTTCAGTCTCTCTCTGTCAGTTTTATTTATTCTGTCCCAGTAACAGAGGACTAAATTATGTGATTATTAAATTTGTGAAGAATAAACTAGACAAGCATAGCTCACCTCCTCCCATTTTCCTTTTGGAAGGAAGAGTTCTCAGCATCTCCATTCCATATGATTTTTTTCTGTGTAAGTTTTTGTCTCAGTAAGTAAGGCCTGCCTCACCAAGCTGGAATGCCCATCAATGGGGCTATAGTTACACTGCATAGTTATACTAAACCATATCTTCCAGGAAAATGAGAGAGGGGAATAGAGTTATATCTCAGAAGATTATGTATAATATAGAAATTTTTTAATAAAAGTCACTGGGAGAATAAGAAGACAGAGCTCCTTTCTGCATTCTAGAGTCATGTACTTTCATGCCAAGAAGCTCATGAAACTGCTTACTCCAGAGAACCATGGCCAGACTAGGGGTAAGTCTGAAAGAACTGTGCATCCTAAGGAAGTACTGGTCCATGACTCAATCCAGAGCATTAGTGTTTGGCAGAAGGAATAGAGACAGCACACCTTGAAGGTCAGTTACCGCTTGAGGCTGGGGGGCATGCAGCTTCATACATTAGGGCAGAAATGTGTAGATTGTTTTCATAATGGCACCCAATAAATCATGTCTCCCTGTGTCTATGCCTCTTTGCATCATAAGCTTGTCACTCCACCCATCAAGAGATGGAGTCATTTCCTTACCCTTTGAATTTGACCTAGCGACTGACCTACGTATGACATTTGTGGATGAGACTTACGAGGACTGGCACCTTGTTTTTTTTACCCTCTTGAAATTCCCATCACTAGCCCAAGAGAGACTACTGCATGATGAGAACCATCCACAAAGAGAGTAAAGATGACCACCAGTATCAAGGCTCCAGACAGATGAGTGACCCATCTTAACCCCTCTGGGCCTGGTGAAGCCACTAGGTGATTACGGCCACATGGGGGACCTCAGGTAAAACCAGCAGAACAACCACTCAGCTGAGCTCAATAACCCAAAGAATCATGAGAAATAATAAGTCATTATTTTAAGCCATTATAATTTGGGATGTTTTGTGCCACTGCAAAGGCTAACTGGTACAAGGAGTGTGTTTCTCCATGGACAAAAAGGCTTTCTGCAGAATCTGTCCCACCATCCAACAAAGAAGTCCAATATCTTTGTCTTGAACCCCCTAGAAATGCCACAGACTTCCACTTTTATTAGACAATGCCTTTTCCTCCCTTCACACCCCTAGGCTCCTTTACTGGAACTTACTTAATTTTACATCAAGAATTTTTAGGAGCAGCTACAGTTGACTAAGCTCATTTCCCTTTTTTATTGTCCTCTTAATTAAAGGCATATCCCCTCTCTGAGATTCATATTCCACCACCTAAAATCTCTTCATTTCTTCCCATATTGTCCAGAGTAATCGAACTGCAATGGAAAAGGACATACATTTCTTACAAGAGGAAATAGATTTTTTTTTTTTGACAAATTCTTATCTTGTCAGTGGCACATGCCCCTTTGGCTGTTCCTAGCCAGGCACGGGGGCGAAATATTGTTAATTAGAGATAGGTCAGCCTCAAAGGGATTTGAGTCAGGTTCCAATTTGCAAATGGGGCTTGTGTGTTTGGATGTGTATTTGGATTTAGATTGTACTGCAACTTTCCTTTGCACATTAACTTAAAGCTCTTTTTCTTAAATCCAGCCAAAATGTTGCACTCTTTCTTATGCATGGGAGCACACATAGCAAAAAAGCCAAACTTTTCAAGTGTAGATAAAGGGTTTGAGTTTATATCTCCCAGCTAAAGGAAAATTGAAGATTCATATTTGTAATTGCTCTGCCTTCCTAGAGCCTTAGTAAAACCAAACCCATGTTGTTTTTTGGTTTGTGATGGCCAAAGATCCAACTATATTTTCATAGATGCATTGGATTATTTTGGAAGTCTTACAAACTGATATCAACTACTGTTTACTAGGCATATTTACTCATCTAATCCTTGAAACCATCGGAAGGGTAGAGGTATTATCTCTATTTTGCAGATCAGATATATGAGGAGAGAAATTAAGAAATTAGCCATGTAATGCTGAAATGCTGTGCTTGGCCTTAGCTCCGTAAAGAGCAAACCATGTAACACAAAGTAATCCATGAAAAGTTCTTCTACCATAAATACTTACATATTAACTATGTTATTCTGAAATAAACTGCAAATAATTAGCCCTACCTTACACACATCACAACCGAGGCATGTATCCTAGAATCTTAGAGTTTAGAGACCTGGTCCAATTCCTTTGTATTATATATAATGAGACTAAAGCTTAGGGTGGAAAAAAAGGGTGACTAGCTCAAGGTCACATCGTGGTCACTGGAAAACCTGGTTTACAAGCAGCTGGAGTTTGCACATTAAGATATGTGGTGCACAACACTAAACAAAGTTATCCTTTGGAAAATGTTGGCTTGATCCCCTGTGAGGTTCACACTGAGAATGACATTTATCTTGCTGAATACTACTTCATCCATGGCATGGCCCCCCATCTTACAGACTGTGAGATTCATATTTATTTTTTCTGCATAGGATAAGGGATCTACATTAACCAAACTCACAGACTGAAATAACCTAAACCAGAGTGTAGATTCATTTACACCAAGGAATACCATCATCCCTCCTCTGCCAAACACACTGTATAATAGTTAAAATATTTTAAAATATCTTTCTGGAACATATAGCTATGCTCAAAAGCAGGAGAAACATATCCATGGGTGAAAAATAGAAGAGACTACCCAGAGATAAGTGGAAGTGAAAGCCACCCAAAGATCTCCAAGACCAGAAACAAGAAGAGGCAACTGGAAGTTCATTGCTTCCAGTGTAACACAGAGTTCTTCAGCCTCAGCACCACTGACATTTGAGGCCAGATAATTCTTGGGGTGATGGGGTCCTGTGCATTGTAGGACGTTTTACAGCATCCTTCCTCTCCACCACCAGTAGCCCCCTCCCTCTTTCCCTCCCACCAGTCACTCTACATAAGCAAAAATATCTCTCACTGCCAAAATTGCTCCCATCTGAGAATCACTGAGGACATCTAAACACATACTACAAATGGCTGGGCTCTAGAACCAGACTAACTTTGTAAAACCAAGGGTTGTGTAGGGTATCCTCACTTATGAACAGAAGCTGCTATCACCATCTGTCTGGCCAGCTGTTGTCACAACACATCTGGGGACAGAAAGAACAGAGACAGCCACCTCACCAGAGACCTGGCCAAGTCTTCTGCTGGCACAAAGCACTAGATCAGTGATTCTCTAATATCTCCATGAGCCACCTATGCCTCCAGCTTTCATGAGGCCCTATGTCATTGTCATCTCCCATGGATTAACATCAATAACCTTGATTCCAAACCCCTAATTCAATGCTGTCTGCATTATAGCATACTGCCTGAAGCCCACTCAGACTACGATTTTAAGGCACAAGCTCTATTATATTCATTATGGCATCATCAGCTCATATGAGAATCTAGCACAAACTAAATGTTGACTAAAATGTTGGTTAAATAAACACATGGACAGGGCGCCTGGGTGGTTCAGTTGGTTAAGCAACTGCCCTCTGCTCAGGTTATGATCCTGGAGTCCCAGGATCGAGTCCCGAATCGAGCTCCCTGCTCAGCAGGGAGTCGGCTTCTCCTTCTGACCCTCCCCTCTCTCATGCTCTCTCTCTCCCTCTCTCAAATAAATAAATAAAATCTTTAAAAAAAAAAAACACATGGACAAAAGGATGAATGGCCTAGTCTGAAGTGAGCACCTATTATGTACGAGGTTCTGAGCAAGGTTTGTTAGATCATGAGCTTTGACATACAGACCTGGGTTTAGATCCCTATTATGCTTCTCACTAGTTGTGGGACCTTGGGACTATTACTTAACTTATCTGAGCTTCCATTTCTTTTGTACTAAACAGGAATAACAATGACAGCACATTGCCATACACACAGTATGCTTTTCATTTTAGTGTTCTTATCCACTAGAACATTTAAGAACCATTTAATTCTGATATCCTGTAAATTGAATCCTTTCATTAGCATCTTTATTTTAGATATCAAAGGGAATAAGTGATTTGCCCAAGGGCACAGTGCTATCAGTGAAAAAAGCAGGATTCACACCTGGCCATTCTTGCTGGCTGCGTCCTGGGATCTTCACAACACCATCCTACCTCAGTTAAACTCCTGGAGTCATTTTTGAGGGGTCTAAAGATTACCCTTTCCTACTAATCCTTTGAGTTAGGGTGCCTCCCGTTTATTTTCTGGAAAACTTCACTTTAGTTAGCCCATGTCTGGGAGGATGCAGAGACGTCATCTCCTCCTTGATCAGACATCCTGCCTCCAAGCTCTACAGCCCAAGTAGCACTATCATCCGGGGGCCCCTAGCCTCCTAGAGCCAGGATTGGGAGCTGTGGTTTTATTCATTAAAGTCAGTGAAGTCTTATTTCTTGTTTGTGCAAAACTTTAATTTTGATTTCCATGTCAGAGTTTCTTTATTTCTTTTAATAAAATTCAGAGTTATTTTGGATTTTGGATTCACTGCATCCAGTTATTTAGATGGACTGAACTGGTCCAGAGTTGGCTCCATCCATCTCCCAAATTCACAATATTGGCTCCATCAGGATGTTAGGAAGCTGGATGTTTTTCATATAGCAGTAAATACCAGGACCACCAATATGGATTTGAACGGCTGGGAAAAGATGGGATTTGAGTAATTGTGGGATCTTGACTCTTGGCACTTTAGTTCCAACACTGTAAATGAGAAAATGTCACTTCTTCAAATAAAAAAGTAACCTGATAATGTCTACATCAAACACAACTCATCCATGATTCCTGGCAAGCTCTGTCATTGGCGAGAGAGCCCAACGATATGGAACTCCTTGGAGGGATGAATCTGCATTTCAAACTCTGTAATAATAAACACCTACAGAGAAAGTCATGCCCATGAAGGTGCCCATGATGCTGTCATAGGTTCCCAAGAGAGGGGACCATGACTGAACCAGGGCCCCAGTTTTCCTCTGCTTTCCCCTAGTCCCTAGCATTTCTTTCTTAAGCCCACCATTCCTTCTGATCCAAAGGAAGCATGTAAGCCAAAGGCTCTCTTGTTTCTCTTTCCTAGGACAAAAGTTTCTTATGAATGTCCCCAGTATAATTCCCCATTGTGCTTCTTTTCTATGAGTTGTTGCCCTTCTCCCCACCTTTCCCAGAGGATCAGAAGTGATGCAGCCAAAGCCTGTCCTCCTCCCACCTAGACTCTCCCCAGACTTGAACCCGCCAGGCCCTGTTCATGCTGCTGCGCCCAGACCTGCTGCAGATACAAGAGAGAACTGGCTCAAAAGGCCTCACAAACAAGTTTTTTTGGGGGGGGGGCCTGCTAACATGCGTTGAAACAAATAAGGCCGATAAACAGTATCACACAGCGGTAAAGAGGCTAAGCACCTTTTGAAGATGTATGTTATTTTTATAAGTGAAGCAAACACAAATTTTTTTTCTCTTCTCTTTCTTTCCTTTTTTTTTTTTGAGATAGAGAGAGAATGCAAGCAGAGAGGGGCAGAGGGAGAGAGAGAATCCTAAGCAGGGTCCACGCTGGGCGGGGCTCAATCTCACGACCCTGAGATCATGACCAGAGCTGAAATCAAGAGTCAGATGCTTAACTGACTGAGTCACCCAGGTGCCCCTCCGATGTTTTTTTCTGATTTGCATTTTTCTGAATGACTTTGTGCTCTGCATGCATTCAAGAGGTGGCTCTCACATGGAGAACAATTGGAGAATATGTTTAGAAGTCAATATACTATTGTAGTCACCATTCTTGACTTCTCCGGGAGAATATTTTACATCTACTGAGCACATAGGTGATGAGCTTTTCCCTTCCCCAAGACCCTTTGGTCTTTTGTCACTACTGCTGTCCTTACTTACGTTGGAATGGCCAAGTTCATGGAGCAGATGAGAGGAGGCACTCAAATAGCTTTAGGCCCTAAACAGTAAAGTTCAACCTCCTTTCTCATAGCTGTACTTTGTAGCAAAAAAAAAAAAAAAAGTCTAAAATGTTTCTGATAGAAGTTACTCTAGACTGAATCATGTTCCCTTAAAATTCATATGTCAAAGACCTGATCCCCAGTGTGATGGTATTTAAAGACAATTAGGGTTAAATGAGGTCATGAGAGCAGGACCTCCCCCCTCCCGCAATTGGTTTTGTGCCCTTATAAGAAGAGGAAGAGACACCAAGGTTCTCTCTCCCCCTGCTATCCTAGGTCACAGTGAGAAAGTGGCTGTCTATAAGCCAGGAAGAGAGGCCTCACCAGAAACATACCATGCCAGCACCTTGATTTTTAGCCTGCAGTATTGTGAGAAATAAATGTCTGCTGTTTAAGCCACCTGCACTATGGTATTGTTGTGGCACTCCAACCAGACGGAGATGGAAGCAGATGGAAATCATCACATATGCAAATGTAGCCTTGATCCCCTAATCATAAAATTGCCCTGAGAAGTCAGGGGGTTGGTGGGAGATGGAAAGAAAGGCTGAGCTTGCTGAATTTTGGGGGGCCAACTGTTAGGCTCAAGCAGACCCTGGGCCCACGGAACATTGCCCACAGGAAGAACTGAAGCATGCTGGGGAAGGGAGGCTGGGGAGGTGGGTGAGGGCATTTTCAGGGAAACTGATCAGGAAGGTGGCATCTCAATTCCTTGTGAGTCTCTGGAGAAAGATGATCTTTAAATGCACCAAAAAAAAAAGAAACATAATAAAAGCTAACATATTGAAGACCCAACTATCTCAGATTCTGCAGGAAGGGCTTATTTTTGTTTCCAGGGAATTGTTTTCCCACTGTGAGGGTTTGCTCCCTCCAAAACAGGAAGTGGTCTTGTTTTATCTATAGGCATTCATGAGTCTCTTTTGTTGCAAGAAATAGAGGGCCACAAGATCACCTCAGATAATGGGGTTTACTGCAAGGCACAAAGAGCATTAAGGAAGGCAATAAACTTAGGAGAATGGACCCCTCCACCTTTGACAGTAGGTTCTCCCTGATCTGGGAGAATTCCACCCTCCCAGCTATTTCTCCTGTCCTTGCCTCTGTGCAGCATCCACCTCATACTTTACCCTGTCACCTGGCATGTCGTCCCTCCACCTCAATAAATATTTCAGAGTGAATGAATGGTTGAGTGAATGAATGAATGAATGAAATGCTCATCCTTTCTATTCCTTCCCAATGTGGCCTTAGTCACAGCTTCAGCTTTAGAGCCCATTTGCCATCACTGCTTTGTGATGTGTGTGTGTGTGTGTGTGTTATGTGAATGTGAGTTTAGCTTTGATTCTTTCTGTCTCCTACCTTCATCTAATTTTTCAAGTCAGATTCCAGAGGCCGAGAGAGGGAAAACAATTGACCTAGAAAAATCACCATTATCACTGCTTCCGCAGAGATTTTTCATACCAGGTCACCCTTGACCGGTCAGTTGGTTGGTTCGTTGGTTGGTTGGTTGGTTGGTTGTTTGGTTGGTTTGGTTTTCAGTTGGTGGGGGAAGAAGCAAGATCCTGGGATTCAGACATATCTACATTGGTCTGCTCCCTACTAAGGTTTCAAGATTTGGCAAGTAAAAATGTAAAAATGCCCACAGGAAGAAATGAAGCATGCTGGGGAAGGGAGGCTGGGGAGGTGGGTGCCTCCTATAATATTTGGGACATACTTATACTAAAGATGACTTATTGTTTATCTGAAATACAAATTTAACCAGCTGTTCTGTATTTTGTCTACTCCCCACCCAAGCAGTTTGAATGGGGCAGCTTCACAAAGATGAGATTTCAAGGTGGCCTGAGTGATGGGCCCACCCCCAGCCTTTAATGGAAATCTGTCTCAAATACGTATGTGATCAATGGGGCACCTGGGTGGTTCAGTTGGTTAAGCATCTGACTCTTGATCTCAGCTCAGGTCATGATCTCAGGGTGGTGAGATGGAGCCCTACATCAGGCTCCCAGCTGAGGGTGGAGTCTGCTTCAGATTCTCTCTCTCCCTCTTTCCCAACCCCCTACTCACTCTTTCTTTCTCAAAAAATAAAATAAAATACATATATGATCACTGAACAGACAAAAGTCATGAAATACAATTAACTACTTCTTGATAATATGGGGTCATCATTGCATCAGTTTTGGGTCTGTGTTGCTATTCACCCCACCACTGGAACTTTCGTTTGGGGGCCTGTTTTTTCTAGATGTAAGCTAGCTCTGTCCTTGCTGTCAGTGGTCACATCTTGCTGCTGGTAATGTGTTTGCCTCTTTTGTTTTCAATTTTATAGAGGGTTTTTTTTGGTAACTATTATAAGCTTAAAACAAGAGTAGGTAGAGACTGTGAGTGAGGGCATTAGGGATTTTATGAGATTCTATGTAAATATAGCGCTTCACAATTTCAAAACTTGTGAGTTCTAATACTTGGATTTTATGGCATTGGCTCTTCAGAAATATATCTGTGACATTTAGAGAAGGAAGAAAGTGCATTTATTTATTGTCACTGAGTGTTATTCCACATTCTCTGCTCTGTGTGACACACAACTTAGCAGTGTGTTTCAGATGCATGGCATTGAGGTGGCTAAATCCCTAATAAAAAAGGTTATTACCTTATTTTGAAAATATAACTTTATGTAATCCTTGATTCTCCAGGCTGTTCCTGAGTGGGGAAAGTGGACCAGTGTTAAAGATATCAATTAAAAGCATAACTTTTTTTTTTAATTTCTGAGCTTCCACCATTGTAATTACTGACACCTCAAAACAGCACCTGACCAAGCTCCACCCAGGGTGCTCCTCCTATAAGCCCCCACTCCATCAATGGTACCACCATCACTGTTGCTCAAGCCAGAAACCTGAAGGTCCTGCTAGACCTCCTTTCTCCCTTAAAATGAGTAAGTCATTAAGCCAGCCAACTTTGCTTTCTGACTACATTAATCTTTTCATTCTTTCCATCCGTACTCACCTGTCCCTGTCCCTTCTTAAATCTGCTAGGACTAAGGAAATAGCCTTCTATTTATTTCCCTCTTTTAATCTCATGTCTTCTGCCACCACAAATAAATGGTGTATACTGTCATTGGAACGTTCTCACTACAATTCAAACCCACCCATGTCACTGCATTACCTGCAATTCCCCACTGGCCCCGGAAGCCAGACCCTTCCAAACTCGTGGACCTCATCCCCTAGCCTAGTCTTCTGACCTTGAACTTTCCACTCTATGAAAACAGCTTGCATTCTGTCTCCCATGCAGCACCATTTCACACCTCAGTAGCTTTGCTAATACTGTGTTCTCTGCCAGAAATACTCTTAGTAACTCTACCGCCTAGCCAGCTCCCACTAATGCCTTTCAAAACTCATTCGTTCTCAGCTTCATCCTCTCCTGACCCAAACCTTAAGCTGGGTTACATGTGTCCCCTTTGTGTCCCCACAGCCTCCAAGATAGCTTCGTCTTATAACACTGCATAACATCAAAATTATTCACGTGAACTTACCTTGAGCTAGACTATGAGCCTCTTAAGAGTTACAGGTATTCCATAGACCTTCATTCTCTCTGTCCTAAGTGTTTGAAACAGCACCTTTCACATGGGAGATAATGAAGGATCTCTGCTGGGGCTCTGGGCAGCCCTTCGCTGCCCCAGCTGATGTCAGTAATGATAGGTCAGGGCAGTCCTGCTACAGCTCGTGCTATACGTGTTAGGTGTTACTCTTCCCCTCGTGACGTTACATTTCTTACAAGGCACCCAACCCTAGAGGCTATTTCTGTTTCTTACAGTCCCCATGATATAATAAAATTTATTTTGTTATAATCCCAGCTCCCTACCGTCCAAACTTAGAAAGTATTCCCTGAGGGGTAACTTGAAGAACAGTGTGAATGACATCCCCCTGTGTCTACAGAAAACATTTCTCACCACTGATCACCTCTTGTTCCTTGTGGGTGCCCATCCTGTCCAACTGGAACAGAACTGATATGATAGAGCTCAGTTTTACCATCTTAATTTATGCCAACACTCATACACCATGTATAAAGTTTGAACTTCACTCTTCTGGGTCCCTCAATTCCAGTATCCTTTGAATGCCAACTATGGCTTTTCCCCTAGAGCTTCACTAATTTTAATGCAAATAAGATGCATCTAGACTTTTCTCTTAGGCATCCCGTTCTTCTCTCCAGGGGATTCCCCCCCACAACCCATTTTCTGACCGCTCACACTTTTACTTAGAAATGGCCTCTTCTATTTGAATAAAGCAGCTGCCCCTTCAAGGGAGATCAGGACCTCTCCTGAACTGTGAGCCTCCTAAAGCATTATTCCCAGGTCTGTTGCCAGAGTGTGTCAATATTCTCAGTTGACAACAGTTGGGTTATAGAATGACTTTAAAGCTTTGCACAAAGTCTGGGTTTTCCTCACTCATCGGCCATACAAGTGTCTGAAGATCTTATATTCTGCAGTGAGGTGTAGTTATACAAACAAGCTCCCTGATTACTCTGGAAAGCAGAGTTTGAAAACTCACTTAAAAACCCACAACTCCTTAAGTATATTCTTCAAGGTCAAATGATTTATATGGCAATCATGTATAAGGTTTGGGTTTTTGTTTCCCAGTGCAATCTCAAAAATCTTACCCTTTTGGTGACTTTTCTCTTCTTACACATCTGTGTAGGCCTCTTTTTCCTGAAGATAATGCATGTGGCATTTATAAGAAATCGTCTGTCTCTTCCTTCAAAGTAGAACACAGTGCAGTTCATGGCAGTTAGTGATTCATGGTTAGATTAATTAGAAACTAAATTAAGGAGTCTAGAGTGTTTACTTATCTATTAATGCATAACAAACTACCTCAACACTTAGTGGCTTAATACGACAACCATTTTATTATGTCTCTCAATTTTGTGGGTCAGGAATTCACACAGGGCTCAGCTGCATATTTCTTGTGTTCTTTATGGCATAAAACAAGTACACTTGGGGGTTGTCCAGTGGCAGATGGGCTGGTCTGGAGAGTCAAAGGCAGCTTCATTCACATGTCTGGCCCCATGGCAAACATGCCTGGGAGGCTACACTCAGCTGGGACTGCCAATGCGAGCCCTTCTACCTGGTCTTTCCAGGATGGCTGCCCCAGAAAAATTGGACTTCTTATAGGACTGGCTTCCCACTGAGCAAGTGTTCTGAAAGATAGGAAGTGAAAGTTCACAGTCTCTTGAGGCAACACAATGTCACATCCGCCATTGCCAATTGGTCAAGCAGTCCCAACACTCACCTAGGAGAGAACATAGACCTGACCCCTTAATAGAAGAAACAGAAGAGTATTTGCAGCCATTTTTTGAGGTACCTACAAGAATGGCTCCTGAGACAGTGGCAGAGAGAACACTGTGTATGATGCTGCTGAGGTTTTTGGTCACTACCTATTGAGGTTAAGGAAATTTTCTTTGCATTCTTAGTTTGCTAAGAGTTTCTTTCCATGAACAAGTGTTGACTTTTATTCAATGTATCTAAGAAGATCAGCATATGCATTCCTTGGAATAATTCAATAAGATTATGATATTATGATATTTGTAGAATTACCTTTTTGTACATTGTTTGCTGAAATACTATGCCAATGATTTCTGCATCCATATTTATGATTTAGATTGGATGGTAGTTTTCCCTTTTGGTACAGTCATTGTCTGGTTTGGGAATTACAAAATGAGTTGTGGAGTTTCCTATTTTGCAATTATCTGGAAGAATTTAAATATTATTTAAAGTGTTAGAAAAACTGGCCTGAAATGTCATTAAGATGTTGTATTTTATTTGGGGGAAGATTTTGAAATTTGTTCATTCAATAATTTTGGAGGTTATAACACTATTCAGGATTTCTGTGTCTGCCTGAGTTAATTTCAGTAATTTATATTTTATAGGAATTTGTCCATCAGGGAAGAGGTCTGGGCTAAAGATATATCTATCTTTTTATCTCCTGCATCAAGAGCCAACACCAAATGAATGAAGGTGCTAAAATAAAATGTAATGAACCAGCGATACAAAATGATCAGTCACCTGATGCCATTTTCCCAGACGTGCTAATTCGTGGGTTTCTCAAGGGACATGCCAATGAGTCCTGAGCACAGCATAGTGAGGACGAAGGCTGCCTTGGTCAGTGGCTCATTTTAAGTCCTTAACTCAGCACTAAAGTTTTTAATTGGAAATTGAAGCTAATAATCCTGATAAACTGCTCACTTCATTGTGTCAGTACGCAGATATAAGGTGATAACACACATACTGCATTTTGGAATAAAATCACTCAAAATTACTAAATGCAGATGAATTTATGAAGTTCCTCTCATCCCATCTTAGGGTTTGTGGTTCACATACAAAGGGGTTCGCACACTCTATCAATGTCTTTAAAAATGTAGCCACTGGCATGATGCCCACCTTAGCTATTCTCTACTGATCATTGCTTCCAATACACAATGTACTTCAAAGAGCCAGACAGATTATGCAAGGTCAGACACAGCGCTGGGGCATCCTTACTGGTAACTCACATAGCTGAAGCCATATTCTCTGCGGTCAAGGTTTACTGAACAGTTGTGCTGGAGGAGAAAGAGCTCAGAATTTGGAGTCAAGGGACCTAGATGTAACTCCAACTCTGCTAGTTACTACTCAAGGGACCACAGACAACTCACAGAGCTGTTATGAGCCTCCTTCCTTGTACAACGAGATGAAGTCATCTCCCTTACAGTGTAATAAGATAATATTTATCTTTGTAGTATAATATGAAGACTAAAAGAGATAATGTTTGTACATATGTTCTTAAAACTGTGATGCACAATATAATCTTTTTTTTCCCCTAATGATAACCCAATAATATGAAGAACAGTATGGTATAGTGGGCAAAGACTGAATCTTACGAAAAGAAAATATAGGTTTGAATACTTAGTGCTGCATCTTTTTAGATATGTGATCTTGATCAAGGTACCCTTTACTTTGAGAAGTAAATGGGAGCGTATACATAAAGCGTTGGCAGAGAGAAAGCATTTAATAAATGTTATTTTGTCCCCCCCCTCTCCCACCACTACCACCTTTGAATTTGACTAAATTAAAATAAACATATTTCCTTTTTAATTTGTTCTGCATCCTTGGTTCCAAAGTGATCCGCTTTTGGGAAAACCCCAGCCTGATGGAAGAAAAAACGCATATGACTATGGAGTTCTATGAATGTGTGGGTGAGAACAGTAGACCTCTTTGGATTAATGCTTGAACTCCACGTTAGGTTTTTGTGTCTGGGCAAGATCTCTTAGTAACTTAGAGAAGTTTATTTCCCCAAGATTAGCCAATGGAGGATGGACTCGGGAAAGCCCAGTGATATAATTTCTTCCTCGGATTCACCTGAGAAGGTGCATTGAGAGGGGGTTCAAAAGCCAATAGGGAAACCTCATCCAAACTAAAACCGAAATACTCTCCACTGTGGATTTGCAAGTTCACTCAATGGGCCAGTGAGAGAGAGATTAACCTGTTCAGCCTCTCTCTTGCCATTAGCCATCCACGCCCAGGAAGAAAAACACCATGCATCAGAAGCTCGGTGCTGAGGTGTCAAAATCAGAAACAGGTCTTTAAAGAATTCAACTGAGGAATTTGGAGATGATGGTTGACTAGAGAAATTTTACCACTCTCTGACATTTTAAGTGAAAACTCCTTTAGAGAAAATGTGGAGTTTCATGTTTCTTAGCAAAAGTCTACTAATTCCCTGCATTGTATTATCAGCAATTCTAGGACAGGGATCAAGTCTCATTTGTTTTTAATCCCTGGGGTTGTACTGATATACAGAATTGCTGCACAATAAACATTTCTTGAATGCTATTCTCTCTGAACTCAATTTGCATTGTGTGGACTTTGGCACCTGCCCCCTACCAGGCCTCCTAGTTTTCTTTCCCCATTTACTTCCTCCTTTCACTAAAAATGACTAAGGTATTCTTCCAAGACCCGGTTCAAACTCATTTCCAGCAGAAAGTCTTCTGAGTTTGACCATACCCTCTGTGATCCCCTCCCCCACATTTGGCATTCCTTCAGTCCCAGAGGGTTTAGACAGCTTATGGGTTGCTTTACACATATCTTCCAATTGCCTTATTTATAATATCTGTTCCTTTCCAGTTAAAGAAGGATGAATGTCTGGAACTGTGTTAGGCATTTTATCATCTGCTCAAAAAATAGGCATTAAAAATGGAATGCAGGGAGAGAAAGAAGAAAGAGCAAAGAAATAAGAAAGGTAGGGGAGTATTCCTAATATATGAATTCCTACTATACACTGCTTCTGTATATGCAGCATCATGGCCAGATTAGATGAATAAAATGATTCCTGTTGGATTATTCTCCTTCAATAAGATATAAACAGAATGTAGAAAACCCAGAGAAACCATTATCTACAGAGAAAGAAGCACGTTTTGTGTGCCTCTTCATTCAATTCAACTTCTCATTGATATAGGGACCTCACAAAGTTGTCCACCTTCCAGATTTTTTTTTTTTATATTTGACAAACCATCATTTGTTCTTGTAAAGAAGATCTACTTTATTATCTACTTAAATGCATCTGGAAGTACAGACTGAGTCAACAAGCAAGGGAGTTGGGACTAAAACCTGGTGTAACAGTTACCAGGTGTCTTAGGCAGTTCTGGAGGCTGAAAAATCCAAGACCAAGAAGCCAGCAGATTTAGTTCTTAGTGAGGCTCTCTTCCTAGCTTGCTGAGAGCTGCCTCTTCACTACATCCTCACAGGGCAGAGAGAGAGCTCTGGTCTCTTCCTATTTTTGCAAGGACACTAATTCCAACATGGTGGCTCCACCTTCATGACCTCATCTAAACCTAATTACTTCTCAAAGGCTCCACCTCCTAACACCATCACATTAGGGGTTGGATCTTCAAATATATAAATTTTAGAGAGAGACAAATATTTGTGAATATCCTATGTTCACAAATATTCTATAACACCAGAAAGTCAGTCCAGAAGCCACACGAGGGTGATCTGGCAATGATGTATGCCATGAGGGTGATCACCAGCATTAATTCATGCAGACGATGATTAACCGGCTGGAAACAGGCTCTTATTTCTTCACCACACTGGATTCTTCTTGAAGCTGGGCACTCTGTGGAAGAGAAAGTGTTCCTATTCATTTGTTTTTCCATTGAACAATTATTTATTGAATACCTACTATGTGCCAGGCACTCTTCTAGGTACCTACGTTGTTTCCTCCAGGAGCTTATGCTCTAGCTGGGAAAATCAGGCAATGTGGGAGTAAACAAATGGCCAAGATCATTCCAGAATGACATATATTATGAAGGGTAGTGTGATAGGTCATTATTCAACCCAACATATATAACTGTCTGCTCCTTTTGCTAAGGTCTCTAAATAGACTCTTCAAGTTTGTCCTTAGATAATTGTATTTTTGTCAATGTCAGGAGAATCTCACTTTTTCTTTCTGCCATCCTCATCCTTTTCCTTCCAGCTCACATTTATCAAAGCAGTGGGTTAAAGTGCTTTACATACATCATCTTACTTAATCCTGACAACAGCACCATGAGTTTGGTATCATGAGTATAACCATTTTGCAGATGAGAAATCTGAGGCAGAGAATGTTTTAGCAACTGGCCTGAGGTCATACAGCAAATAAGTGGTGAAGCCAGGATATAAATGCATGTTCTCTGATTCCAGAGCCCCTAGCAAAGCTAATCTGTCATCATTTTCCCCATGGCAGAGTTAGTCCTTCCAACAAAAGGAGGCACCAAACAAATGTCCTCCATTTCCCCAAAGGATAGAAGAAGGATTTGTATTACAGCCAAGGGATATAAACTAGACATAGTAAAGAATGTCCAGCTATAAAAGCTAAAAACTTCCTGGAGAAGTTTAGGAAATTTTTTCTTCTGGAGATATAAAGCAGAGGTTGGCAAACTCCTTCCCATGGGTGAAATCCAGCTACCTGTTTTCCTATATAGTTTCAGTGGCCCACAGCCACATTCCATCATTTGCATACTGTTTACAGCTGCTTTCACATTACAAGGATAGAATTGAGTAGCTGTGACAGAGACCATATGGTCCACAAAACCTAAAATTTTTATTATTTGGTCCTGTATAGAAAATATTTGCTGACTCTGATCTGGAATAACAGGATAGATTTTGCCTGGGTTGGCTTAAATATGGTTCTTTCTGAAGCCAAAGAATGGTCTTGTTGAAACTTTAATGTTCCCTTTCAGCTCTAGGACTAAAGATGTATTTCTGTGGTCAAAACAAGCCATTCTTAATTGGCAGGACTCTTCTATCCACTCCTTCCAGCTGTCTTCCAGCTCTGATTTGGCTCCTGTATGTAGCTGGGGCGCCTGGGTGGCTCAGTTAGTTAAGCGCTCAACTCTTGATTTCAGCTCAGGTCACGCTCTCGGGGTCCTGAGATCCAGCCCCACATCAGGCTCTGTATTCATCAGGGAGTCTGCTTGAGATTCTGTCTCTGACCCTCCCCCACGTGCTCTCTCTTTCCCATAAATAAATAAATAAATAAATAAATAAATAAATAAATCTTTAAAAATAAAATAAAATAAATGTATGTAGCTGACAGAGGTTTCCCAAACTACACTGCAGACTGCCAGCAAACACAGCCTAATAGTGGTGGGGGCTGGAGGGCAACAGTAATAAATTCTACCCAGAGAATTTAGTGTGGTACTTGCCCTGATGTTAACTCTGCTTCAGTTGCCATTTGGATTAGGTGTGAAGGGATGACAGATTTCTGCTGTCCCATCATAACAGTGATTAATATTCTTGCTATGATCTCCATTATTACTAATAAGGATATATTTTGTTTAATTTTATCTTGGATAAAAGAAAAACTGGTTGTTAGGAGCATCATGTATTAATTGCTAAAGAATTCTTATTGATCAAACCAGAGAAGCAGAACCGAGCCATTTGTGAATTCCCTTGGAAAAATACTACACACACACACACACACACACCCTGAGAAAATGCACTAACTGCAAACCTTTTCCATCCCTAAGAACTTCATGAGTATTTTCCCAATTCAGTTCAATATTAAATAACATTCCTTTTGCTTTTTTACACCACCCCTGGGAAACTGGCCTGGGAGCCTACTTCTCACAAGCTGTGTGATCTTGAACCAGTGACTTCATCTCTCTGAGCCCCATTTTCTTCTGTGAGATGTGACCATCAGAATGGATGCTCTTTCCCTACACGCACAAGAACCAGCATGCCTGTGAGCCCTAAATGCCCTCCATCCACCCCAGCTTGCTCCCTCCAAGCCACATCTCAGCATGGTGCAGTGAAAAGAGGTGAACTTAGGAGGTGGCCAGACTTAGGTCCATCCTTGAAAAGCACATTTTTACTTAGCGGTTTGGGCCTCATGCCACTCACTGAAATGGCAGACTCTCATGCTGTTGTACATGCTCTCTGCCTTCTGCCTAGGACCCTCTTTTTCTGTGCCTTATGCACCACATCCTGCCCCACCTATGCAACCTTCCACAATCAAATCAAAAAATTAATGTTCCCTGTTCCTCTCTTCACCCTCAAGGAAGAGGTGTGTATTCCCAGGTCCCCTCAAGACAGTCTGCACTGTTAGCTGAGTGTCTGTGTAGATTCCTCTCATAGATAATGACTTCCTTGAAGTCAAGCACTGTGCTTTAGGTTAAGCACTGTGGGGACTTTCACATCAAAAGCACTCCTTAAGTAAAGCCCATCCACATCTCTCCATCTAACTTGGGCTCAACCTCAAAGTCCCAATCATGGCTTCAAGGCTCTGCACAAGATGGCTTCTATCAACTTCTCCATCCCCATGGCAGTCCATTTGTTCCCTTCTTTTAGGTTCTCTGGGGCAAGTTCCATCCCTTTGTTTTCTTTGTACATATAGTTCCCTCTTCGGGGTAAGTTCTCTACACACAGCTTCCAGCAGCCCTTTACCTGGCCCTTTGCAGACCTGAGCTCCTGTCCATTCATTCATTCATTCATTTAACAAGTATTACTGATCACTCTTCTAGGCACTAGACAAAACTCCCTGTCTACCTAGAGTCTCTATTCTAGGGGGAAGCAATAAACAATAAACCAGTAAATACAGACTGTGTTGAATGGGGATGCATGCCAAGGAACAAAATAAAGCAAGATGAGAGGGAGCTCTGGGCTGGAGTGTCGTGTGATAGGAAGAGGTTGGAAAGATCCTATGAAAAGGACAATGGATGACCAAGACTTGGAGGAGGAGTAGAAACAAGCTGCATGAGGTTTTGTGGAAGAAGCAGTGAGTGGCCCTGAGTCTTGGTGGACCTGTTGGGGGATGGAGGAAGAGAGGGGTGGGAGATGGAGGCACCCAGAGCAGGGGTCCAGCTCTTACAAGGTCTTTCTGGCCACCTTGAGGACTTCAGCTTTTATTCTGAGTGGAATGAGCAATTTAAGCAAAATGATCCAACTCCTATTTGGAGAGGGCCAGCTGGGTTGGTGTGTTGAGATTGGGTTGCAGAGGAACAGGTGCACATAGAGGGAGACTAGCTAGGAGGTTTTTTCCATAATCCAGGTGAGAAAGGGTATTAGCTTGGACAAGGGTGGTAGAGATTATAAAGTAACTAACAAATGGCTGGGTTCTGGATATACTTTGAAGGTAAAATCTATTGGATGGACAGATGGGCTAGAAATGGAAAATAACAGGAAGAAAAGATTCCAGGATAACGCCAAGGTTTTGACATGAGCCACAGGAAGAATGCATTTGCTGTTTGCTAAGATGCGCAGGCTAAGGGAGGAGGGGTCAGGGTAAGGTGGGGAAATGAGTCGGTTTGGGATATGCTAGGTTACAGATATCTATTAGACAGCCAAGTGGAGAAGCCAGTATACAGCTTGATATACAAATTAGGAGTTCAGGGGAGAAGGGTGAGGTGGTTGCTGCGGTGTGCCAATCTTTGGAAGTCAAGGATGTGAGATTGAACTGCTAAGGAGAAAGAAAAGGAGAAGCCTGTTATGTAGGAGGAAAACAAAGAGTGGTGTCCTAGAGGTTAAGTGAAGACAGCATGTTGAGAGGGAGGGACTCATCAGCTGTCGAATGTTAGTGATAAACCAAGCAAGATAGGGACTGAACACTGACCATCAGGCTTAGCAAAATGGAGGTCACTGGCAGCCATGCCAATGTTATTTTCTCAGAGCGCCAACCTGAACGAACTCCTTCTTCCTACTCTCCCTCACAGCACTGTATTATTGCTCCAGGGCTCTTCTCATGGTTTGTTATTAGTTATATGTTGTGTATCAGTATCTTTTTTTCTTTAATTCACTCACGATATTGATTATAAGCTCCAAGAGGACAGGACCAGTGCCCCTTTTTTCATCATTCAATGCCAAACCCTGCTGGATACAGAGCAGACTCACAAGAAAAATTCATAAAAGAATGAATAAATGAACAGATAAAAGGTAAACCTTTGGGGCGCCTGGGTGGTTTAGTCAGTTAAACATCTGACTCTTGACTTCGGCTCAGGTCATGATCTCAGGGTCATGAGATCAAGCCCCACATTGGGCTCCCCGCTCAGTGGGGAATCTGCTTGAGATTCTCTCTCTCTCAATCTCTCCGTCTCCCTCTGCCCCTCCTCCAGCTCACTCTCTCTCTAAAATAAATAAATAAATCTAAAAAAAAAAAAGCAAACGTTTCTGCCACATCATGCCTATTTCACCTTTCTGTATATCCTAGAGGCCCCATCTCTGCCCTCATTAATTAACTCCTTGATAGTGGGGAAAACTGACTTTTCCCCTCTGGATTTCAGTTTTTCTTTTAGCAAAGCGTGTGTGTCAATGGCTCATGCCAGATCTGTGATCCCACGATTCCATGGCAGGTGTAAGTCAGGCCCCCCTAGTTTCCACATCCTAGGGTAGTTTCAGTTTTCCCCTATCCAAAATATTCCCCACTGGCCTGGGGCAGCCTCAAATTCTATAACTAAATTTTAACACTTTGAATGCCATTTAACCTCCTAGATACTTGAATGGGAAAGCAGGTATTATCAGTCATTTTTGCTAGAGTGTGAGTGCACTTTACTGGTCCTTTCCTGCTCACAGTTTCAGAGAAGGACCTGTTGAGAAAGAACAGGAATGGAGAGTACTCAGAATGAGGCTGCTGCCTGGGTAGGAAAAAGGTTCAAAGGGAAACCAGCAGGGATAAAGATAAACTACTCAAAGGTCCATCTAGGGCAGGTCTTACTTTATGAAATTGAATAGTAAAGGTCCAGTGAAGGTTAACTTGTGCCTTTAGGAAGCTCCAAATCCAAACTGTATGCCAGGTGACACTGAGTAGTCATTTCTCCAACCTGGGTTTTGATATCAGCCATAAAAATTGTGGAGTTGGCCTTGATAATCTAACAAGGCCCTGCTGCTTTTAAAGCCAAGGCTTCTGTGACAGTGGGATGACTTCTGTGATGATGGGATAACTTCTGTAACTAGTTAGGGTTGGGGGACATGTCCATTTCAGCCGAGTAATGGAAATAGAGCAAATAGCCACACAGATACATGGTGGGTCACATCAGCCCCAGGAAGTACTAGCCAAGCATCTTAGCACAGCAAAAAATAATTTCTTAAATTTCTTTAAGTTCTAACAAAAATTTCAATGGCTCTTGTTTGCCTCTGGACAAAACACTGCAAATGTGATCACATTCCCCGTACATGTCAAAGGTCATAAAATTCTTAGCGTTGCCTTTGGCTGACACTGAGTATATAGAATTGCAATTGGTTTAGTCCCCATGGTGATAACCTCCTTTAACAACCTTGCTAGTATCAATGGTGAAGACTGAGCTCTGGGCAATTTTGGCTTGCACTGGACTACGTTTATGTACGTGCACAATATCTAGGGCAAGATATTTGTAAGCCAGTGGATAGAGTGGAGTCTATGACCTCACTCCGGATCTGTGTTTGGTGGAGATTGAGTATAAATAAACAGATAAACAAGTGAGCAAACATTTATGATCATGAAAGAGAATGAAGTCAACTGGATCATCAACAGAATCCAGCCTGCAACTCCACTTCATTAGCACAGCCCAAGGACAGAGGAATCATGTTTTTGGATGCCAAGAGTGAGATAAGAAATTTGAGGATCACCTGCTGCTGCTGTCAGGCCTCCCTTCAGTAAGGCACAGGAGCCCTGGCCATGGGCACCCCTGTGAATGTGTTTCAGGTGGTGTGAGCGTGTGCGTGTGTAAGTATTTGCGGATGGTACACTTAATCGGTGCTTTTCTGTCCAGGAAAACTGTATCTCCACCAGAGCCTGAATTATTAAAATCTTGAGGTTCCTCACATCTGCTACGAGCCTCCTATCACAATTTCCCTTGGCTCTCGGGTGCCACCCCTGCATCTGATGTTACAGGCATGCCCGAACCCTCCACTGCCAAGCGGGAAATGGCTTGCTATCGTTACAGCCAAGACCCAGGGAGCACGATTCAGGGAAGAGCCAGCACACACTGCAGGGCAATGTGCTGGCTGGGCTGTGGGGCGGTCTCAATACTGGAGACCCAAGCCTCTCGCCCGAGTGTAACCAGAGCCCTTCGGAGAGAAGCCAGCCTGAGGTGCTCCAGCAGCTGAGAAATCTCTCCCGTGGCCTATTATATTCTAAGTTCCTCTTGCTCAGACCACCACCATGTAGATGGAAACTGAGTTAGGTCCAAACAGGATGAACCAAATTTCTGTTCAAGCAAAAAAAGTTGGCCCAGGGCTGCAGAGCTTTAAACGGACCATGAATAATGCTTTATTGCCTCAGCACTGGGGTGAACTCACCCCCCACGCTCCGCCTCACCTTTCACGGTGTTATTTTTAGAGATCTCATTACACCCCAGCTTAAACTAAAAATACGTTTCCCAGGAATAGCAGAAGCTAGTTTTAATCGTGCACAGTGACACCAATGCCCATGGACTCTGATTACATATGATGTTTCATGTATCTGATACCTCCTATAGGAGCAAGGGGGGATTGATACATTTCATTTTTTCAGAACAATGACTAGACTGGCTTGGGAGGCTGTTGGACTCAATCAAGCTTTTTCTGGGCTGGAGTTGTTTCCACCAACCAATGCTTTGGTTTCAGACCATTTAGTGTGACTTACACAAAATCACAGGTTCCGGGAAGCCGTGTTCATGAGAAGCTCACCTCCAAGGTCTGATCCGAACCTGACACATCCCTTCCCTGCCCACTGTCCTGGTGCTTGGACATGGGGGTCAAGCAGGAGAGGAGCTTTGGGATCTGACAAATTGGGAGCTGGATCTCTAGCCTGCTTCTCTACCTCTGCGACTTTGGGCAAGTTATTAATCTTCCTGCGCCTGCTTCCTCACTGAAAAATGAGAATAATAAATGTTGTATGGCTAAAATGAAATACTTTATGTACACAGCAGAAGCCTAAAAAATTATCACATTATTTTTTTATTTAACTTGCTCATACACTAGTCAGGTCAACAGGAACATTTGTTGAGCACTGACTAAGACCACACCAGGGATCCAAGATGTGCCGACGTCAGACCCTGACAAAAAGCACACACACGGTTACAAATGGTGCTGCACAGGGCAGCATGGAATGCCGTGTTGGACCCAAGGCACCAGCCTGGACTCTGGAGCTCCCAGCAAAGAAGCACTTTATCTTGGGGAGAGAAAATCTTATGAACACAAGCTGGTCCTTGAAGGATTCCTAGGACAGTAGCCTTCTCTCCCCTGGTGCACCTAGAGGTTCAGGACACAGGCCGCCCAAGATGGAAGCCAGCTCTGCCTCCTACTTACCAGCACAACCTGGGGCAATTAGCTTTTTTCTCCTTCGTTTCCACATCTCTAAGATGCAGCTAATGATAATACCTGCCTCATAATGCGGTGGTGAGGACTCAGTGAGCTAGCTAATGTGGTACACATGTCTTTAGCACCTTGTCACCAAGTAAGAGGAACGCATGGGACAACGAAAGGAGTATCTATCGTGTCCTACTTGGACCGAACCATAGAGCACGCCATGCGAAAAGGCAGGCTCTCGGGTATCCTTGTGGAGTTCGTCTCTGCATTCCCTCGTGATGTTCTCTAGATCTTCACCAGTGTGCATTCAACCTCACCACCTAGTTAATAGGTTCTCTAGGGTCAGGAAGTTCCACCATAACCACTCAGAGAAACTCCGCCTTCTGTTCTCGAGGGGATCATTTTCCATTCCTGTTTTCAGACTACTCTGGTTTCCTCAGTTCTTCAATATCACTGGACAATTCTTGACATTTTGATAAACCTGACAATTTCATGATGCCAGTGAGATCATTCAGTCTGGTGAGGGGGAGTAGGTTTGTAAAATTTCTCTCTGAGGACAAGTCCAGAGGCCCCATCTCATCTATGTAAACTTTCAAATCCCAATGCCTCACCTAGAAAGCAGCTTGTTCATACTAGACCTGACAGCCACGTTCTACATCATGGCAGCACGGATGGACTGAGGGATGCCAAGTCACGGCGGGCCATAGGGACACAGGGTTTCTGAAAGGGTCAACACATGTTTCAAATGGGATCACAGTGGGGCCCCTGGGTGGCTCAGTCATTTAAGCGGCCCCCTCTTGATTTCAGCTCAGGCCATGATCTCGGGGTCCTGGGATCGAGCCCCCTGTCAGGCTCCTTGCTCAGTGGGGAGTCTGTTTAAGGGTTCTCTCTCTCCCTCTGCCCCTCCCGCCACCTGCATGTGCTCTATCTCTCTCAAAAATGAATAAGTAAATCTTTAAAAAAAAATTAATTAAATTAAATTAAATGGGATCACAGTGAATATGAATACCTTTTAAAAAGGACCTGTCACCGCAAGATACTCTCGTGGTTCCTATCATCATTTGGCTTCTTTCCAGAGCATATGCTGGTATCGAATACCAGGAACCTTTTATAGTACCTTTTTTTTTCCCCAGAGAGGTTTTGATGTATTTGCACAAAGAAATACAAGCTCCCATACATCTCATTGATGTATGACTGAAGGACAATTGTTTTGCACACTGATGTGAATAAAGAACAGAAATACGTAAGAAAATGAGAAGACAAGGTGACACGCAGCCCCACCTCTAGGATCTGAGTATTGTCACCTTGTGTAGACTGCAGAATCCCTGAGTATTGTTCTCTGATAATAGTTTTACTCTTTCTCCCCAAATCCAGAAGCACACGTATGACCCCACACAAAACCAGCAAGGCCTCCTGGGTGTTGTTTACCCCTTCCAGGACTCCCCAACCACAGTCTGTCCCTGCCATGTTGGCTGTCAGCGTTCGCTGTGAGAGGCAGTGAACGAAGCCACAGGGAATGATTCTGCCCAAGTACCATGTCACAAGCTTACTTTTATGTTCCTCTAGCAATCTGGTGGCCCATGTGCCCTGGCATTCTGAGACAACTCAGGAGTGTCTGAGAACAGTGGAGATGGCCCAGAGTCGCAGCCAGGCAGCTGAGGCAGAGAATGTCCAACTGCCCCGTCTCCGCCAGAAGAAGTCCTGCCGCCGAGGAACAGCCTGGCTGGACAGCTGATCCTTGCTAATCCCTGCACTGTAGAGACAAACTGGTTGATTTTCATATATCTGTGACTTCGTGGTGTTCTTTATATCACCTGCTTTATTTTCAAACCTGTCAACAGTCTTCTGAAAAGGTTGCACACATGAGCAAAGACCTGAGCAGCTCCAGGAAGGACAGAAGCAGACACAGGCCGGGCGAGGGGAAGGGAGGGCAGGCAGGAAGGGCCGCCACCCAACACCTGGGAGACTGAGTCAGGAAACCAGGGCCTTCTTGTTTTCTTGAGTTTTCTCTAACCCAAGCAAAAATGAGGCATAGGTTTTTACACTGTGACCCCTTCTGGTGAGGCTTGAAAGCTGGCTATAAATCCAAGATGGACCACACACTTACTGAACTATATTTATCAAGTTTCTTAATAAAGCAAAAGACTCAGAAGCATTTGGGAGTCAACTTTTTTTTTTTTTTCTGACAGAGACAGAAGCCAGCAACAAGCAGTTTACTGCTGTTGTTCAGTTGCCAAGTGGGTGATTCAGTTAAAATAGGATCGGCCTCACATCTGTTTATATGAACCCACAGGGCTGCTATTTGTAAAGGGGCCCTACTTGTCTGACCTGGGTTGTTGCTACACTTTGTTTTGCAAGATTGTTCCACGGTATCTAAAAGAAGACTCACAATCCCCCCGCCAAGGGTGACATCTGCTCACATGCCTTGCTCCTCCTGATACCATCACATTGTCATGACAAATACTGGACGGGCAGACTGAGGCCACCTCTGAAGATGGATGTTGTGCCAACTACTTTTTCTAAACTGACCAGTAGATTCAGTCTAACAATTGAGTTCAAGATCATTAATGTCAGAAAGTGAGAATGAAGGGAGTTTTAGGGATTGCAAAGGACAGTTCCCTCATTTTCAGTTGAGGAAAATGAGGACTGGTAAGCTTTTTTTGGAGGGATGAGCTAGGACTCAAAAGGCAGGATTACTAGAGCTCTTTCCAGTTTATCACACAACCCAAGAAGCTATCTGGCATCTTGAGATACAGCCTGGTTTGGAAACTTCACATCTGACCAGTTGAATGTGTAACACAGTGTGGGGGAGAGGAAAACTGGAGTGTCCCCAGTAATACAAGCAACATTCTGGGTCCTTGTGTCTATGAGGGTCCTCTTGAAGCTGGGAAGTAGCATCCAGAATTTCTTTCAGACATAAGACAAGTGGAGAATTCAGGAAAACTACAGAAGTGAAACATCAGGATAGTCCAGGGACTCAGAATCGTACAACAGCAAATGGGCAAAGGGCCCTTTCTGGCAAACTCTAAAGCACTCTTCAAGTATTTTAGCATGACAGGATGTTAAATTGGAAATTTTAATTGGGTATCAAGACATAATATCAGTCCTAAAACTATCCAAAAGGCCACTCAATAACCATTTCACATTTTCGTGACTCTCTCTTTGGAGAAGGCTGTGCCCTGCACACCACCCATCCCTCAAAGTCTCTTCAGGAAGCCTCAAGAGAACAACTTAGTTTGTTAGATGCTGTCTCATAGTTAGGGGTACAATGTGAACTAGCACCTTTCTCTCAGCCAACAACCCTTCAAATGTAAGGGACTGCAGACAGAGGAGAGAGGACAACACTAAGCAGCTTGTTCTCCTGGAGTTTGGCAAAGGGTTTCCAAGGACTAACTGTGGGCCATGTAGGGAAGCTGACATGGGGGACATCAGCAGAAAAGTCAGCAGGGGATCTTCTGGTCTCCAGGGGCAGATGGGGGGGGTGGGAATCTGCGGCCACTGCAAGAGAGAACTTTGGAAGATGAGAAGGTCTGAAGGTAAAAGGCCACCAGTGAGTGGGAAAGGCTTCCAAGGACACTTGTAAGAGAAGCCATCAGTCTTCAGCTCTCCATAGGCTTGGAGAGCACAGAGCCAGCTGTCTGGGGTCGGGCTCCCATGGAGCAGAGCCTACCGTGGGAATTCTTGTGAGAGGGTTACAGAGGAACAACTGTCAGGGCAAGGGCAGATGGGGAATCAGGATAGGGCAGGGCAAGTACAGAACAAGGATATGGTCTCCATGAGAGGCTGGCTTCTCACGGGCTCCACAGGGACCACCGGTCTGTCCTGTGGAAAGGGGCCAGGCTTTACCTCCATGTCACTTGGTCATGGGCTGCTGCTCATAATGCAGAGGAAGGGGGAAAGCCTGCGGGAGGGAGGGAGGGGGGCAACTGTGAGCCATTAGCCTCCAGTACTCACAGCACCTGGGTAGGGGCTCTGGAAGGAGCATCAGCAACATTCACTCTGCCCACTTTGTGCCTGTCACCCCAGAACTTTGCAGTTCTCCTTGTTCTTTCCACCCCTCCCCACCCAGGGGTCAGAAACAGCTAGTGAGACAAGGGTGAGGGAGACAGAGAGGAGTGGACCTTCCCTACACATGTGTACACATACACACACACTCATGCTCACACACATGCATGCACGCTTCTCTTCCAAAAGGCAAAAGACCCACCTACAACAGGTGGAGCTGGGGGAAAAGTCATAACTTTGAGTGAAATCAAAAGTTTTGATTACTGCATGGGACTCAACATTTTTAAATGTTTCATGGCAATTTGACACACATCTAGAAAAGGGCACCCATCACAGCTCAATGAGTTTTCCCAGAACACACGCGAGTAACAACTCCCAAGGTCAAGAAATGGAATTCCCAGCCTCCGAGGGGCTCCCTTCCAGTTCCTCTTCTCCTCCCTCTGCCACGACGGTAACACCATAGTGATGGTTTTTCAACAGCAGAGTTTACTTCTGCCATCTTGACAAAACCTGGGATCCTGACTTATCTGGAGCCTGAGTTTATAACTCATGTTGTCGCTCACAAACTGATCTTAAAAATCTAACTTCAATGCCTATTATCATGGAACTAAGGAGGGTAGTTTTCATAATAAAAATAAACAAGAACCAGATTTTTATCTCCTTGCTTATTGTGGAGAGAGAGGGGGAAAAAGAGGGTTTCTCTTCATGTTTCTTCCATCCCACCTCCACCTGCCTTCCCAGTCTCCCAAAGGAACACACACACAAAAAATCTCATTCCTTAAGCTCCACTCGAGACCAACCAGGGACAGACGGTATGCGTTCAGGATTTGCGTAAGTCCCCATTTGTAGGAAGTGGGGGCTTACAAGTGGGATGATGTGGGCCTTTGAGATCATCAGTCCCTGGAGGGGGCCTCTGGAAGGCAAGCTAAGCCTTTTGTTGCTTTTTCCCACATTTTTGTCCAGTCAGTGGTTTTCCTGAGAGAGTGGGGAATGTTAGGAAGTCAGGCCACTGTGGAAAGCCTTTGTTTAGGAGAATTTTCACCAAACATATCATTTTCTAATTGGGGCTATTTGCTGTGGCCCTTCTGCCTGGCTGTCTGCATTGCGTGGAGGTTATAATTATAAACAGAGTAGCGACATTTCCATTGAAAACCCGTCATGTGGTTTCCCTGACTCATCCTAACAAACCATGAGCCCCTCAACGTGAAGGAATTTCTTTTTTCCCTGAAAAAAGCACATACAGTGATGACCTTAGTTGACATTGCGGAATGATTAAATGCACTGGTTGTTCAATATTTTTAAATACTGCATAAAAAGGCAGGAGAAGAGGTGAAGCCAAATGGTGTTTGTGTGTATGCTGTGAATACACCTGGGTATTTACTGGAGACCTTTATTTTTTTTAATTGTGCCAATATTGGATGGCCATATGGCCCTATGGAAATTACTCAAATACTTTCTTCAAAGGAGACTAATTTTCATGCAAATGTAATTTCACTGCTGGACAAGCTAAGAAGAACAAAGAGGAATGAATGAATTAAATAAGAGGATAGTTGGAAAGTTTGCTCCCATGATATGGGGAAGTGGCAGAAAGGATCTCAAAGGATTGAGAAGGATCCCACAAGCTGTAGGGTTCTCCTCACCGTGTAACTCCCACTCAGAGCAGCCTCCCTGCGACAGGGCGAGTCTTCATGTAGAGGGACTGCTGGCTGCCTTCCATTCATTAAAGATACCACCACATCCTGGGGGAGGAAGGAGATACACCTCTTACTACTTATGCCTTGAGGTCATTCTGAGAAGTCTAGACTCCTGGAAGGTCAGATTGGGAAGGAACCTTGAGAGAGACCCACCTGGGCACATTTCCGAGAGAAGGGGGCACTCTTCAGAGAGATCCCCAGGGCGACAGGGGTACACCAGGGCCAGTCAGGCAAGTCACCTGGCATCTTTCTAAAAATACTTGCTGCTGGGTCTGATCATGGGCCCACCGAATCAGAATCTTCAGGCCGGGGCCAAGACCCTGTAATTCTGATGTGTGTCCACATTCGAAAAGCAGTGACTCTTGTGGAAAGCCTTCATTTCAAAGTTGAGGATAGTAAGCTTCAGGAAAATGAATTGCTTGCTAGGTATCACCAAGTGGCTAGTGACAAGAGTGTCTACATTGAATGTTTAGTGGTCTTCCCATGCTGTGACCCCAGCACCACATAGCTTTCTGGAAAGGCCCCCTCATTCTGCTGGGTGACCTGGAGTCTCACCTCCCTGACCCTCATTGTCCCCATCTGTAAAATAAAGGTAATAAGAAGTATCAAAGGAGGATTTTAAAAAAGATAAAGAAGGGCTTTGAAAACTATGAAATGCAGGATAAATAGAAGATATTGCTCTTATTATTTATGCTGTGACACTATCTTGTTTACATAAATTATATAGGAATCCAAGAAAGAGAAGAGCAATTAAAAAAAAAAAAACTATCGATTAGTGGGCAAGAGCCTTTAAAACATTCACTCCTCTCAAGATGAGACAGTTGCAGGACTTCAGCCTGGGATGGGACGGGGCTTGGGGCCATCTGAATTTGTCCTTTAGCTGTTACTCACTGGCTTGCCCTCTCTTACCCCCACTCTCAGGATACTTTGGTTTTACATAGTTTAATAATTTTTTAGGGGAGGAGGGGCAGAGATAGAGAGAGAGAGAAAATCTTTTTTTTTTCCTTGTGATATCTTTTTATTATGTTATGTTAATCACCATTCATTACATCATTAGTTTTTGATGTAGTGTTCCATGATTCGTTGTTTGTGCATAACACCCAGTGCTCCATGCAGAACGTGCCCTCTTTAATACCCATCACCAGGCTAACCCATCCTCCCACCCCCCTCCCCTCCAGAACCCTCAGTTTGTTTTTCAGAGTCCATCGTCTCTCATGGTTCATCTCCCCCTCCGATTTCCCCCCCTTCATTCTTCCCCTCCTGCTATCTTCTTCTTCTTCTTCTTCTTCTTCTTCTTTTTTTAACATATAATGTATTATTTGTTTCCGAGCTACAGATCTGTGATTCAACAGCCTTGCACAATTCACAGTGCTCACCATAGCACATACCCTCCCCAGTGTCTATCACCCAGCCACCCCATCCTTCCCACCGCCCACCACTCCAGCAACCCTCAGTTTGTTTCCTGCGATTAAGAATTCCTCATATCAGTGAGGTCATATGATACTTGTCTTTGTCTGATTGACTTATTTCGCTCAGCATAACATGCTCCAGTTCCAACCACGTCGTTGCAAATGGCAAGATTTCATTCCTTTTGATGGCTGCATAATATTTCATTGTATATATACACCACATCTTCTTTATCCATTCATCTGTCGATGGACATCTTGGCTCTTTCCACAATTTGGTTATTGTGGACATTGCTGCTATAAACATCGGGGTGCACGTACCCCTTCGGATCCCTACATTTGTATCTTTGGGGTAAATACCCAGTAGTGCAATTGCTGGACCGTATGGTAGCTCTATTTTCAACTTTTTGAGTAACCTCCATACTATTTTCCAGAGAGAGAGAAAATCTTAAGCAGATTCCATGCTCAGTGCAGAGCCCAATGCCGGGCTTGATCTTACCACCCTGAGATCACCACCTGAGTCAAAATCAAGAGTCGGATGCTTAACCAACTGAGCCACCCTGGCATCCCAATGTAGTTTAATAATTTAATGATGGCTAAAGCCGCTATCATTACCCATCCACCCAAGTCTCCCCCGCTTCATGGGTGAGCCCCCCCTGAAACAAAGACCACTTTCTAAATCCTTTAGAAAACTACCAGCTCCTCACATAGTACCTTCAGGCGATTGAGAATGGGAACACAGGACTGGAGGAAACCCCAGAGGGCCATTCATTCCACATTGAACATTATTTATCCAGTGCCCACAATGCACTAGTCACTCGTTTAGGCTCTAGGCTTATAGTAGTGAGCAAGAAAAAAAATTACTCCTGTCCTCTTGATGCTCGGTAAGAGTAAATTTAGGTAAGAGTAAATTACAAATTAGTGCATGAGCTCATGCACTAATACCACGGACTGGGTGGCTTCAACAAGACATTCATTTCTCACAGTTCTGGAGGTGGGAGTCCAAGATCAAAGAGCCTCAGATTTGGTTCTTGGTGAGAACCCGCGTCCTGGCTTGTGGGGTCCTCACATCGCCTTTGCTTGGTGCAAGCGTGTGGACAGAGAGAGACAGAAAGAGAGCATGCATTTGGTCTGTCTTCCTCTTCTTAAAAGGGCACAAATCCCAACCTGAGGGCCCAATCCTCCGACCTCTTCTAAACCTAATTACCTTCAAAAGCCTCCACCTCCAAATACCATCACACTGGGGTTAGGGTTTCAACAAACGAATGTGTGGAGGACATAAATATTCAGCCCCAAACAGTAAGTAAATAAATAAGTGCATAAATGAACGACGCATTCCCTCATGCTCAGTGCTGTGGAGTGAAGCTTAGCAGGATGAAGGGCCAGAGAGTGGGGAAGGGACGGCATGCTCAGGGAAGTGTCCCTGGGAAGGAACATTGGGGGGAATCCAAGGTAATTATAGAGTGGGATGAGGAGGGAGCCTCAGTGTGACTGGGGCAGAATGGTCCAGGCAGAGGGAGCAGAAATGCCACATCCTAAGGAGAGAAGTGAGCTTGGCATGCTGAGGCCAGGCAGAGTGGGAGAGGCAGGACAGAAGGCGGAGGGCTGACCACAGAGGGAACCAGGAGAGGGAAGGAGCCCCACAGGCCAAGGCAATGAGAAGGAGTTTGTTCTGTGGAGCAGGCAATGCTTCAGGAGGGTCTTGAAGCAGGAGGTGGCCTCGCGTCTGACTCATGTTTAACAGTATTACTCTAACCCTTGCACTGAAAATACACCATAGAGGGACAAGCATGGAAGCAGAGAACAAGTCAGAGGCTTCTGGAGGGAAAGGTGATGGTGACTTGGACGGGTAGAAGCCATGGATGCAGCATCTGCTCAGGTCACAGGTGAGAAGGGGCACCAAGCTGATCTGCAGAGTCTCCAAGGCAGGGGTGCTTGCCCGAGCTCCCAGAAGTTGGGGCTCGCATGCAGAAGGGTGCTTCGAAGAAGGTGCCGGGGAGTAAACATCTCCAGGACCCCCAGCCTGGTCTCCACTGCTACTCCTTGGTTTTACCTGCTTCCCACACTAGGGTTCCAAGCATCAGCCCGCCTAAGACGGATCTGACTCCCGGAGGCAGGTCATTTCCACAACCCTCCTCTATTCATGATCATTTGCACCAGTTCCAAGTCAGGTTGCATTTGCATTTCCCTGGGCAAGGAGAGTCACAAAAACTCCACCTAACCCCCCCTTCCCCTCACTGTCCCGATCAAGCAACTGAATCCGGTGGGGTAGAGACCTCCACAGGTGAAAGAGTCCTTAGAAGGAAATGGGAGCTAGGGTCCCCATGCTTCTCCGTGCTGGGGAGGTTCACGGTGACATGGTCTGGACTGCAGCAGGTCCTGCTCAGTTGGGCAGAGCACCCCCAAATGTCGCCTGGGGCCAGGCAATATCAGAAAGGGGGAGTCATGGCGGGTGGGGGCTGTGGAGACGCAGACAGCACGGTTCCCACCTAAAGGCAGAGCCACTACTTAGCTTCGGCCAGGGGTCACCATGTAGGAATGCATGCAAGCAACACCAAATCTGCTTTTTGTGAAAGGGCCAGAGGATGCCCACTCCCCTTTAGCATGAAATCCCCCACTTTTTATATTTTGGCACAAATTCAAATTACTTGAAGGAAAGCAAAAGGGAAGGAAGGGGGAGAGGGTGGGAGGGAAGGAAGGGAGGAGAGGAGGGAGGGAAGAGCAAGAAAGAAAACCTCTGAAGACCGCCCCATGTGCGTGCAGCCGAGCCAGCCTACAGCCTCTGGGCTGATGATTAGGCAACATGGCCTTAGGGCAAGGAGGAGCTCCAGGTCCACCCTTCCTCAGAGGGGCAGTTTAACTTCTCTTTACTTCAAGGGAAGTCTCCTCAGGGAGTGGAGAGCGGGAGACTCTGTACCACACCACTGCTAATATTTTGAACCCCTTTCGGGCCAACGCCAGCCCTCTGGCTCCACGCTGGGAGCACAAAGGGGACCGCCCTCCTGTCCAGGGAGGAGCTGGTGTGGAGCCCTCTGCCAGTCTTGCCATCCAGAGGCAGCACCCACCTTTGTGTGTCTGCTCCAGCTTCTCACCGCTAGCTGCAGAAGGAGCTCACCCTGCGGCGGAGCCAGGGAGCAAATATTCCAAGTTCAAGGGGCAACTCTGGGCTGCTACAAGCAATTCCCCCCTGTAACCTGTCAGGCGCAGACAAGCCGCATGAAGCTCATGTAACATTTTCACCATATGCCGTTTGGAAATAACCCTGTTCCACAGGGAAAATCTTCAAAAGACTTTTCTTTGTAAACAGACCTAATGATAAAGACATGCTAAGCCCCGCAGCCCAGAGGCTGTCAAGGGCTTTACCTACAACCAGTTTTGTCTTATCTCCTGGGCACTGTGGGGTCGAATATAAGCTAGAGCTCAGTGCTAAATTTATTAGATGTATGTCAGCATCTGTCTGTCAGAAACGGGAAGGTCTCCCTGCCAATTGAGCCACTCTGGTTTGGGGAAAGATTGAAAATTGTCTGGAATGTTGTCTGAGAGTACTGAAAAGGACTGGGTTCCATAGGTTTTGATTTCTCTGCTTTTACCTAGTCAGAAGTAAGGCACAGAAGCACAGATATTGATCATCTGGAAATGGTTTCAAAAAATAATTCACACACACACAGAGAAGAAGTCCAGGTGAATAAACATCAGAATGCTTGCCATAGTTATCTTCACATGGTGGAATAAAGGGTGATTTTTTTAATTTTATTTTGGAGTATACCTTTATTTTATAAACGTTCTATGATAAACATTTATTACTTCGGTCATAAGAAAAAATCAATTAATAAAAACTCTGGGGAAAAAAATGAGCCTGCATGATGAATTAGTTTTCTAAGTTAACCGTAACAAAATACTACAAACTAGGCAGCTCAAAGCAGCAGAAATGTATTGTCTCCCAGTTCTGGAGGCCATTAGCCTGATATCAAGGTGTCAGTAAGGTTGGTTCCTTTTAGAGCCTCTAAGGGAGAATCTGTTGGTGCTTCCGGTGGTGTTCCTTGACTTACAGACACGTCATTCCAATCTCTGCCTTAGTCTCCACAAGGCATGCCCCTGTGTGCAAGTCTTTGCCTCCATATGACCTTCTTATGAGGACACCAGTCTTTGGGTTTGGGGCCCAGTCCTGGATTTTGGCACGTGCACCCTAATCTTGACTACTTACATCTACAAAGACCTTACTGGAGATTCTGAGGTCCTAGTTGGACATGAATTTGGGGGAACACTATTCAACCTGCTATCTGTGGCAATGAAGTGGGTTAATCCCCATAAAGAATTTCAGGTCACCGTTGACACTTTTAAAAGCTTTCACTCCTGAGAAGGGGTGCTTTGGCTATCAGAACGGCATGGCCAGCCTCTTCCTCAGCCTCCATTGGGGCTGAGGAGTAGGGCCAGAGCTGGAGGAGAGATGCAGGCCCACAATGCAGTTCAGCAGGACACCTGCCACCTGTCAGCCCCCCGGGGGCCATTGCACCCTTGCGGGACTGCTGGTAACAATGAACAGCCTGGGAATTACCCTGTGGTGACACGGTCGGTGGAGCGCTGCATCTTACTCAGCGTGTAGTACACTTCTGTAACATGTGTAGATGCTATTAGGATTAGTGATTTACAAAGTCGTTTTAAAGCATTACTATCATGTATTTTCTCAGTCAGTGGGTGCCCAAAGGAGAATAGGTGTCATATGTGAGTCTGTGAAATATTTGATGAGAAAATGATTTCTCGTAACTCAAAAAGGCTGGGAACCCCCATCCCACATTTTTATCTATAACGGGCTGTCTGTGGGAGGAGAGGTTTCACCATGATGTTTTGTGTATTTTGTTAACAGGCGCTGTGCACAGTCCTCCATAACCATTTTTCTCAGGACCGTCAAAACAATCCCAGGAGGCAATCACCCTGCTTTTCAGATGGGAAAACAGGCTCAGAGAGGCCACACAATCATGGAGAACCCCCAAATCACACAGCTAGGAAATGGTAGAGGTGGGATAAGATTCTGGAGGTAGGGGACGCCTGGGTGGCTCAGTTGGTGAAGCATCTGCCTTCAGCTCAGTCATGGTCCCAGGATCCTGGGATCAAGTCCGGTGTCAGCATCAGGCTCCCTACTCCCCATGGTTCTCCCTCTGTCTGCGGCTCCCCCTGTTTGTGCGTCCTCTCTCTCTCTGACAAATAAATAAAATCTTTTAAAAAATAATAATAATCTGGAGGTAAAACATGCACTACAGGGTGGCGTGATTCTTCTAGGAACTCTGCCAAGTGCCTTTCTTCTCAATGTTCAGACCCCGCTAAGAACACAGTCTCCTGGAGCTCTCTGTGCCCGGTGCATGGAGCCTCCGTGACACATTCTTTCAGAGCTAAGTAACATGAAAAGGTTGGCTTACTCTGAAGAACTGATATATTTTCTTCTTAGGGACAAAAAGAATAGGGTTTGCCTGGATTTCCATTTGCTGTATTCACAACTGTCCACTCAATCACAGTACCTGATGATCTGAATTTCTGTGCTATGGTCCCTCACCCCCACCTCAGACTTGACCTACATTTTCCCATTTATATTCTTTATATTTTTATATTGTCTCAATTTCTAGTTTAATTTACAACCTACCCTTGTGTTAGGTATTTTTCTGAAAATCCACCTTCTCTCTGGAAATCTTTTATCAAAAGGTAGATAATTTTTTTTTTTATATTAGTATGGTTCTTACACAGGAGGGGGAAGAACCATGGATCAACCAACATTTTGCATCTACTCCTGCCGGCTCCTTTTTCTGGGGTCCCTCCAGCAGGCCAAGCCCCACATCACCTAGTGGCTGCCCCAGAGCCCCACACTGCTGACTCCAGTCCTTAAACTCCTTGCCTTTCTCTACTCTCCCCTCTCGAAGATTCCTCTGGCTCAGTTCCTGTGTTCAAGTAAGTTAATTAAACAGGCAACAAAATTAACTGCCAAATGAATTCATGAGTAATGCCCGCAGGTAATGTATAACTCAACCTAAAAAGGAAAAACTGCTAGTTTCAACAAAGGCTCAAGATTTCTTTAAAAATATACCTAGGGCGCCTGGGTGGCTCAGTCGTTAAGCGTCTGCCTTCGGCTCAGGTCATGATCCCAGGGTCCTGGGATCGAGTCCCACATCGGGTTCCCTCCTCGGCGGGAAGCCTGCTCTCCCTCTCCCACTCCCGCTGCTTGTGCTCCTGCTCTCGCTATCTCTGTCTCTGTCAAATAAATAAATAAAATCTTTAAAAAAAAATAAAAAATAAAAATATACCTAATTTACTGGGCGTCTGGGTGGCTCAGTTGGTTGAGCATCCGACTCTTATTTTCAACTCAAGTTATGATCTCAGGGTTGTGGGATCCAAGCTCAGTGGGGAGTCTGCTTGCGGATTCTCTCTCTCCTTCTCTATTTTCCCCTCCTTCACTCTCTCTCTCTCTCTAAAATAAATAAATAAGCCTTTAAAAAATGTACCTAATTTATGTAAGAAAAAGTAGAGCAAGGCTACCAATTTGGTCAATTTAGCAATTTGAAATTAAGGAGGCTGAGCCCACTAAGCTCTGTACTTTCTCGAACCTAAGCCAGACTGCCAAGCAGTTGTTAATATACAGTTTTGGTCCTTGATTCAGTAGAAATAAAGATGTTCTAAAATGCAAGGCCAAATAAAGGTATAGAAAATCTTAAGAACCTGATTCCAATTCCAATTCAACTAGAGTATATTGACCATCTTCCGTGTGAGCTAAAGTGCTCGCGTGTTATTTCAGTTAATCCTCCAGCCACTTTGTGACCTCTTTTCCCAAAGCTCTTCAGGCACGGCCAGACCCATCTGGAGTAGAGAAGTGGAAAACAGACTCTGCTCTGCTCCAGACATGTGACCTTCTCCCCCAGGACCAGAAGGAAGAATTGGTCATGCCTAAGCAAACACCCATGGCACCCCGCCACGTGGCCAGATCCTTGGACTGGAACACAAAGCCTCATGCTAGCCTAACCTTTCCCATGTGTCAACACCTGGCCTGGCAGAGTTAGTGCTGCCCGGCATTGAAGCAAACTTCTCAGAAGACAACCTGCTATGAGCTGAGGTCAAGGAGAGTGACATGACCCAGCAAAAGACCGCTGAGCAGCTGAGCAGGCACACTGCAACTAACTGCCCAAGTACAACAGTGTCTGGAACCACCAGTTAGAGACTCCGCAGCATGGGATTTGGGACACAGCCAGTCCATCTGTGTCGAATGGGCATCTGAGCCGCCCCAGGACAGCCATTAGTATGGCCCCTACTTTGATGAACATGATTCTCACCAATTGGCTCCACCAGTGTTGACATTTCCTAAGAAGGAAAATTGTCACACATGCCCCCATAAGGATATACAAGGCAGATACAAAGTTCCTGATGTTAGACAACCTCTACAACCAGAGTCAGAGTCGTGAAGGCTCCTATCACACTGTACCGGACACAGACTCTTGCACACAAGGCCAAAGTTGCATACCATTCATTCACATGGACATGGCAAAACTATGCAAGAGGCCATCTTGCCACCCTCCGGCTCAAAATTCACTGCTTTACAAGGCAAGACTTACAACACTGTTAGAATGTACAAAGCTCCATTCTTGAGTAGTCACAATTTCAGTGAAAACATTAGGAAATGGAGGCAAACAAACATCCATTGGAGTAGATTCTGTAACATGTAGGAACAAAGACATAAAATTAATTTGTACTTATGCTCATCTGGTTGTCAAACTCAGGGGAAATGAGAAGAGCCACTAAAATTTTTCCTAAGAAAATATATTTGAACCTGATCCCAGAATTAAAAGAAATTCTTATAATATAAGCCTGATCCCTGGGAGCCCTTGAAATTCCATGCATGTGTATATTTTGTTATGGAGAGAGAAGCCATATATTTCTCCAGAATCTAAAAGGGTTTACCATTGATCTAGTATTCAGTGCTCTTAGTTGATGGATAAAAACCTGACATCCCAAAATGAATTCATATTACAATAGTTGCAGAGTTTTGGCCAGTCCCTGGCTGCTTACTTTCCATTGTGGTCTTTCAGTAGCATTGTTATTTCTAGGAAGAGTTTGGGACTTCTGGGAAAGGTTAGCCAGAACTATCTTTCTGACACTGCCCAGTAAGAGTCCAGATAAATCTGCCATCAGCTTGGGGCACAGAGGGGCCTGGGAAAGCAGGCCTGCTTAGCAGGAATGGGCAGCACCATGCAACCAAATTAGTCATTATGTAAGGCTTTAAGTCTAATTCCACAGTTTCTTAACACTTGGGGAATTCTTCAAAGAGGCTAGAAAATTGGCAGTGCATCATTTGTCTCCGTGGGCATTTTTATTAAATTATAAGTGGATGCATATTCTTATACTGAAACCAGCACAAGGAAGCAGCTCTATACTGCTTGGCTCTGTGTGCAAAGCTCCCTTTCAATTACCATGGTCCGTACTGAATTGTTCCACCCGCCTTTAGCACCATAGCTTCTAGGAAACACAAGGCACAAATAGCAAAAGCAATCATTACACCATCACCCAAAACATAAATCAATAGTAACAAATGATCCCGTACTCTTACGTTGTTGTTCTTGGCCCTTGTGTAGACCATATGGAGTCAAACTTGGCCTTCCTTCCTTTGTTGTATAATGTTACTGCATAAAAACCAACTTTGTAATTACTCCAGGAGCTGGGGTCTTCATTCATACCTGATAGCCTGCACCATTCCCAAGTCCTCGAGGTGAAAGGGTCTCCCCAGGAACTCTTTCCCATACCACCCCCTTCTCAGCCAGGCTGACTTCTAAAATATGATTGTCCACGTTTGTGTGGATCACCACATCAGAATGTTTAAAAGTCCATAATACTAACGGTAACAAAGACTACTAACATTCATTGTACTGAGCCATTTATTAAGAAATGTGCTGAGCACATTTATAAAAATCTCAGTTCATCCTAACAGTTTACAAGGCAGGTGATTTTTTAATTCCCATTTCACATAGGAGGAAACTGACCTTTAGAAACTCAAAGATCATAGAATGTAGTAGCAGAGTTAGAATTTGAGCTGCCTTTCAGAGGCACTTCTCTTCACCACCCACCACTATCCCATACAATTACCACGAATTTCTAGGCTACCAGTTTTACTCAGATGTGGTCTTTATTGGTAATGGGTTTTCTAATTGGGAGAATAAACAAACACAGATGTATTCTAAAGTACTGAGATATGTAAGAATTTAGCCATCAGCTTCAGGAGAATTTAATTTTTTATATGTCCACATTTAAAAGCCACTGTTTGTTGAGCATTTACTACATGCTTAATAAAGCCACTGTGCTCGGTAGTTTTGGTTTATATACTATCTCCAGTACTTTACTTCAAGGATGATTTCATATTTCAGATGGAAGGAAACCAAAGCATAAAAAGGTTAAGGGACATGCCCAAGGCCATATAACTAGTGATTCAGGTCAGGATTTGCTAGTTCCCACACTTTCTATATTCTCCCTACGTCTGATATATACCTAGTTGTTCTCTTGTTTTAGGTATGTGAATTGAGCAGTGCTAACTGCCCACCAACCTCCATTAGTGGAATACAAGGTCAGGTGGGTCTGCATGCATCTAGATGATCCCTTCTGTGGGCAGCATACCTGTTTGGAGCCAGGGAGCCTGGGTGTGGAAGGGCAGTCAATACCAAGGTGTATCTCTTTCAGGTAGTTGGTTGTGGTACCAAACCTAGCTCCCTAGCCCACTCTGAAGCAAACCCCTGGTCTTTAATGGTACATGAAATCCAACTGAGCCAACCTGTAGAAACCCAACTCTTTCAAGACCACAGTGTTGTTAATCATATGACAAACCATGGAATAGTGAAAAGAATATGGGCTCCGAAGTCACATAGATTTAGTGGTGTCTTGGTAAATGTTTAATAAGCAGCTCTCCAGTGGTAGGGAGGAAGCTCTGATTTGTAGCATTTGTCAGTTGCTCTAGTGTAAATACTCCCATCATGGTTCATTTTAAGGATGATGTCACCAAACACGGGGTTGAGCAAAATGGCAGTAATTGGCTCTCAGGAGCTGATGTCAGCCAGCTGAAGCACACCAGTGCCAGTAGACCTTATTCTAACCTCAGCTCATAACTGCCCCATACAGGATTTGAGGCAAGATATCAATTTCCACTTGCATTTGGTGGGAGAGATAATACTACTAGAAAAAGAATGGCACAACTATAGGACTATTAGCAGGAGAACAAGATCATCTCTCCCCACTTTCTGAAGAAGCTGCACACACAAATCATTCTGCCCAAGAGGGGCAAAGGAACACTTCATTATAAGCACAACTTATGTCTCTGAACTCAATTAGGAAGAATTGGATAAGTTGCATCGTATCCCGTGGTCAAGGTTGGCATTCCATCCCATCCCATCCCATTGCATCCTATCCTGCTATCTTAAGCCCAAGCTGCATCTCAGGATCTGCTCACCCTCTGTCAACCCCATGAAGCAGAGAGACTGAAAAGAGGTGAATCACCCCAAGAGGTGTGGCCAGGCCTGGCCCTGGGGTAACAAGACATAGGCCAGCCGAGTGGCATGAGAACAAGAGAGGGGCAAGAGAACAGCAAGGCAACCAGGCCCCCTCACTTGGCATCTTTTTGCCTACCCTTCCTGCCATCTAGAAGGGGAAGCAGAGAAGCACCATCACACTCAATAACCCTCCACCAACAGTGACTCACGGACTGGCACCGAGACCCACTCAGCACTCGGCTCACTTAGATTAGCACCTGGGAGAGGGGATGTTCTGCTTGGCCTCCGCCACTTAGGTCATGTGATTGCTGGGGAGATTAAATGACATTAAGTGAAGCACAGATTTGGGCCAAAGGGGTGCTGCCCAGCTTCATCACCCAGCTTCTCCTCACCTGAGAGACTCAATGAACTCTGGCTGTTAAGAATAAAAGGAAAGAAAAGAAGTTTAGTCTATTCGTGGCTACATAAAATCCTTATAACCAGGACTCCTCCACATCGAACCCACCATCATATAAGGAGATTGATTGACTATTCTGAAGACTATTCAAAAGGATATGTTTACCATGTGCTCAGAAGATAGATGGAAAGGTGCTCTTAGCAAGGGCAATATTATGGTTGAAACAAGCTGCTCAATCCCAAGTTGCCCATTCTCAAGTGAAAATGCATTCTGATATTTAAGTTCTTATGTGATTGTATAAAAGTCAGTCACATTACTTCGTACTAATGACTTTTACTTTTAAATAGGAATCACATTCTTTCAGAGTAAATGAACCATATTAAGTTAAACACAATGTAAAATTACGTCCATTCTGTGTCGAGAAGCCAATGAGTATGGGAATGTTTTTTTACTCTGATTTTGCCTTTAACCTTGTTCTCCCAGCATCTGCAGTTTCTTAAGCCTTTGGTCTCCCTGGCATGACTTCATTGATGCAAATGTGTGCCGAGATCCATCAACTGGAAAGGAGTTTTCTGGATTTGCATGTGTCATCTCTAATTCACTGGGGCTGGAGGGCGTCGAGTCCCAGTTCTGTGAAACGGAGCTGTGACAGCGAGGTGCACTGAGGTGCATGTGGGGAATCTGACTGACCTCCTTCCATGTTCCCTAAGTCCCGACGGTTTTCTGTCCTTTTAATTTCCACCAAGAGTGACGGGGGGACAAGATAAACTGCCTTCCTAAAATACATCCAAAATGTCTAGGCAAGAAACCTAAATAGAATATAGCTCCCTTGGCACAAAGAACTAATGTCACAGCCAAAGGAAATGGGATTGTGACCAGCTGAGGAGGGCAGAAAAAGTGGGGAGGGCCGAAGGGGAGGCCACCCTCCTGAGGCCTTAGGATCCCTGGCAGCGATCCTTTTTTCTGTCTATGACACGGTCCCACACTGAGGTGTGCTGTCTCAGAGGCCAGCAAATTTTAGGAATCTAAGGAATTCTAAGTGAATTGCATGGAAATAACAGATTGAAATAACTAAAAAAAGCCACCCACCTTTTCTGGAACTGAAGATCCTGCATCTGTGCAGACACTAGGAGATTACAAACAGGGTGGAGTGAGGTCTACATAACAGACAAACTTTTGCACAGCTGGGCCAAGAAACAAGGTTCCCAGGCTGTCAGATCACTCAAGTCCTGAGTCAAGTTTCTAAAGATGCACTGTCCAATATGGTAGTCCCTAGCCACATGTGGCCTTTTACATTTAAATATAAATAAATTAAAAGGAAAGGAAAAGAAAAATTCAGCTCCTCTGTTGCACTAACACATTTCAAACACCCAATAACCAGATGAAGCTAGTGGCTACCATCTTGAAGAGTGCAGATATAAACACTTCTATCATCACAAAAGTTCTATTGGACCACGCTGGTCTAAATATATATAAAAGTCCAAGAACCCTCTGATCCTTTATGGGATGCATTTTCCAAACTAAAACCCCTTACTCGGGTTTTCAAATAATTACCAAAGCAAATAAAGATAAACAGGATTTGTTCTTCCTTTGTGGCCAGCCTAGAAGTGTTTTAGGAAATAAAGGGAAAAAAGTCTTAATTTCTTAATTTCAAGCAATTCCCTTTTTTTAAATGGAAAATGTAAGGAAACCCACACATCATATAAATACTCGAGCATACAACACCACAAAACTTTGGCTATCAACTCCTCTCTTTGTAAGTAATGCAAATTTATACATAAATTACCTCAAGGAGGCAAATCTTTAAAATCTGATTTCAACCACTCTCAAAAGACAATTAAGAAAAAACGAGTGCTGTGCTAATTGCTTATCACTGATGAGGATCCCAGTGGAGACTTGCTGGGCTCCTTAGGCCAGTCTGAGCACAGAATGTACTCAAAAGTACTATTTTAGAGCGGCTGCATGTATATGTACGTGTATGTAGGTGTGCTTGTGTGTGTGCATCAAAATCCTGCTTTTCACAAACAGACTATCCCCTTTCTAGTGGAGTTAGGTTACTCTGTTATGCTATTATCATTACATTTCTTCAAGAGGGAGAAGTCTACAGCCAGAGTAGATTATCTCCTGGCAGGTCTGCAGGCTGGGGCAGCCCTCCTTCTCCAGTGGCTGGCATCCTGCAACTCTGCTCTGGGCTTCTTAAGGATGCCAGGCTAGCTAAAGTCACAAACTAGGTAATAACTCTCATGAGCATCTGACTGGGCTCTCGGCGCCAAGGGGAGACACAGAAGGCCCACCACACCCTATGTGAGGGCAGTTTTATTGTGACGTGTGGTAGTCCTGACACTGCTCACCAAATGTTTTCAGCCCTCTGTCTTCCAGACACGTGGATTACACAAGGGACCCCTTATGACTCTGCAGGACCCAAATCACAAATCATGTGGCTACTTTCAACCAATGACTTGTGAGGAGAGGTGGCACATGATCACATCGAGCCAGAGCACTTGATGGATTAAGCGAGACCCTTCAGAGGTCTCTTTTCCCCTGCCACAGAAACAAGTAATATTTTAGACAGTGACTTTTCTGTCAGTCCGAGCCCTAGAAGGGTAATAAAGCAGAACGAAACACCTTGTTCAATTGTGGTAGACACATAGTATGAGTCAAAAAGAAACTTCTACTGTTTTAAGACACTGAGTTTTTAAGTTGTTACCACTGCATGATCCAGCCCAACAGGACTGACACATGAGATAAGCAAGAGTAGGGGGTGGGAGGTACAGACTGACACAGTTTCTAACGTGAAGCTATAGCAGAGGGTTGTGTCCACAGGCTTATGTCCATTGCTGAGCAAGTGCCACTAGACCAGTCCTGGGGGGGGTGGGTCAGGAAGGTGCCCTCCTTCCTCTAGGAACTCGTGATCTAGTAGAAGTCTAAAATAAACTCTATTTTAATGGGATCCTCTTTTAGCCATATAAACAAAATGCTCTAGTAGCTCAGAACAGACCTCAAGAGTTCATCTTATAAAATTCAAGGAAGGTTGCCATTACAGATATATTTCCCCAAGAAGCAGACTCTGATCTGCGTGCTGAACTTTACTTCACTGGGGAGTGCTTTGAGGATCAATACCTGCAGGGGAATGGAAGAAGATCCACTTGTAACAGTACTTTAGTTGGAGAGGAAGATGAAGGAACCACGTAACATAGTCACAGCGACCAAGCGAGGGGCGAAGATAAAGAACATGGATGTCGCAAATGATGAAGAGTTCACGAGGGTCAAATCTGAGATGGTTCTTTGGATTCTGCCGTAAGGATGTCATTCTTTTCCAAAGGGCAGGGAATGGGGCTAAGAAACAATTGAACAGTGAGGAAGGGTTCATATGGGTTTCCCGAACTTTCCCACATCATGGCACACATAGGAAATCTTTATTTTGTACAGCCCACTGGTGTACATAGACACCGGCCAGGTGTGATGATCCCAGGGGCCCCCCTGGCCACCTTGAGGGCTGACAGAGGGCACTAGTACTGGGGGCTCCTGAAACCCTGCTTGGTAGAACACCAGCGTGCCAAGGCACACCAGGCAGGTAGCTCTGCACCCATACATGCAGATCGCTCATCTGAGATGACTGGCTGTCAGGGAAAGGCTAAAAGAACTAGGGATAGAGGAGTTAGCAGGCTAAACGAAGTGATATTTGTTTTCCCCACGATTCAGGAGGCGATGCACCTATATCAGAGAGTGAGCATGGGAGAGCAAAAAATAACTGAAAGAACAAAACTTATCCAGGTTTAAGGGGAAAACAAGGGCATTTGTAGAGTGGTAGTTTTAAAAAGGAAGTGTTTCTATAGAATTGAATGAAAATATGAGAGGGTTGATGATTTGGTGGGGAAAAAACGCTTTAGTATGGGAATGAAGGAAAATTAGGGAGTTACAAGTAGTCTGTTGTGAGAAAAGGGTATTTGGGGAGGTTAAACCTAAGACCCAAGTAGTGATCTGTTCACGAAGCATCTTGAATGCAGAGGTGAACCATCTGGGTCCTGTGAACAGGAAGGGGAACCCCTGAAGCATCGCAAAGAGGATTTGTTGTTAGATAACTGTCTTAGTCCGTTCTGGCTGCTATGAGAAAGTGCCATAGACTGAGCAGGTTATAAACAACCAGAATTTGTTTCTTACAGTTCTGGCGGCCAGAAGTCCGAAATCAGGGTGCCAGCATGGGCCCTCTGCTGGGGTGCAGACTGCAGTCTTCCTGCTGAGTCCTCACAGGGCAAAAAGAGGGCTAAAGAGTTCGATGGGGTCTCTATCACAAGGGCACTAAATTCCATTCCTGAGGGCTCCAGCCTTATTACTTAGTGACCTCTCAAAGACCCCATTTCCAAATACCATCACATCAGGGGGGAGGAATTTCATTGTATGAGTGGTGGGGGGGGGGGGGTTGGGCCCAGACATTCAGCCCACAACACTAAGTCTGGCGTGAAGACGAGATTCAAGACAAGAGAGACAACGAGAAAGACCAGCCGGGAAGGGCTACAAGTACACTCCAAGTGAGAAGTGAGAGCCTAAGACATTGGTGTTGGGCACTGAAGGGACGAGTATGGGTTCAGAAGGTATCTGGCAGTATGAAAGGACAGGAAGCAGAGAGAAAATTGAATTGGACCATGAACACCACAGTGTGAGCATACTGACCCAGATATACTATAGTATACGATCTCAATACTATATTGATCTAGCAATATATTATAAGAAAGGTACATACTATTAAGATTTAAGTAAATATAATTATTGGCAATTCTGAGACTCAGGGGAGATTGCAAAGAAACAGGACAAGACCCTATTAGGGTCATTCCACAGTCACTATCTCTTGCATTCAAAATTCCTTCCTTTTCATATCCTCATGGAGCTCCCAGGTCTTTAAAGTTAACTGTTACAATTGGCGTATTCCAATGCATACAATTCCTGTGCATTCTCTTTCAGGGCTAGAGGAAACAATTTGCGATTTGTTTGGGATTTGCTTTTTGTTTTGTTTTGTTTTGTTTTGTTTTGTTTTTTTACCAAGGGATGTTTTGCAACCAGCAGTTACTTTATTAAAAGGAAAAAAAAGTAATGAGGTTAAAATCTCATTGGTTTTGTAAAGCAACTGGAAATAATCGATGTGCATCTGCAACCTGTTTCTAAATGCTCTTGGAGAACTCTGTTTTGGAATGTCCTGCTGTGACCCAGGCGATCCTAATAGAAGAAGCAGTTTTGGATCCATGCCTGATAGGAACTTATCACAGACTGAATGAGCAAATGAATAGGCAGTTGTTTGCAGCCCTTCTGAAACCGTCAGCTGTGCTCCTCAAGGAATAAGTGAGCAGAAGTAGAGACCAAAAATTTCTAGGCTGCTCTGATCTTTAGTTTTAAGAGGAAGCCGTTTTGCAAGCTCAGCCCTGCATGCTGTGATGGTGTGCTTGGCAGGGCTATTCACCTTAATATTGCATTGATCTTTAGATTAAAGCAGAAGCCACTCATTTCTGTTTCCTTTTCTCCTTGGGATTGCAGAAACTTCAATCACAATGCCTTGTCTCTTCTTCCAAGTTTTTTACAGAATTAGTTGATTAAGCACTGTTTGGCTCCTAGCAAGGAGGGCATTTAAGCTGCCCTCAAAAGATGGCAGGTATATCCACTCAACGAGGCAATAGGCATAGGAAGACATGAAAGCTGTTGTCACTCACAGAACTTCCAGCTCTGCTCAGGACAGATTCCCTATTCCAAACAGGCTCCTACCCTCTTCTGGGACCACCAGGCATTTGTCCATTTGTCTAGGGGCTTGGGAATTCACAGGGGCCACTGAAACTTGAAATTTACCCAGTACCATTCCTGCTACAGAGAAGATCCTTAAAATGTGTTTATCCCCTTGCCTCTCTCGTTCAGGAAAGAAGGATTAGGCATTAAGAGCCAGGATCTGTCCCCAAAGAAAGCCTGTGAACCAAGGCTCCTTATCACCTGGAGCCTGAGAGAGACCAGCTTCCAATCATACTCCACGGTATTAGCAAAAGAAATCCTTATACCATTTCCCTCTCAAAGTCCATCATAACTGTTACATTCGCCAACGTCATCATCGTCATCACCATCCTCACCAGCATCACCGTCCAAAGGATTTCTATTTTTATCCTTTTGTTTCTATAGCTCTGTTGTTTTAATGATTTCTGGCCCTTGCATCTTGGGGATGGAGCCTCAGGAGAGGAGATGTAATTTTTGAAATCTCACACTGAGTGAATGTAATACAAGGCCAGGTTCAGAAACTCCATTCTCATGCTCAAGATAAGACATTTTTGTAAATGCCTTAAATTTTGCAAAGCACTTTCACCCCTGTTGTCTATTTGATCCTCACCCAAATCCGCTGAGATGTACAGAGCACAAAAATGCCAATCCCATTTTGCAGGCAAGGGGATGAAGACTCAAGAGTTAAAACCTTTGCCCAGATTCACAGAACCCCACCTAGAACTCAGACCCTCAGCCACACCTGCCTTCTTTCTGTTGTGCCAGGCTGGAATGGACAGAAAGAGCAAGGGAGAGGTGTCCCACTTCTCCTGACAAATCCCATTCGGCACCCTGGCCTCTGCACGTGTGTCAACGTCCCAGGAACTTTCTCCAACCCTCTCGTGCATGTCCTCCTAGCATCCAGAAGTACAGGAGCCCTCACCAGGAGAAATATTCCAGTTCCTTCTCTTCCAGCCTCCCAGTTCAATCTCCCCATGCTCCATTTCAAAGGGTCCTTTGCAATAAGGCCTTTGAATTTTTTTATTAGGCTGTTCTAAAGCCTCTCTTTACATCTTTTTTCTTTCATATTTCCTTAAATGAGAAACTCACTAAGAAGTGAATTCTGGGTCACCCAAAGGTTAGGAGGGAGAGGGAAGGGGTATGATCAGTTCCAAATCCCAGCCTGCAATAAACTAATCAGGTTATACTCATATTCAGAGGGCCCCCCTCCACTCAATTAAAGATTGGCTATGCAGTACCTAACCACCCCTAGGAAGGCAGCCCACTGCTATTGTTGAGAAGCAAAAATAATTATTTAGAAGCAGAAATGAATTCCTTACATCTGTCTGAACCCCCGTTGGTTTACAACCATAAGGTAATTTGCTTCAACTAACTTAATTTCTGTTCCCTGTTCAATTCCCTTGTGCCTTTTAACTAATGTTTTAATTCTCTTTTGCACTCTCTGCACCACCAAATCAAAGCAAAATTTATCTCTCTTTCATTTGCCAAAGCCAAGCAAATTTGGAAGGGAAAAAATTACTAATAAAGGACAAAGAAAATGTATTTTTCATTTCAGTGAATCAGAACAGAGTACAAAGAAGCTTAATCATTATATTAAATCAAAGGAATGTAAATCACATTATTCATATTCATAAATTGCTGACAACATGTGGCCTTTGAAAAGCTTGCGATGAGAAGCCTCTTTGGTGGAAGGGGGAGGGAGGGACAGACTTTGGGAGTGAGGAACACTTCGAGCCAGGATTAGCTCTTTCTCTATATTGGTTCCTTTTTCTCACAAGGCAGCCATTTTACAATCAAATCCCAGCCTGGCTCTCAAAGCTTTTGGCATTTCAACCTCTTAAGAATTGAAGACTAAGAGATGATTTGAGTCCTGAGCATCGAGCTGGTCTGGACAATTCTAATTATGGGTGACAACATGTGTCATCTTGATGACCAAGCTGAATAGAATGTCCAAAAAAAAAAAGAAAAAAGAACTTCATGGTTGCTCAAAGATTTTTTTTCATGCCAGTTGAAAAAATTCATGCCAGATGAATTAATAGTAATAAGGATAAATCAGGTTTAATAAAACATTGTACATTTCTCAAGGCTTCCACAGACATCACCTTGCCACACTGGCTCAAGGGAAGGCTGTGTGTGTAGAAGCTAAGGCTTTGGGGCCAAACTGGCTCTGTGCCAAACCCCACTCCTCCATGCTAGGCGACATTACACCAGGTATTTAACCTCCTCGTACTCCAGTGCTCTCACCTGGAATATGGGAATGATGACAGTACCTAACTCACTGTGTTCTTAGTTAAATGAGAAAATGCACATAAAGCTCTTAGCGGAGGGCTCAGTAAAGATTGTACGCGCAGAGTTGATTCCTGTTATTCACAGTAGTCATGTTCTAGGAAGTCATCGCCAAAAACGAATTCGCAAACACTGAACCATTGCTCCTAGGTAAGTTTCTGCCTCTGGTAACATTTTCATCAATCAGTCAATACACAACCACATTTTATCAGAATTTCTGTTTAAAGACACCTTATTTAATATATATTGAACTCCTAGCCACCAGCACTGTAACTCAGGCCTGAAGGAAGCCTATCAAAAACGCCTTTCGCGGGGGATGCTTGGCTGGCTCAGTCAGTAGAGCATGCGACTCTTGATCTCAGAGTCGTGAGTTCAAGCCCCATGTTGGGCAAGGAGGCTACTTTAAAAAAAAGTGTAAAATACCTCTTTTCTCAATCAGGCACATCACAGCCTTCTTATACTTTGCACATTTTAGGGCCATTTTAAAAGTGAAATCACCAACAAAAAGCCATTTTAAAAGTGAGATCATCAACAAAAAGCACTTTGCACATTTTAAGTCCATTTTAAAAGTGAAATCACCAACAAAAAAAAAAATGAGAAAAATGCGGCACTAAATAGACAGCAGAAGGACACTTGCTTACAGTATGAGCTGAAACAAAAAGGTAGCGTGTCACCTTTCTTGGCCTCATCCTGGGAACATGTGCATCGGGGACTTACATGTTCCATGGCTCTGCACGTACCTGTGAATGGCCAAGAGAGCACAGCAGGTATTGATTTGAAGAGCTACAAAGAAATTTTAGTGAGTAGGCAAATTTGCAAATATGGAATCACAAATAAGAAGACCAGCAGCGTTATGATTAATCACCCAATGAAGTAAACAAAGTAGTTATTATTTACTTTTTAGAATTCAGTATGGTTGGGGTGCCTAGGGGCTCAGTCAGTTAAGCATCCGCCTTAGGCTCAGGTCATGATCCTGGGGTCCTGGGATTGAGTCCTTGCTCAGCGAGGAGCCTGTTTCTGCCTCTCTCCTTCCCCCTTCCCCTCCTCTTGCTGGTGCTCTCACAAAGTGCATGTGCTCTCTCTCTCTCTCTCTGTCAAATAAATAAATTAAATCCTTCAAAAAATGTTTTAAAGTTCAGTATGGGTCTTAGGAAACAGAATATGATTTTTACTGTGATCCATATGCTGTGGTGTGAACAAACGATAAACAATATATCTAATAAGATACATGAAGACAACAGAGAAACTTTTGCTTTTTTCAATCATCCAAAGGAGATCAGGGGTGGGAGCAGGGTCAAGAAGGATTTTCCATCCTAGAGGGATAGAAAATGAAAAGCAGATAATAGATAATATTAAAAACCTCAGGAGAAATGCCTAAAGCTATTTTTAGTCCCCATTTTGATAACATATTTTAAAAGGTCAACTGTGATATGGAGTATGCATCATTTATGATGAGAAGAAGAAAAAGTAAATTGGACTGGAGAAGGGAGTATTTCAAAATTGTTTTTTAAAATGGTGTGTTCACATCAGCAAAGGGCAATGACATGCATTTTGGGGTGGGCCACTTGCTTCAAAACTGGTGGTAAAAGGCACTTCCTTAAAAGAGGTAGAGCATGATACACAACTGAGAAATAAAATGAGTTGCTGATATTTTTGATAAAAAGAAATAGATAAAAAGAAATAATGACAAATCTTTTTTTTTTTTTAAAGATTTTATTTATTTATTTGACAGAGACACACAGCGAGAGAAGGAACACAAGCAGGGGGAGTGGGAGAGGGAGAAGGCTTCCCGCAGAGCAGGGAGCCCGATGCGGGACTCGATCCCAGGACCCTGAGATCACGACCTGAGCCGAAGGCAGACGCTTAACGACTGAGCCACCCAGGCGCCCCTAATGACAAATCTTAATTGGCAAAAAAAAAGTCAAGAAAAATAGATGTAATTAGCATGGCTTTGTTAAGAATAATCAGTCAACTTCTGGGGAAGATCGCAGAGTAGGAGGATCCTAGCCTCACCTGTCCCCTGGATTCTCCTCAAAAATACTTACATCAGTGTAAATAACCCAGAAAATGACCTCAAGACTGGCAGAACAGACTTCACAGCTAAATGTAGAGAACAGGCCACATCAAAGAGGGTAGGAAGGGTGGAGACATGATCAGGAGCCGATTGGACCCACTGTCTGTGGGAGGGAGGGACACCACAGGTATGGAGATGAGAGGAGCAAACCCCACACCAAGCACCCCAGGCATGGGGAACCCACACTGGAAAGACAAATCCCCATAATATTTGGCCTTAAAAACAAGAGGTCCTTAACTTCACAAGTTCTTACAATCAGTGGGTCTTACCACCTAGAACTTTGAAAATCAGTTGGCTCAGCTCTGGGAGAGCCAGGGGTGATAGGGAACTGAGTCCCCATCCTTAAAGGGACAGCATAACGAACAGCCCACTGAGACACGCATAGAAGCAGCGGTTTGGAAAGGGCCTGCAGCATACAGGAGGGAAATTTGCTTACTGATCTCAGAGCATGTGCTTTGGGAGCCTTCTCCAAGAACAGAAGAGCTGGAGGGTACCATTTCCCTCCCCCAGCCCCAAACCTAGATACACAGACACCTGCAGGAATTAGTGCGGCACCAACACTCTCCACCTGACTCGCGTGCGAGCAGTGAGCCCTGCCCCCGCACTCCTCCATGACCCGGCCTCCGCCAGCCTGGCCTGACAGAAGCTTTCCCGGGTGGCTGCAGGTTCCCTCCCCCAGAGGATCATTGGAGAACTTGCCCGCACTGCACACCCGCCCTCACACACCCGCGCCTTCAGCAGTAATCCACCCAAATCAGTGCCACAAGTGCAATGGTGTGCAAGCAGCCCCAACAGGGCTCAGCACCACCCCAAAATGACATAAAAGCCATACACACCAGTTCAACTACAATCCCAGCAGCGGGCTGGGGGCAGACATCTGGTCTGACTGCAGACCCCACCCACCAACAAAACTTTTCATGGGACAACACAAGGAGAGCACCCTGAGGTTTAGTGCTACTGGAGCTCTGGCAAACACCTGGTCTGACCCAATTCAAGCCCAGAGCAGTCCCAGACTGGCCACTAACAACGCAGGGACCAAACCTTGCCCACAACAGGCACAGAGAGCCATTGCCGATGACTGGACTGAAGGCAGATGCAGCTCAGCCACAACACAACTGGATAGCTGCGTTCCAAAGAACGAAACTGGACCACTTTCTTACACCATACACAAAAATAAACACAAAATAGATTAAGGACCTAAATGTGAGACCTGAAACCATAAAAATCCTAGGAGAGAGCACAAGCAGCAATTTCTCTGACATCAGCCATAACAATTTTTCTTTTTTTTTCTCTTTTTTTATTGTTATGTTAATCCCCATACATTACATCATTAGTTTTAGATGTAGTGTTCCACGATTCATTGTTTGTGCATAACACCCAGTGCTCCATGCAGAACGTGCCCTCTTTAATACCCATCACCAGGCCAACCCATCCTCCCCCCCCTCCCCTCTAGAACCCTCAGTTTGTTTTTCAGAGTCCATCGTCTCTCACGGTTCGTCAGCCATAACAATTTTTGTGGTATGTTTCCCAAGACAAGGGAAATAAAAACAAAAATAAACTATAGGGACTACATCAAAATAAAAAGTTTCTGCACAGCAAAGGAAACAACTTACCAAGCAAAAAGACAACCCACTGACTGGGAGAAGATATTTGCAAATGACATATCCAATAAGGGTTTAGTATCCACAATATATAAAGAACTTATACAACTCAACATCGAAAAAACAAATAATTCAATTTAAAAATGATCAGAAGACATGAACAGACTTTTCTCCAAAGAAGACATACAGGTGTCCAAAGACACATGAAAAGATGCTCAACATCACTCATTATCAGGGAAATGCAAATCAAAATCACAATGAAATATCACCTCACACCTGTCAGAATGACTAAAATCAAAAATACAAGAAACAAGTGTTGGTGAGGATGTGGAGAAAAAAGAACATTCGTGCACTGTTGGCCGGAATGGAAACTGGTGCAGCCTCTGTGGAAAAACCTTTAAAAATTTAAAAATAGAATTAGGTGTGATCCAGTAATTTCAGTACTGGGTATTTACCCAAAGAATACAAAAACATTAATTTGAAAAGATATATGCACCCACTATGTTTATTGCAGCATTATTTACAATAGCCAAATTATGGAAGAAACCCAAGTGTCCATCCATAGAAAAATGGATAAAGAATATGGGAATATATAAATATATATATATATCATGGAATATGGAATATGATGGACTATTACTCAGCCATTAAAAAGAATGACATGTTGGGGCGCCTGGGTGGCTCAGTCTTTGAGCGTCTGCCTTCGGCTCAGGTCATGATCCTGGGGTTCTTGGATCGAGCCCCACATCGGGCTCCCTGCTCGGCGGGAAGCCTGCTTCTCCCTCTCCCACTCCCCCTGCTTGTGTTCCCTCTCTCGCTGTGTCTCTCTCTGTCAAATAAATAAATAAATAATCTTAAAAAAAAAAAGAATGACATCTTGCCATTTGCAACAACATGAATGGATCTGGAGGGTTTAATGCTAAGTGAAATAAGCCAGTCAGAGAAAAACAAATACCATGTGATTTCACTCATATATGGAATTTAAGAAACAAAATAAGTAAAAAAGAGACAAATGACAAAACAGACTCTTAAATGTAGAGAAGAAACTGGTGGATGCCAAAGGGGGGGGAATAGAAGGAAATAGGTAAAAGGGGATTAAAAATACACTTATCATGATGAGCACTGAGTAATGTATAGAATTGTTGAATCACTATATTCCACACTTGAAACTAATATGACATTGTATATTAATTATGTTGGAATTAAAAATAAATCTTCAGATAAATGTAATTTCCTTCTAGAAAGAATGGCAGGAATTATATATATGGGGGTGGAGCCACAGATGAATTGTGTGTGGACTTTAAAAACTTCTTTATTGAGACTAGAACCCAGAAATAGAAAACCACATAAAACAATTGAGGGACTCAAGGAAGTATTGTAAGGAAGACACTGTTGTCTCCACCAGCTAGATCAAGAACAGAAATTTTCAGCCTCTGCGTAAAGCCTCGATGCACCCCATTCTTTTTTTAATTTATTTTTATTTTTTTATTTTTAAGATTTTTTTAAAAGATTTTATTTATTTATTTGAGAGAGAGAGAGAGAGAGAGTGAGAGAGAGCATGAGCAGGGGGAGGGAAAGAGGGAGAGGAAGCACACTCCCCACTGAGCAGGGAGCCCAATGCGGGACTTGATCCCAGATTCCTAGGATCATGACCTGAGCCTAAGGCAGACGCTTAACTGAGCCACCCAGGCACCTCATGCACCCCATTCTAATCCCAGCTTCCTTCCTGCACAAGGAAGTAATTCTGATTTGCCTGGTAATCAGTTTTTTGTATTTCTTGATAAATTCAAGTGTCTTAGTTTCCTAGGGCTGCCATCACAAATTAACACAAAGTAGGTACCTTAAAATAACAGAAATTTGTTCTCTCACAGTTTTAGAGTCCAGAAGTCCCAAATCAAGGTGTTGGCAGAGTTGATTCCTTCTGAAGACCCTAAGAGGAATTTATTCCAGGCCTCTCTCCTAGCCTCCTATATTGCTGGCACTCCTTGACATTCCTTGACTTGTGGCTGCCCTCTCATCTTGCCTCTGTCTTCACATGGCCTTTTCCTGTGTGCCTATGTGTCTAAAATCTCCCTTTCCTTTTCCTTATAAGGATAGCAGTCACCAATTTAGGGCATACTCGGAATCTGAAATGACCTCATCCCAAGATTCTTAACTGATCTGCAAAGACCCTATTTTCAAATAATGTCACATCCACAGGTACTAGGGATGAGGACTTGAATATGTCTTTTGGGGACTACTATTCAACCACTATACCATGTGTATATCCCTAGTCTCAATCATTTAGTATTGCTTATATTGTATTTTTTTATTTTTGTCTCTTAATTTACAAGCCTCCCTCCAACCCCCCTTTTTTTTTTCCTTTACAATTTATTTGTTGAAAGCCAAGGCCATCTAATCTGTAGTTCCCACAGTCTAGATATAGCTAATTGCACACTCAGAAAAAGACTCTCTTCTTGACCAAACTTTAGACAGACTTTTCAGGGCCCTCTTTTTGACTATACCTTGTCCTTGGGCTCTGTCATTTAGCCTGTTCAGTCCATCTATAGCAAGAATCCTGGTAAGTCCGGTTAGCAAGAATCCTGGTAAGTCGGGTTAGCAAGAATGCCTCCACTCTTGATATCTGACCACCCTGGACTGTCCTCAACCAATGCCTCCACTCTTGATATCTGACCATCGTGTTAGGCCGGTTTAGCAAGAATCCCCCAACCCTCCACCTGATGATGTCTCCTCTTAATACATTTCCATCTACCAATCCCTTCACCCTGCTCCTTGGCTATAAATCCCCACTTATTGTTGTGTTTGGAATCCAGCTCAGTTCTATACTAAGTCTCTTTTCCCCTGTTGTAATAGTTCTGAATAAAATCTGTTTTTACTGCTCTAACTTGTGTCCAGCTCTAGTTCTCTTTGACAACTCACAGCTTGCCATTCAGCATTTCCTCCGTCCTCTACATTTCCTACAAAGGTGCAGCTGGATCTAGACCCTGGACCAAACTCAGGTTCAATTCTTTTGACAAAAGTATATGTGGCGGTGGTGTGTTCTTTCATCCGAAGGTCCATTATGTCTGGTTTTTCCTTTCCTTCTAAGGCTAGCAGCCATTGGTGTTCAATTACTACATCTCTCAATGATGATATTCTATCATTATCCTCTTCCGTTATTCAATGGAATGATGCTACAATACTACACTTCTATATGTTATTTGTTATATTTCATATATTTACATCCTGTGTTGTATTTCATACAGGAAAAGTATGGAAAATGTTTCATTCTTTCTCTTGTCAGATTTAAAGGCAATAAATGTGTTTATATATTTATATGCATTGACCCATACTGGTACTTCTAATATATAGTTCACAGGGTTTTTTTCTTAACTATCTGTATGATATGTGTCCCCTTTCTTCCATACCAAGACTCCTGGTTTTCAAGGATATAAGAGGTGATAGAAATAGAGTAGCCCACAATTACTTATGTGCTTTATCACATATTAACTACTGAACAGTCTCAACAAAACCATTCTAAGTTAAAACTTCTTTTGCATTTGCTTTCTCCAACCTTCCCCCATTTTATTTCTATTTTACTGTATCTACATATATAGCCATTACATATTATATTCTCTCTCTTCTTAGTTCACCTTTAGTCTACAGTCTATAAGTAAATATATATTTAAATATCACCACCAGCAATTACCAGTAATTTGTCTCTAGTCATTTTATATGTTTTCTAGCAGATTTCCCAGGAATGCTAGACAAGAACATATTCCCTGAGGTCTTACATTTTGGTAACATTTTTGCTATGCCCTTTGTACTGAAATAAGTTTTAATTGATATAAATTATATTTGGCTCATATTTTCTTTCTTTGATTACATTAAATATGTCACTCCATTTTCGTCTAGCAAAAGGTGCTGCTGTTGAAATTCTGGTAATAATCTAACTTTTACCTCATAAATCACTTTCTCTTTTTGTCAAGATGGTGGAAGGAAATTTTTGGTTTATTTGTTTTATTGTCACCTCAGGCAGTTTTAGTAGAATATGTCTTGGCATGTGTATCTCTCTGAGTTGATATTCTCAGCTATTATGCAATTGCTTTTTCAATATGTAGTTCAAAACTATATATATACATTTTTTTTTTTTTAAATTTCAGGACAGTTTCTTCACTTACAGTTTAACATTTGCTATGTTCTCTTGTTTCGGTTTTCTTTTTCAAGAGTTCTAATTATCCGTACATTGGACCCTCTTTGCCTTTCTTCAGTATTTGCCATTTTCATGGAATCCTTTTTATCTGTAGCTGTTTCTCTTTTATTTTTAAAATGTTCCTATTTTTCGGTTTCCGTTTACCTTAAGGCACAATCTTTAGCAATTTTTCTGTTCTAGTCTTCTTTTCTGACATTATGATTCTTTAGTTTCTAATGCTTTTCTGTCTTCTATCATCACGTTCTGAACTATGGTTCTAATTTGTGTAGCTTTGTCATGTTTTGTATCCATTTCTTGATGTCATTGAGCTTATTTTGAAATAGTATGTTGCAGTTTTTATCTGTTTTGTAAATATAACTTCCAGCTCTACTTTCACTGTATTTAGGGATGCTATTCTGCTTTTGCCCCTTTTTGCTCATAACTTTGACGAATGATCTTGATATTTCCCTGTTGTTCACTTTTATGTGAAGTTAGTTTCTTGAACTTTAAAAAGAGGTGTGGTTCACATGAGAGACTATGGACTCTGAGAAACAAACTGAGGGTTCTAGAGGAGAGTGGGGTAGGAGATGGGTTAGCATGGTGATGGGTATTAAAGAGGGCACGTTCTGCATGGAGCACTGAGTGTTATATGCAAACAATGAATCATAGAACACTGCATCAAAAACTAATGATGTAATGTATGGTGATTAACATAACATAATAGAAAAAATCAAAAACAAAAGAGGTGTGGTCCAAGGTGGCTTTTCTAACTTATAGAGTTTCCTTTTCTGTCGTTTTGAGGTATTGTTCAAAAATACGAAGCTTGCCATTTGAGACTTCCTTGCTCTATTTCCCCTTCCCCATTTTATCTATACATTCTGTTTCTATTGTTTCTACTGCCCCTGTCTTAGCTAAGTTTGATCCCATCCCCAACGGTTTCTCCTCCATATGAGGTGCTGTCCTGAAAAAGATGACAAGTTTCAAGAATTCACAGAACCTAGACTCTTCCACACCTTGGAGACCTCATTATGAGCTCATTGCCATAACGTCATAAAAGCTGTCCAAATTTTATTTGCTGTTCTCAAATTAGACTCTAAAATTTTCAGTGAATACTTACTGGCTATTTTGGGTTTTCCTCTTCTCAGATTTACTAAATACTCCATTGCTTTCCTTTGCCTCCTCCTGAACAGACATTGATTCCATGTAAGTTTGGGGCCTTTTGCTGGTTTCTCTCTACCCAATTGAATTTTGGGGTTCAAGAGGACACCCTGTTAGTTTTATTGTAAATGTTGTACATAGGATTTCAGTTTTACTATCTATTTTCTGTGTGTTAGGAAGAAATTCAAAAACTATGCTACTACCTCTTATCTTCTCAGAATCCTTTGATAATGAATGTGTATCTTGATCTATGTAAAGAATCTAGGCTACGACTACAAAGATCCAAGGGATGTAAATTGCAGATGATGTTTACAATTCCCCTACAGAGACTGCTACATGTGTAGGTTAAGGAGAGCAACTTCATGAATGTCTACACAGACTCAGAAACCACCAATTGTCCCACCATCCTACAGTACAAAAGCTCAGCCTCTCAAAATTGAGAAAAATCTGGGGTCAATATCGGCACAGGTTTCTCAAACACACAAACATACACACAACCATACATACATGTGTACATGCATAGACATTTGATGTGTTGACTGCAGGTCTCACCATTGGATATCATCCATCAGAAAACATACCAGAACAAAGAGGGATGATATTGATCAATTTGGTCCCAGTGCACGTTCACAGGTACATTTTTACATATTCTGAGCAGTGGCAAAAGAAAATCAAGGTATTCAATGAAGTGGCAGCCTCTCACCTAAATCTGAATGAGTTTTATTGTTATTTTTTGGTGTTAAAAATGTTCAATCTGGGGCGCCTGGGTGGCTCAGATGGTTAAGCGTCTGCCTTCAGCTCAGGTCATGATCCCAGGGTCCTGGGATCGAGCCCCGCATCGGGCTCCCTGCTCCTTGGGAGCCTGCTTCTCCCTCTGCCTCTCTCTCTCTCTCTGTCTCTCATGAATAAATAAATAAAAAATCTTTAAAAAAAAAATGTTCAATCTGATATACTTAAAAAATGGAACTACTAGAATGGTAAAGTCAAAGATTCATTTAAAAACTGCTATAAGAGGGACACCTGGGTGGCTCAGTTGGTTAAACATCTGCCTTTGGCTCAGGTCATGATCCCAGGGTCCTGGGATCGAGTCCTGCATCGGGCTCTTTGCTCAGCGGGGAGCCTGCCTTTCCCTCTGCCTGCCACTCCCCCTGCTTGTGCTCTCTCTCTCTGACAAATAAATAAATAAAATCTTTAAAATAAAATAAATGCAGAACACTGAGCAGGAATAAAGTTGTCTTAAACAAACAAACAAAAACTGCTACAAGAAAATAAGATAAAAATGTATCCCTGCAAACTCTCAAATACAATTAATGTGGAGACAAACCACCAATAGCTCCCAAATCCTCACAGTATCAGCACTTACGCAAGACGAAGTAGAAGGAAGGCAAGGAGGCTTTAAATAGCCCTGAAAACAGAACTCAAAACCACCTCCAGGTCCTCACTGGAGAACCTCCCATGGTGGGCCCATCTGAGAAGAGCCGTCAAGCTAGAAGTGATCTCTGCAGAATCTAATCCATTATGGAAACTCTACAGCCAAATAGCCAGTTTCTTCAACATCAATGACAAGGAAAAAAATGAGACAGAGAGGAAATCTATGAAGTAAAACACATTTAAAGAGATATATCAACCAATGACACAGCTGGAACCTTTTTTGGAATCCAATTCAAATAAACAAAATAAAACAATTTCAAAGACACCCAGTGAAACATGAACAATGAATGCATTTTTAATTACATTAAAGAATTACTATTTATTTTGGTGTTGCCTTCCTGTTGTGGTTATGCTTTTTAAAGCAGTTCTCATTTTCCAGAGATGCATACGAAATATTTATAGATGAAATGCTATGATATTTGAGATTTACTTCAAAATCATCCTGTTGGAAGAGGGTGGGTGGGAGTACAGATGAAGGAGGATTGTCCATGTAATGATCACTTTTGAAGTTGGGTACATTGGCTTTATTATAGTAATCTCTCTACTTCTGTATATGTTTGAAATTTTCCATAATGAAAAATACAAAGAAGAGATTTAGTAGAAAAAAAACATTTTAGGGACACCTGGGTGGTATAGTCAGTTAAGTGTAGGACTCTTGGTTTTGACTCAGGGTCATGATCTCAGGGTCATGTGAGATTGAGCACCATGTCGAGCTACATGCTCAGTGCGAAGTCTGCTTAAGACTCTCTCTCACTCTCCTCTGCCCCTCCCTGCCCTCTAAAATAAGTAAATAAATCTTTTAAAAAATACTTTAAAACAATACCTATGATGAAGGCAGCAAAGTGCTACACCAATTGAGGGGGATGCATGTCTTCAAGGAAGAAGGAAGATAGAATAGTCACAAATACAGGCATCACATAGAAAGCCATGTGGACCATTCAGGATCTCTAGGGATGCTAACTAATTTCTTGATCTTGTAGAGCCCAAGTCTAAAAAGAAAGAGGGCGCCTGGGTGGCTCAGTTGGTTAAGCGACTGCCTTCGGCTCTTGTCATGATCCTGGAGTCCCGGGATCGAGTCCTACATCAGGCTCCCTGCTCAGCAGGGGGTCTGCTTCTCCCTCTGCCCTCTTCCCTCTTGTGCTCTCTGTCTCTCATTCTCTCTCTCTCAAATAAATAAATAAAATCTTTAAAAAATAAATAAAAAGAAAGAAAACTGGGTGAAAACCATATTCAAGGAGGCAACTAATTAAATCATTTTAAGCACTGTTAGATCCTATAGATAGATTCAAAGAGAGTGGAAAAGTACAGTCTGGTCATTCTAACTGGACAGTAATTTTTAAGAAAAAAAGGTGGCATGTGTTTAGCACATACAAATTAGCAATGTACAAAGTAAGGCAGTTCAAACTGGCCCTATTTATGCTGAGAAGCTCAATTCAAAAGAGGTATCAGAAAGCACATAATTTTTTTTTCAAGGCAGGTTTGTTATGGGTAAAAATGAGAGAGGATAAGTTGCATGGTATGAATGAACTCTGTGTGCATCCCTCATGAATGAGCATGAAGGAATCAAGTTAGCTCTCAGATGGGGAGCAGAAGATCTCATCTGGGTCCTTTCTTTTCCACTTCCTAAATCTGTATCTGAATTTTTCTGAGCCTTAGGTTCCTGTTCTCCCACGAATGCTGAGTTGGGTCCAGGATTCGGTGTAGGGATTTATGTAAGCAAGTGTGCTTTGTCAACTGTAAAACCAGCACTCTCCATCAAGAAAAAGGACGTGCAGTACCTGGCACGTAGGGGTGATTAATAAATTGACACCAGGGCTGGAGCTCTGGGTCATTATAGTTTAAAGGTAAATATGAGACAACTCCTGGCAGCGGGATCTTCTGTATTACACTTCAAATGCTCCTGCCATACTAAAGACTCAGCAATTTCCACTCGGCATTGCGAAGGCCAAGAAGAAATTAGGTTATAAATCAGCTTTTGGACTTTTCTGGTTTTATTTTGACTCTTGTTTGAAATATTGGTTTAAAAAAGAAAAACCATGTACCATAGTCTCAACGTAAAAGCAGATTAAAATCCCAGTTCCATCATTTCCAAGCTCGATGACCTTGGGCAAATGACCTTACCTCTCTAAACATTAGTGTCCTCACCTGAATAACATGGATACTGATACCTTCATCTCTGGACTCTTGTAAGGACTAAATTCAATAAAGTGTTCTATACAAAGCATCTAACCAGTCCTGAAACACAATAAATAGTTGCAATAATAATGATACAGTTAATGCGGTGCCATTATTATTATTTTTTTATTTTTTTATTAACATATAATGTATTATTTGTTTCAAGGGTACAGATCTGTGATTCATCAGTCTTACACAATTCACAGCGTTCACCATAGCACATACCCTCCCCAGTGCCCATCACCAGCCACCCCATCCCTCCCAACCCGCCTCTGACAACCTGCCAGGCAATTTATCTGAGCTCTGTTTTTCTCAGATTTGTCACAGTCTTGACTAGCCTATTTACATTGTAAATTTTTTTTAGCATTAATTATTTGACCATTTGTAAGCTGCCTCTACCCAGTAGTCTTAGTATGTCACTTGGCCGCAGTTTGAGAATTAGAGATTTAAGATTGACACAGATAAGAGCCTGTGAATCACGACAAAGACATAGGTCTTTGCCCCCTTTCTCGGGCTTGGGATGCAGAAACAGATCACAAGATACTTCGCACACACTGAAAATTAAGGAAAACCGTTTGTGTCAGTGTTGAATATCACTTCCTTCTTGGCGTTTCGCTGATTCTTCAGTAAGATCTCACTTCCCCCTGCCACTCCTCACGTTACAGCCAAGAAGCAAGGCGACTCATAGGCTATGGCTCCTCGCGAACTAAACTACACTGAGGCCTCCCCTCCTGTTTATGTGAAGACTCAGGGCTGCCTTTCAGGGGAGATCCATAAATCCAAGCCTCTGATTCTCAAACTCCAGGCTCGGGGTGGGAATGTGAGGAGAAGGAGTTGGGGAGGGGGTGGTCTCCTGGCTCTCCAGGGATTCAGGTCAGTTCTGAGGAGGCTGAGGGAGAACATGAGGCAGGGCACTTCACTCCTAATTTCTGCAAGGCCCTAATGACCCTGATCATTTTTCCTCAGCGCAGCCTCTTCCAATCTGCAGCCTGGTGTCTCTCACATCTCCCTGGAGGGACCCTACAGAGCAGAACTGCTCTCAAATAAACAGGACCATAGAAATTTAATATGTTTGGTTCATTTATTTATTACAAAACAGAGTAGGGCAAAAGTAGCCACTCTCTCTTCTGATTATTATTTTCTTTGTTATTGTTTGCAAGCAAACGAACAGTGCTCAGCAAAACTCATCTCCGTACAAATGTTCTTTACCTAAAATCAGCTTTTGGTGCATGTTCCTAATGCCATTCAGTTCAGTGGCCTCAAGGAGTCGGTGGACCAGCCTTGCCATTTGCTTCAATCGGGGTTAGAGCTCCATGACCCCACTTCATCTAGGCTAAATCTCCCGTTCCATCACACTGGATACTGGGGGAGAAAGTCCTATTGGAGAGGGTTGTTGAAGCGAAAATACTTGTCTTGCTTCTACTACAATAATGTCCAGTGAGCTCAGACTTGTTTGCACATGCCAGGTCCTTGAGACACTAGAACTGCATTGCATTATGCACAGACTTTATGCAACGACCCTCGGCCACACAAGGTACTATCAGGCAAGGGAAGTAAGGTATGGCTGGAGCGGTGTTTATCAACTGCTTGTATTCTTCATTTCCCCAAGCCAACCCATCCCTGCCCCCAGCACACAGGAGGCAATTCATAATGCTCGCCCTAGTCACAGCTGGATCGTGGATTCCACAATTCTCTCACATGCCTTGCAGACATAATGTAACTTGCAAACTATTTATCCCTTCTATACAGACAAGGCTGTGGGTGAAGCAAGCTGTCTTCTTATATGGAAGTGAGCACTTTAGCATGACTCCAGCAGACCACGATGGAGTCAGAGGGATGGGGATGACGTTATCCTGCAGGCCAGATCCTGACCCAGAACAGATTCCTCTCTAAGAAAGCTACTGCCTCTTCCTTACCCTTGCAACCAGAAAGCAAACCAAAACAGCCTATTAACTTGCTAGCAAGCCTACGAATTTGTTAGTAGGATATGGACAACCTCCTACCCCAAATACCCTAGCCATATGAGCCACTTTTATTGAGATGACCATTACTCACTTGGTTGCGTCTTTCATTTTCCTAAACCGAAATGAATCTGTTCTCCGCTTAATCAGGATATTGCTAAATTTCATTTTTCAAGTCTACAATTCTGAGGGTGTCAAAAAAGTTAACGGAAAATAGAGTTGTCATGTTGTCATTTTAAAACAACATATCAGAAACGGAGCATCTCCAAGATGCTGTTCAGGATTAGAGTTGAGGGAGAGCTCTGTGACCAATCTTCACTGTTCTACCAAATAAGCCACACTCACCTTCTGCTCTGCTCAGCATACTGACTGACACCATGGTACCCAAAGGCACAAGGAAGTGACTCTAGATTATCTGTGGATTTCTGCTCCTACAACTTGACAAGTGACCAGGCCAAAATGCAGGCATGCTTGCCCTCAAACCTGATTGTTATCACTGTTCTCACTATAATTATGTAACTTCATTTCATAGGAAGTACTGTTAAGAAACATGAGTCAAACAGGAAAGAGCAAGTGTTTCTGCGAAAATGTCATTGATGGGACACCTGGGTGGCTCGGTAGGTTAAGCGTCCAATTCTTGATTTTGGCTCAGGTCATCATCTCAGCGTTGTGAGATCGAGCTGGGAGTAGAGGCTGCTTAAGATTCTCTCTTTCCCTCTCCGCCACCCATCCTCTCCCTCTCAAAAAAAAAGTGTCATTGAGCATCTTATGAAGAATCAGTAAACATGACTCTCTAAAGCAGTAATATCCAATAAAAATACAAGGCAAAACGCACATGTAACTTTACATTTTCTACTAGTCACCTTCAAAAGAAACAGGTGAAATTAATTGTAACTTATTTTATTTAACCCATTGTATCCAAACTCTTATCATTTCAACCTGTAATGATATAAAATGTTTAATGAGATATTTTGTATTCTTCTTTTGTACTGTCTTGGAAATCCAATGTACAGTTTATACTTCTGGCACATCCTGGGTGTGTTCATGAACAGATTTTGGCATTTTTCTGATAGGCAGTTTTCCTTCAATATTGTCAGTGCTTACTGTCACTTGACGAAACAAGTTAAAAGTTCTCGTGGAAAAGATGTAGGGATTGTACCTGCTCGTACATTCAACAAGGGTGAGGGAAGTACGGTGTCCAGTGTAGGAGGAAACCAGTGGTCAGTGGTTGTTCAGTGCACACGGGAGTGCTCAGGGGATTGTGGGCAAAGAGGCCAAGGGAGTTAGCCGTTTTTACAGGAAGTAAGAGTTTACGGGATGATTGTTCTAGCAGCTGGATACAAATTAGACCTGAACAAGGAGAGGCTAGGGGCACAGATACAGGCTGGCTGTGTTCTGGTTGGGGCTGGGGCCAATGTAAGGTTCATCCCCACTTGCAAACCCTGTCAGCCCTAGCAAATCACCTAGCCCTCTGAGCCTCAGTTTCCCATCTCACAGGCGTGCATTGGGATTACACGAGACAAGGTAAGGGAAAGTCCTTAGCCAACGGTGAACACTACCCAGATTTTAGATACTACTATGATCGGCACAGGTGAGGTAATAAAATCAGGAAGGTGTTGTTTATCCCGAGGTGAGGTAATAAAATCCCGGAATGGAGTGAAGGCAGTAAAGCACTGACTAGAAGAAATGGAAGCAAAAGGCACTGAAGGGAAAAAGCCAAAGTGGGTCATTGATCGGATCGGTTGGGGCTGGGGCCGCAGAGCCTAGATAGGATAAGAAAAGAATCGTTTCCCATTAATGCCAACCAAGGCAACAAACTTCATCTTATGCGTTTGTGGCATCATCAGAACAGCCTTTTTCACTGAAGCCACCACTTGGCTTGCATTTCCTACCCCATTCTATGGTCATCTGGCTCCTCCCCTCCCAACACCCCCAGCTTCCACCCAGGATTAGAGGTTTTCTTTCTCTCTCCCTACCCTGAAACAGAACCATGGGATGGAGAGAAGCATGCAGTTTGGTGGGCTAAAAGTTATTGTCATTTATCAACTCCTGCTTTCAAGGACAGAAATGACAAATGGAATGCGGAGCCACTGTACTTGTATAGATAAAATATGTTCAAAAAATTGACAGGATACACACCCACCATTCTCCTCATTGCTGGCCACCAATATATCAACTGTCACCAAGTGATAACAGCCCACAACCGCCAGTGGCTAGATATTGATTTCTCCAGTAGTCAACAGCAATTGAAGTTGGGCACACGGACACGTGCACACACACACACACACACACACAGGCAATACTTTAAAGCTTATGGCCAAGTGAATTAAATATGTTTCTCTCAGGAAAAGTATTCTCATTTTCTAAGATAAGAGTTTTTCACCTTCTAAAAAAAAACAACTATTAAATAAAACTTTATTAAATTGCTTATGAGGAAACATAACCACCCCAATCCCACACTTACTGGTACAAAACAAAAATCTAGATCGGCACTAATCATATGGTTTTTCTCAGTTCCCTCCATGCCATGAGTAAGTTAAGTTCCAGAGCAGGAACAGGTAAACCATTCTCAGGATGGTAAAGATACCAAGAAAGAAGCATTATATCCTCTGGAAATCCAATTGTACTTATATTTCAAGGTTGTCATTTGTTTTGAATTACGTTGTCCAACTTTCTTCCATTAGAATGGATAATGGAGCATGAACTATATTTGGCAAGATCTGTGATCTAGGAGCAGGCCAGGCCCTTGCAAGATTATGAAGTAGGAAAAATTATATCTTTAATATCTTGGATCTCTCTTTTGAACATCTTCCTTACCTTGCTACCCAATCCTCATTCTCCCCCTCTGGTCTCTCTTTCAGATCTCTCTCCAATGATATCCCACAATCAAGATCTTTCTTGTCTGATCCTGGGTTATCCACATTAATGTAGCCTGTACTCTATTCCTTAAAAGACATGGTCTCTGTTTGTGAATGTTACAAAGAGTTTCCTTGGTGGTAATTTAAGGCCTGCAGCCAGCCAAAGAGATTTTCTATACTCTTCAAATCACACTCAAGGTACTGTGCAGGTAATGAAAAATAGATCAGAGTGCTTGGGGAACCACAAACAGACCAATAAGTCAAAGGAATTATTATTGTCATAATTATTTCTCTGGCTTCATAAAGGATCATTGGTGTGTTGGAGCTGGTTTGTACTGCATGCAAGAACAGATTGGGCAAATCTCTCCCCCCAGTTCCACAGTTCCACACTCAGTGACATTATGCTGGTAGTTTGGAATCAACCATGGCGAGAGTATTTACACCAGGGTAATTGGCAAATGCTACAATCAGGCCTTCCTCTGTACCCGCCAGAGAGCCAAGTTACCAGCATATCCCTGCATAAGGTCATCTGGCTCCCCCGTGTCTTTTCTGCTCACTGGTATATGCTAGTACCTACATTGCCTGACATATAGAACATGAAATATTTCAGTTACTCAAACGAACACAAACAGACACACTCCAAATCTGCACATGTGCACACATGGGCACGCACACACACACACACACACACACACACACTTGAATCTGAGTATTCGGTACTCAGAATATATCTGAGTATATATAAATGAGTATATCTGAGTAATAATAAAGGGCAATTTTATTTTCTATTTTAGAATATTTACTTGGTTTACTGCCAAAGGCCTAGAATTCCTGGAGAAGCAAGTATTAACAAATGTCAGGATAAGAAGCTATTTAAATATTGCAGAAAAGCATATTATGGTACTTTTCAGTTTTAATAACCTCTTAGGACAAAAACTAATTTTTGAAATTGCAAGTTGTCCAAACAAGTCCTCTTAGGTTCTCATGTTGTACCAATAAGGTTCATGCACGCCTTGCCTAGCCTTATCCCATCCCTGCTCCCAACTCAAGAATCACAGCCTCTCTCCTCCTCCCCTCACATTCTGCCCACTCCTCAGCTGAGCTCCAAAGAAAACACTCTGTGAAAGGTCACCCAAACGGCAATATCCAGGCCATTTCTTGGTCTTTCTAGCCCCTCTGTGGCACTTGGTACTACTGTCCGCTCCAATTGGCCTCATCCTGGCCATGTCAACTTCCTGTGGCGACCATTGTGTATCAGGATCCCTCGCTGGATTCGTCTAGGCCATTGTCTGCTTCCAGCGCCTGGCTCTCATTTTCTCTTACTCCCTGACTCTTGTTCCTTGGGTGTGCTGCACATGTTGGCTGTCCTTCCTCCACCTTGCTCACGGGATTGTGAAAGGCGTGGCACACACTGTTAGATATGTATTGCATAAATGAACACGTATTTCATAGTCACACATACACACAAGTGCACGTGCGCGCACACACACGCACACACACATCAGCATTGTCCCTCCATCAGGACACACTCCTTAGCGCTCACGGGCAGGTGGACTCTCCCCTTGTCTTCAAGCTCCGCATTGGGCTCTCTGCTGCAATGCCTCTCTTTGCCTCTAGGGGGCAAACTGTGTTTCAGTCCCAACTTGATGCTGGAAAAGTCCTTCCTAAAATTCTCCCCTCCCTTTACTTGCCTTGAGCTGCTCACCTACAGTCTAGGGTATAGGCCTCTCCCCTCTGCCTTTCTCTTAAAGGCATAGTCTTTGTCTTTCTCTAGTCTCTCTTCCAGAGTCATCTCACAGAATCCCATGGCTTCAACTTTCATCTCAACATGCTCATAATTCCCAAATGCAAATCTGAATTAAATCTTTATTTGTAGATTCTACAAAACCTCAGTAAGTCCTACACCACACGTTTTATCTTCTCCCTCAAACGCATTTCACTTTCTGTTAATGGCACCCCCAGTTCCTAATTAGTCCAGTGAGGACACCTGGAGGCCCCTGTGATTCCTGTCTCCCCCTCCCACAACTTCCATTCTTTCACTCATGCTTGTCCGTTCAACCTCGGAGAGCTTTCTCCATTGGGTTCTCTGCGTTACCACCACCTGCTGCCATAGTTCAGGCATTGGGTATTTCTCAAGTGTACCACCACAATGAATTGCTAACTGACCATCCCACATGGAGACTTGCTTCCTCAATTCACCCACGGTACTGTTAGATTTGTCTTTCTGATGTCACTCTTTGGTATTTCTGATTGCCATGTGCAGAACAATAATGTCTGCTTAAAGTGATTAGCAGATTGTCTACATCAGGATCACCTGGGAAGCCGGCTCACATTAAAGATCTTTTGAACCCCACTTCAAACCAACTGAATCAAATCGGTGGGTCCCAGAAAGCTGTATATTCAGCCAGCTCCATGGATGAGCCTTCAACCCAGTAAAGTCGGAGGGCCACTGGCCTGCAGCTTCCTCCCTAGGGCATATATAGACTCTTACCATCCAGCCCCCACCCACCTTTTTAATCTTATTTTCACCAGCCCCTTCACCCCATGCCTTTATGCAAGCTGTTCCTTCTGCCTAGAATGCCCTCTGGCCTTTTGCTGCCAAGTCTCACTCAGGTTTAGCTCTAAGTTCACCCCTGCTGTGACATCTGTGATTCCTTTAGTCATAACCAATCCCTAGCTCCTTGGGAATTGCTCCTTCTCATTGACTATACCTTTATGACAGAGTATCTCACTGCATCAAAGTAATATTTTATTATCAATTTCTTTGGGAGCCCAAGTATTTCTTAAGGGCAAGAACCAGGTTTTACTTATCTTTTTTACCCCCAGTTTCTGACACATACTAAGTAGTCAGTAAAATTATTTTTGAATAAATGACTGAATAAATAAAACTTGCCTTCTACCACCACAATACAGACATCAGACCCTGCAGACAGCAGCATTTAGGGGAAAAAAAAAAAAAAACACTTAAATCGAACGATAATGGCGCTGACAGATCCCCTGATGAGCCTGAAAGTGGTATGCAACCCATCAGACCAAGAGGACCCAAAGTTTATTCCTGAAACCCAGGGGACATCTAGATCACTCCTCCCAGTCCAGGGCATAGACATAGATTTAGCCAGTTTGTTGAATAGAGCCAGTCGTAGAAAAGGCAACAGCAAAGACCTAATTCTCAGACAAATGGGTAACTAAAGATACCCTTTATTTACTTATTTATTTTTAAAGATTTTATTTATTTATTTGAAACAGAGAGAGAGTGAGTGAGAGAGAAAGCATGAGCAAGGGGAGGAGGAGAAGCAGACTCCCCTGCTGAGCAGGGAGCCCAATGCAGGACTCAATCCCAGGACCCTGGGATCTTGACCTGAGCCTAAGGCAGTCGTTTAACAGACTGAGCCACCCAGGCATCCCTAAAGATACCTTTTAAAAAGGTGAGTGGCAGAAACATGGCAGGGACCCCAAAAACCAAGGCTCCGGATGGGCCTTGCCATCTGTCATCTATCTGACAACTGATGGCACTGTTTGAATAACCCCCGAGTTCATGGATTTGTCTTGTCCTGGCAATGGGAGTGGAGGGGATACAGAGGAGAAAGTCACATGATTCCTCCTTTCCAGGAGTTTCCAGTCTAGATAGAATACCTAAGTGCTGCACATGGCAACAACCCAAGAATAAAAAACAAAGTAGCATGGTGGAAACTGCAAATCAAGCTAATAGGAAAACAAAGTCCACAGCTGCAGAGGGAATACCAGGGAAAGGAAGAAATCAGATTGATTTGTAATCGCAGAACTCTGGCGCTGGAAGGGGCTAGGGAGACCATCCAATGCAGCTCTCTCATTTTACAAACGAGAACAAAATGCAGACTGAAATGACTTGTTCCAAAGCCATTCAGATAATTTATCTAACCAGGAAAGCTTCCAGGTAAAGGTGAGATAAGCTTGGAAAAAAGAGAAGGAGAGCTTTGCGCAGGGATAGTTGTGAGGAGGAAATAGCAAGAGGGTGGAGAGAAAGAAAGGGGCTTTGAGGAAGGATAAGAGGCAAATGAGCAAGTCGAGGGAGACAAAAGTGAAAAGTGCCGAGATGAAGCAGAGGACTGATGAGAAGTGAATGTGAGTATCAGGTGGGAGGCAGGACCAGCCTTTACAAATGGGAGGTCCAGGTCAGGGGAGGAGCAGGACTGAATAGGCACACGATTGCACTATGCAGTGGATTCCTGTGCTATCAGAATCCAGCCCCACTCAGAGCTGGAAGCACCTCAGATGACAACCCATGAACTCACCTTACAGAGAATAAGTGCCAGTTAAGAAGAAGGTACCACAAATGTGTGGCCTTTGGAGACATGATGATTCTGTTTTTAAAACCCAGCTCTGTGTCTTTGAGCCCCTTATTGAAGCTCTCTGAGCCTCCTTTTTTTTTCCTACAAGATGGAGAAATATTCATCTCATGGAGTTGTTCTACAGATTAGGTTATTATGCATCCTTAGCACTTGGCCCAGTTCTGAGCCCATAAAAGGAGCTCAGTGAATGCTTCTTTCTCCTCCCTTTACACTAGGAGTGGAATTGACTTGTCCAAGGTCACACAGCTTGAGGGGTGTGTGACCTGGAGAAGGAATCCTATGCTCAGACTTGAAACCCAAAGCTCCAGTCCTAAAGCAGGCTGCCTCTCTTGGGGACTCCCCAGCCAGGCTTCCAAAGTAGTACAACCCTTTGGAAGAAGGTAGTTTTGGAATTTCTGTAAGAGATTCTGGGAATTCACAACTAGAGCTTCATTTATCCTTCTTCCTCAAGCTGTAGTGGGCTTCCAGCCTTGACAAGGGAACCCATGCCAAACAAACCGAAGATAATAAAGACAGCAGATCAAAGATAAGTCCTCCATGAAAGTATGTCAGCTGGGGACAGAGGAGGAAAGCTATTTTTTTTTTCCAAAAGTTATTTTGACTTCATGATTTCCTAGGATTTTAATGATAATGGTCTGGATTACTAATACAATTCACATCCCAATATGCTTAATATTCTTCACAATTTGAGGACTGGGACCAAACTATTAAAAGCCAATCAGGGGGCGCCTGCGCGGCTCAGTCTGTTAAACGTTTGACTCTTGATTTCAGCTCAGGTCAAGATCCTCACGCTCAGTGGGGAGCCTGCTTGGGATTCTCTCTCTCCCTCTCCCTCTGCTCCTTCCCTGCTCATTTGCACGAGCCTTCTCTCTCTCTCAAAAAAAAAAGCCAATCAGTCTGGGCCAGGCAGAGATGCAAAGTAGACACAGAGATTGCTGAGCTATAGGGCAATGTAAATAAAATGTATCAATGTTATAGAAAGATCAAAAGATCTGGTTTTCATCAAATACCCTTTGGGGAATGAGCTCCAAGACCATGGGCATCTAAGTTTTGGACAGCATGTAAACAATGAGACTTTAAAATAAAAATTTTAATTTAATAGATACAACTAATGCTTTTATCAATGACCTGGGACAGTGCCATGTTTGTTTATTTTTTTTAAAGATTTATTTATTTGAGAGAGAGAGAGAGAGTTCGAGTAGGGGAAGGTGCAGACGGACAGCGGGAGAGGAAATCCTAAAGCAGACTCCCCTTGGAGCACAGAACCAGTCACAAGGTTGATCCCACCACCCTGAGATCATGACCTGAGCTTGAAGTCAAGAGTCAGTTGCTCAGTGGACTGAGCCACCCAGGCGCCCCAGTGCCGTATTTTTTTTAAGAATGTACTGCAATTCTGTTCAAATTTTTTAAGCATTTCCCATGCTCCAGGGAATATGCTGGCCCTAGCACTTTACGGAGGTGAGTAAGATAGGGTCCCTGTTTTCCAAAAGTGTTTCATCCCATATCACCCCTCTGCTCTAAACCCCACCGTGTCTCCCCATCTCACTCGACTAAAGCCAAAGTGCTCACAGTGGCCCACCAGGTCCTCAAGGACCTCCTCAGCCCTACTGCCCTCTCCTGCTCATGCTACTCCAGCACACCAGTCTCTCTCTCTCTTTCTCTCTCTCTCTCTTTTTGACACTGAATATGTCAGGCATCCTCCTGCCTTTGTGAAATGAATGGACCATTCGAGGAACAATTGCAGCTCCAGTTGTGGAGAAGGAAAATTCAGCAGCTGACCTAAGAACCTGCCAGTCAGAAGCTTCCTTCTGAATGTTCCTGAGGTGAGTGGCAGCTCTGAGGAGCTGGCTTTGCTCTCTGAGGTGAACAACCTAGCTAGCTGGGTGGCTGGATTCCTGAAGGGAAAACCTGACCACGCCCCTGTCAGGGCAAGATATCACTGATTGGCACTGCCCCCACTAGGCGCTTGCATCCCACACGACTCCAGTGAGGGCCAGCCTGTCTCTGCTGGGCCAAAGATGGTCTGTTGTGTGAGGGGACCCTGCCACAAGGAAACACTTGAGCTTTTTAAAAATCTGGACTCATTAGGACAGAGCATGATCACTCCATTACACCTGCAAATGATCCTAATCCCAGGTCTGTTTTGAGCACCTCCAGGTCCACAAAGCATGGAAACGAACTTCAAGTCAAACAGTGATATAGTCAAGACAACTGGACAATTTTATTATCTGGATCCGGGGCAAAAGATCCAGGGGTACTCGTCGAATGTCTGTCCTCTATTCCACCTAGTCATGCTTCATCCAGTTGGCATGGTCCCATGGCAGTGGACCCTCTTGAAAATAAGGGAAGAGGAGCTCTAGCGCTCTGGACAGACAGCCCCAGTCTCCCAACAGCCAAGCACAGCTTCCATAGCCAGGCGGGAGACCAGAGCCAAGGAAAGCTCACCTGGGAGCCAGCATGACCTTAGCTTCCAAACACAAGAAAATTGCAGTGTGCTATGCTGAGCAGTGGGTGGGGCAAGGGAGAAGGGTTCAGTGGGGGAGATAATGTTTGTCCTGGGGCAACATTTTTAACCATCCTCCCCACCCCCGGCCTGAGCAATACACCCAACGCTTTACATATAAGTAGCATCCCCCACATGCCCAGTATGGGCTGACTTAGTACCTAGCCCCCTCGTACTTCACGTGTTCTCCTCCATACTCCTCTGCCATGGATGCATTTGTGCACAAGCTTTCCCTGCAGCTCTAGTCTTGCTGACCTTCCCCTCTCCGGGAACTTTCAATTTCAGCTCCTTCTTCTTCAGGCTTTGCCTTTATTTCTTTTCTCTGATTGATCACATATGCAGATAACCTGTACATCAGGCCCTTCTTGGTTTTGTGCAGTCCCTAAGATTCTACGCCTATTTGCTACTCATACTGTCCAGATCTTAGAAGCAGACCCATGATCAAGGATCGTGGAATCCCCCGCATATCTGGTAGACACTTAACCTACCATCATATAGCCTTTCCTGATGCCCATCTTGGCCCATTGCCCCGTAGCCAGATGTATTGGGGGGGGGGGTGCTGGGGGTGAATCTCAAGGGGTTGAACTAATTATGTCCCTTAGTTCATGGCACATTACCATCCTCAATTTGGGTAAACCCTTTATTTACTTTTTCTTTTTATTTCTGTTCTCCATTTCCACCCCTCCGTAAGCAATCATATCTATGTGTTTAATGTTTACCTTTTTATTTGTAAGTGTCCTTGTAAAAACATATTATTTTGTACATCTATTTTAATTGATATAAATGATACTGTGTTATATATTTCATATTTTTTTCACTCAGCACTATACTTTTAAGATGCATGTGTGTTGCTGTGTATGCTCCTAACTTTGGCATGGTAGGTATCAAGGAACACCAGAGCTGGACAGAAAAAGTGGTGAAGGTGAATTCTATTCTAGACCTATTGCAATGGAGGAAGAGGGACCTCAGACTAGAACTGGGCTCCAGTCCAAATACAACAAAGACAAGTGGAGACTTGTATTGGAGAAGCAGGGTGGTGATCAGGGAATGGAAAATCCCTAAGAGGAAACATCAGAGATAGGGAGATTCTGGTTAAACCGACTTGATAGGATTCTTGCTGAAGGCAGGCAAGATGATAAAATTGAGGGTGAGGGAAGACAAATTCCGTCAGATATCGAGGGTAGGGGACTAAGTGTGCCAAGTACGGGGACCAAGGACAGGCGCCAAGGGTGGGGCTTGGGAGTTTAGAGAAGCCTGACTAGAGTTGGGTGCAGGAGAGTCCTTGTCATAAGCTGCAACATGTCTAACCACCTCATGTCCTTCGGCCCTCCCACCTTGCACCCCCACCCCCACCCACACACACAATGTTCTTGAGAATGTCATGACACATATTTCTTTATGGATCTGGGTGAGATTCTTCTAGGGACATATTCCCAGGAATGAAATTGGCCCTATGAGATAGATAATATAGACAAACAGAGATATACAGGTATAGATATATAGATGTACATGTGTCAGTGTATATGTATAGGTGTGGATGGGCAGTTGTGGATGGGTAGGTGTGGATGGGCAGGTGTGGATGGGTAGGTGTGGATGGGCAGGTATGGATGGGCAGGTGTGGATGGGCAGGTGTGGATGAGTAGGTG
>NC_058408.1:10264906-10265231 GCF_002201575.2 Neomonachus schauinslandi | reverse complement strand
GGGCAAGTGTGGATGGGCAGGTGTGGATGGGTAAGTGTAGATGGGCAGGTGTGGATGGGCAGGTGTGGATGGGCAGGTGTGGATGGGTAGGTGTAGATGGGCAGGTGTGGATGGGTAGGTGTGGATGGGCAGGTGTGGATGGGTAGGTGTAGATGGGAAGGTGTGGATGGGAGGTGTGGATGGGCAGGTGTGGATGGGCAGGTGTGGATGGGTAGGTGTAGATGGGCAAGTGTGGATGGGCAAGTGTGGATGGGCAGGTGTGGATGGGTAGGTGTAGATGGGCAGGTGTGGGTGGGTAGGTATGGATGGGCAGGTGTGGATGGGT